>NC_050738.1:659533-989300 GCF_014529535.1 Bradysia coprophila
CTTTGAATGTCAAACTACTCGCTACTCGTTCCAAATTTTCCATCAGTAGATGGCAACTGAAGATGGTCAGTCCACTCTAACCTGTGACCGCCGCTAGTTCTCGAGGTCGAAACAGCTTTTCTTTTTTCTTCTTTTTCGCCACTTTACGTGATGTGCGGGAAAGGGAAGAGCTAAAGCTCTGTTTGTCGTTCCAAAGGATGTTTCTCTGAAGGATGTTTCCTTGAAGTTGGATGAATGTGAAGAGGAGTCTTGTTTTTGTTTTTCTGTGTACGGAAATTCGGTTCTTGCAATTAGCGCCCCTGAGCTTTTCGTCTCAGGTTAAGCAAAATTGGTATGTACAAAGAAGTGAAAATTTTTGAGTTTTTGTTTTAACGGTCGAGCAAAAATGACGTCAACGATTCAGTGTTGCCTGACACATTTAAAATCATCGATAACTAAAGCACTCACGGCACTCACTTTATTGATGTGAAATGTATTGAGGGATCGTTACAGTGGTGTTATTCAAATTAAGTGAACACGAATGAAGAGGTTCCGAGCGTACGCTGAAATTGTAGCTGTAGCATACATTTGTGCGTTTCGAAATTTTTGATCGTTGATATCTTTTTACGAGAGCCCTTTTTGAAAAATGTACGACCACATTTTCGAGTAAAAATATGTCAGCTTTGAATAAAAAATAAAATTGTCTGTGAAAGTTTCATGTGCGTTGAGAAAACTGTACCGATGCCCCAAATTTACATCAAAGGTACACTTTTCTCAAAGCACTTGGAACTTTCACAGACAATTTTATTTTTTATTCAAAGCTGACATATTTTTACTCGAAAATGTGGTCGTACATTTTTCAAAATGGGCTATCGTAAAAAGATATCAACGATCAAAAATTTCGAAACGCAGAAATGTAGGCTACAATTTCAGCCTACGCTCGGAAGCTCTTAATTGTTAGTGTAATGTTAATTGAAGATCCGGTTGATTGAAGATCCTGTGTAGTTCAAACGTTTCGTACTTATCCAGGACGTTTGGGCATACCCAAATTGTGATGCGTAAGCACCTTTCGTCAGTATAACGATGAATCCGTAACAAATCATGGAATCATGCCCGCACGTTAGGAAGCGGACGTGACGCAAGTCCTCTACTACAAAATTGTCCAAAAAAAATTTTAGGGACTAAGGCGAATATTTACAGTTTTTTGATTTCATCCTCTTAACTCCACCACTATACTTGTATATTTGGAATCTGGGCATCTATACGAGTTCAACGAGCTATCACACGTTACTCTAGGTTAAGACTTGGGCTGAGATATTGAGTTTCAAAATCATGTCTCCTCTAAATAAGCATTTCATATTTTTAGATAATTCAAATTTGCTACGTAACGTTAGTTAGTTAGTCAGTTAGTTCCTATGAAAAAGGAGGATTTAGTAACTCTTAAACGTTTCTTACGATTTTCCTGAAATTTTGGTTATAGGTCAATCTCGGGTACGCAAGAGTTTTTGATTAGGGATCCCGGAAGTTTCCATACAAATTTCATATAACAGCGTGTTTTATGTGTGTGTATGTGTGTGTCAGAACTTAGAAGAAACAATTTTTTTCAGTTACAGCACAATGTTGGAAAAAGTGGTTTGATGGATTTGGGTTATATTCGATATAAGTCAGGTTTTCCACGGTTGGTTCCTAAATTTTGGAATGAAAAATGATTCCTCTGACACTTTCTTACTTTCATCGGATTTTTCGATGGACTTGGGCTATTCACGCCGTAAGTGCGGTTGAAATTCAAAATGGAAAGTGCGGAGGTCTTTCTAACGTAGCGTCATTTTGATACAATGAAGCGTTGAAATGTATTTTTCGGTTCACTTTTTCATCGAATCGTTCACTTAAAATTCAAATTTTAGGCACGCTTACTGCGTGAATTGTCGATATAAGTGAGGTGTTCCGAGGTTGGTTGCTAAATTTTGGGAGAGATGATTACTCTCACACTTCCTTACTTCCATTGAATTTTTCAATGGATTTAAGCTATTGTCGATGTAGTGAGGTGTACAAAGGCAGCTTTTCTTCAACCTGGTAAACGCACGAAAGTTGCAGCACGTTTATCAGGTGCTAATGGTGATGCGGGAGGACCAGACACTTTCGAGGTTGGTTCCTAAATTTTGGGATGAAAAATGATTCCTCTGACACTTCCTAACTACCATCGGATTTTTCGATGGATTTGAGTTATTTTCGATATAATTGAGGTGTTCCAAGGTTGGTTCCTAAATTTTGGGATTTGAGATGATTTCTCTGGCACTTCCTAACTTTCATCGGATTTTTCGATGGATTTGAGCTGTTGTCGACATAAGATGCTTTCAAAACCAGTGACCCTTACCCCTAAACTTCTCAAAGAACTGATATCCGCCGAAAAACCCAGGTTGAAAGGGTCAACAAAAAATTGACCAAAAAAATTTAAGAAAGAGAATTTTAGAAAAAAAATGCGTCACAAGTGGCAGATGTTGAGGAAACTATTGTTAGGAAAATAGTTAAAATATGGAAAAATATGTTCTGAATCATCTGCCACTTTGTGACGCAATTTTTGTCTGAAATTTTATTTCTTACATTTTTTGTTTCAAAGGAGGCCCATGAATGAGAATCCACATTTTCATCAATTTATTCCATTCAATTGATCAATATTGGTAGTGAATTCGTCGAATATTTCGTTCGTAAAGAACCTCAGTTTAGAACTGAGCTTCAAGATTCGTATGAAACATTGCACGAGTATGAATGGGACGTAATCGCTCTTAAATCTTAATAAATACGTTCCAAATTCTGTAGGGTTTAGAGTTGCTTACGAAATTTTGAACTTTAGTACCGGTTGCTGGTTGCATGAGTTAAGTTACCTACATACTTAAGAAACCTCCGGACCACTTCGTTTTTCTATTGTCCGTTGTTGTACTTAGTATTATCGATAAATTGTGTGCGCATTGCACTGTGGACGAATTGAAGTATAATCTTCTCTATGAGTATAATTGGAATTCTTTCACACGATAAATCAATCATATTCGGACAAAATTAAAAATCTGGTTTGGCTTATAGGAAACCACTCTGTACTGTATAACTCACAAAGATTTTTGACCTTGAATGTTAGGTGCACATAAATATCTCCCCCAAATGTTAATAACCGCTCGTGGTGGCTCGTATAGTGATAATCATTAATTGCTTCTCATTAAGTATCTTAAACTATAAATATCGGCTTGTCGAACATTAGAACTACATTTCATGCTGAACATACAGCATTGACGAAGTCCATTTATTAATAAAAAATTTCATCAAAATGTTGAATTCAAAATATTTTATAATTTTTCAACTGTTTTGCTTTTATTTTGTGTTTTCGCAGTGCAATTTGGTGGAATTTTATCGTTGGAAGCAGATAACTTTCGAAGGAATACCTATAGGTCAGTAATAGGAACTATTGGTGTGTAGTGATTTGAGACTAGAAGTGCGGTTCAAAACATTTTCCTTCTAATTGAACGATTTATTCAGTTTCCTCATTTTTTAAGTGCGATTCCTCCAGATTACCCAGCGAAAGTATTGCAATCAGAGAAATGATAACAGATTGCGCAACTCACTCTGTTATCATTTCTATGATTGCAATAGCACTCTAGCTTAAAGCATGAACTTGAACACTTAAATGTGAGATGTCAAATTTGCATGTCTACTGTCATAGCACTGAGCCAAGCACGACAACAGAATTTTCAAGAGTGGCCTTCTCGACGCAGTAGTCAAAATTTCACATACAAATTCACATATATCTAGTGCTCGGTTCCGTGCTATGCTCCTGTCTCCTGTCCTATGATTACAGCGGACTCCACATTTTCTCTGTTCTAGCTTGGAAGCTATAATGCTATGGTATTTCATTTCGTTATCAAATCGACGGATCTTAGTTTTATCTTAAACTCGTATTTGATTTAAATCGTATCGATGAATAGGAAACATGTGCATCTAACGGAGGTCATCGACAAATCAATATTGTTGCTATTTCAGATAGGGATGGAGATGAGCAACTAATTCCTCCCGAGCAAATTCCACACGAACAAACCCTATTCGGAAGTGTAAAGCCGTTCTACTATCAATACAACAATGTTCTTAAGTCAGCCGTACATTACAACGGAAAATTTCTGATTACAATTCCAAGAAGAGGATCAGGCGTTCCGTCAACTCTCAACTATGTTCCAGACGATTTGCCTGTCGGTAGCAGTCCCAGCTTACGTCCGTATCCAGACTTTGAAACTAATGAACTGCACGTAAGTGGAATTTCATTGTTCATGTTATCTGCCATTTTTGGCGTAATTGAACTGAGAAGACTTAAGTGAACTGATACTATTCAACGCATCCTTGAGAAAGGGGGCGATTTAACGCTGCGTTATGAATTTATTAACCGCTTTTCAACCTTTTAACAGCCGGAACTTAAACCAGACGAAAATCGAATTGTTTCAGTTTACCGCACTCGCGTAGATGTATGCGATCGATTGTGGTTCGTCGATACCGGTACCCTACAAGGTCATGAAGGAAGTAATTAAATTCAATAAAAATTGGTCGATGAAATGGCAGCCTGATATGAAATCGCCTTATTTTTCAGACTATAATAAGCTAATTCAACGACCCAGTCTGTGGGTGATCGATCTGAAAACAGATAAAAGAATTCGTCGTTTCGAAATTCCTGAGACTTTAGTTCCAGAGGGATATGGTATGATTAGTGTAAGAGTTGATGTGGAGAAGGATAAGTGTGACGATGCGTATGCGTACATTGCTGATTATTTGAAAGAGAAGATTTATGTGTACAGGTATGTAGTTACAGACGCAGAGCCCACATTCATATCATCAGTCGTTGATGACCGCGGTTTGCAACTTAAGACAAATTGTTACATTTATCCAATACTGAAAGGATTTTGGTTCTACGGCTTTTATTTTTTAGCTCTTTTGAGTCTTTTATGATCAATACCATCGTTGTGACACCAAATTTGACTTTATAATATATGAGTCAGAGTCAGCCGGGACCACACTAGACCTACCATCTTTAGGCTAATTCTAGGGCTCAAACTAGAAGTGGTGGATCTAAAATGCTGTTCGTATTGGATTAGTGTAACAATTTGGCACGAGATTTTATGTGGGACTGATATGCATGTGGGCTCTCGGTCTATTAACGGAATATGTACAATGCGGCGAGTTAATTAACGAAATCATTTTTTTTTTCGATTTAGCTTCAAGACGAATCGCATGTGGCCCGTTAGTCACGTTTATATGAATGATGAAAAGAAGTTCGGCATTTACAAAGTCGATGGTGTCCAGTTCGAATGGTTTGATGGCATCTTTTCGGTGGCACTAGGAAGGAAAAGTCCGTCCACTGGTTATCGAACCGCATACTTCCACCCACTCTCAAGGTATACAAGAACAGCCGATGGTGATGAATCATTTCAATAATTTTGTTTTGTTTTTAGCAACTCTGAATTTCAAGTCAGCACGAAGATTCTTCGAAACGAAACATTGTCGCAAGACGCACAAGCAATTCAACCTGAATTTGTGGTAAATTGAAGACATTTTTGGATATCATTACTTTGCCATTAAAAGTTAATTTCGTTCAAAAGAAAATCGGCAATCGGGGAAAGTCTGGCCACAGTCTGATGCACGAGTTCGATGACCGGACTAGCGTTATATTTTTCGCAATGCTTACCAGAAATGCGATAACCTGCTGGAATTCGAATACAAAATATTTAGCCGAAAATCAGGGCACCATCATCGAAAATGACGACAGGTTCAAGTATCCGGTTGATCTGAACGTACGTATAATTTCAGTGTATTACAAAACAACCGTGCAATACGTTCATAGAAATTTCGTTTCGTTGGTATTAGATTGACACAAATGGTACATTGTGGGCATTGTCGAACAATTTCGTGAGATTTAGTTACGGCAAGTTGGATACCAACGAATACAATTACCGTTTATGGCGTGGTAATCCCAAAGACTTGGTCAAAAACACTGTTTGTGAGCCCAGAAAATTTAAACCTGTCAATAAGGTGACAGACGGTGGTCCGAGATAGATAATTTGGTAGTAAGTAAAAATTTATGGCTCATAAGAGATGTGGTTAAAGAATGAAGATTGTGTGGGAAGAATAACTCATACAGCTTTGCGGTTTTACCAATAAATTAAGTACTCAATTTGTGCGACGAGCCTAAATTACATTGATTGATATGCCATCTACGCACAAAAGAGCAAAACTAGTAGCAGTGGAATATGGATGTCTCCCACCAATGTCTTTTACCAGTAAACAGAGTCCCAACTCCCCACTCAACTATAACCAAGCCTCGAATCAATTCAATTAGCTTTGTTTTGTTTTTGCTGCGGTTGAGTTTTAATCCAGGCCTCCCATTTAATTTTACCTACTTTTTTTGTATACTTTCCTACTTTTACTTAAGGACATGCTTTAAAAAATTGAAACTTAGAAGCCTCTGCTATCAATATTTTTTAACGGGCGAAAACGGATTTGTTCCACAGATTTTCATGCTCTATCCATCGCCGAAAGTTTTGGTTGTCCTCATATATAGATTAGATTAGATTGTATGGGGTGAGACGAATCTCTGCACCTAAGCCTCCGTTGGGCCTGTTGTACGTGCCCCTTTTTCGTCTAATTGGACCTACTGATTAAAGTGGAATCCGAACCACTGTCAAACGTAAGTCTTATTATCCTCACGTCGAGAGATACATTTCGACTTGAAATCCGGTATGAGTGTGATGTTTATGTGACATCACAGATGGCACTGTAAGTTACAATTGTGTATATGCATGATTGTCATACATGAGAAATCGCTTTCTTATTGTACTTTTTTACGACTTTATTACGGTCGAAAGAGCCTATTGGCATTGCTATTGCACACTTTGATTAGGAAAAACCGTATGAGCAAGTTTACTCCGGGAATCGAACCCGGGAACCATACGTTACGAATCCAATGCTCTACCGATTGAGATACCTGGACCTTGTACCTCATATATAACTCGACGGTTCGCTCATAGTAGCTCATAGTAAATTTTCAAAATCTTAAAAATCACCTATCGGCGGACGCCTGAGTTTCTATAGCGAACGAATGAAACTTGCTTGTAAACTGGTTGTGGTTATGCAACACTATTGCACGAGGCGGAGGTCTGCATTTTTCAACACATTACTACGACGATTTCCGCTTGGAAACTGTAGCCTACATAATATCATTCCTAAGCTTGTGCCTTAAGTGGTATTTTGCGCATACGATTTGTTACACATAAATTACTGAGTCTTTCAAAAAATCCGACGATAATAGCCACATTCCAACGACGATAAATGCTATTTTTAGTCAGTGTATTACCAACACACTTCAAGCAAAAGTGCTATTAAGAGGGTACAAGGGTTTAGCTTCGGACAAGAACCTAAAGTGCGCGAAAAATAGGGCATGTTTAGAAACATAATTCTCAGGATTCCAGAGATGGAATACAACAAAAAGGGGATTAACGGTTGATTTGAATCTTAAATCACAGAAATGTGTTTTCGCATTTATAAAATTACTTGATTTTCACAATTATCTTTCACAATAAAAACACGTCTGCAAGGCAAAAAGATTTTCCACTTTAGGTACATTTTTTCGGCAGTACATCGAGAATAATCACATAAGTTGCTATATCAAAACCGTTCCTTATGTCGCTGACCACGAAAATATGTTTTCCTTTTTTTAAAATTCCTTTTTGTTTTGACGAAATTAAGTAAAATCAAGAATTTTTCTACGACGGCGGCCATCTTGTTTTCACAGTATTTCTATGGTGGCCGTCTTCGATGTTCCAGATTCTTTTGTTATTGAAGACACAATGATCATTTCATTTGAATTAAAAGAGGTGGCGCCATAGTATTTGGTTTATGTCCACTGCTAAACCCTTGTACCCTCTTAATGATAGCTGCCAAATAGTGTACTATTTTGTATGAAATTTTATCCCCACTCTTTTTACAGTGTAAAATTTTATATGGAGCACTGTCAAGTTTCAGTACTCTTTTTAGAGTACCACTTTTGCTTGAAGTGCGTTGCTCTAACACATTGTGTCTTTTGCCAAAACATTCCGGCATTTCGGCGATTTTTTGATTGGGAATAGTATTGAAATGTCACCTGACACCATTTCAGGCAAAATTGGGGCGCGGAAAGCAATTTTAATTTTGTCACAAGGAAAATGAAAAATATAAAATGTCTTTCCGCGCCCTAATTTCGCCTGAAATGGTGTCAGGGGACATTTGTCTACCATTCACAGTCAAAAAATCGCCGATCCACTCTGTTCACCTATACTGCATTTTAGCCAACATTCCTGTTGTCTGCCGTCACAATGAGGTGGCGGAACATTTCTACACAGTCAATATCGTTAGGAACGATATTATCGTTTTTTAGACGATATTGACAGTATACTAGTATAATAGAAAAGGTGTTGAGGAATTTCGCGCCGTGTAATTCACAATAATCCACAAAGTGACATTTTTCTTATACAAAATGTGTCAGTTTGTCGATTATTGTGAATGACGCGGCGCGAAATTCCTAGCAGCCATAGAAAAGTCGCCTCACCTTCAAAATTAGTATATTAAAATCTCCAAAACGATATTGCCATCCAACGCACTTCAAGCAAAAGTGCTATTAATGACAGCTGCCGAATAGAGTATTATTTTGTATGAAATTTTATCCCCACTCTTTTTACAGTGTAAAATTTTGTATGGAGCACTGTCAAGTTTCAGTAGCCTATTTAGAGTACCACTTTTGCTTGAAGTGCGTTGTGCCATCTCATTGAACGATAATATTGGTGCAAGGAATGATAATATCGTCACACCTTTCGATGAAAATGTGTGTTTTGTTTAAAATCAAATTGCGATAATTCCTTATTTATTTTCGATATTTGAACAGAATGTGAACTAGCGAATGAAGGCTTAACAAACCTTTTATTTAAAAAATTACCCATCACCATTCACAAATTATTGCTTCTTATGTGTCGTCTCTGTCGACGTCGCAGAGATCCGTCCGTTATAGGTTTTTGATTAATATACATCTACAAAGAATTTAAGACAAATTCAGAAACTTCAAAAAAGAGTTCCATTTCTTCCAATGTAGCGGATTTGATTGCTTCCAAGTTGCGATTTTTTGACGCTTGTCGCATGACGGAGTTCCTTTCGATGTCGCTTCCATGTAGGTCTTCCTATTACCAGAAATTCGAGCCTCTTCTAGCAATTTGTCCTCTAAAAACAATTTCGAATATTAATCATTCGTTCCATTCGCAACCCACACTGACACTTACTATTACGCTCCCGATTGCATTTCACGTGCATCTTGTGTTCATAAGCAGTGATTACGTCCCACTCGAGCTCGTTCCATGAGCCGTACCTTTCTTGATATTTAACTCTAAACCGAGCATCATTTTGGACGAAATATTGGATTTTCCCGAATTCGGTTTGGTATTTAGTCACGTACTCCCTATGAAAAAATAGATGCACTCAAACGAAAGAGAAATTACTGGACTATAAACTGGGATGACACTTACGAGTCCCGCTTCAAACGAAAAATTGGATTCGGCGCAAATAAAGATGCAACGGTAATATACAGGACAGACGCGACTAGCGGGAAAATGATAAGCAATACAACGGGCGACCAGCCAAAGATGTTACATCCAATCTGTCGTTTAAGTGTAACATACAAAAAGCTGAGTATATGGATGTCAGTTTGCTATTTATGAAACTGTTACCAATGTCTCCCACCAATGTATATGCCCATCTGATCTGACACCGTTACGATTATTGCTATAATAATCCCTTGCACCTTTATTTTCATCTTCACTGCCATAATTGCCACCATTATTATCTTCACCACTGCCGCCATTATTATCGTCACCACTGCCGTCATCATTATCGTCATCACTACTATAGCTGTGTCTTAGATTGCTTTCGTTGCTGTTCAAATTTTTCTTCAGCGTCCCATATGCATCCAAAACTTTTTGAAAAGCTTTGGTGAATTTAACTTCATAGTCTGGATGTTCTTGGAAGTGTCGCAGAATTCTGCCATTGTCTAAATGATTTCTTATCAGTCTCAGTCTCTCCGTCAGTTTAATGTATAATTGACAAATTACTTGGATGCACATGTCGGCATAGGTTGCGATAGGCTCTGTTGATTGTTTTTGCGTCAGCATTAACTGATACATTCAGAATATTGTGGGATCCATCTGCACTAGAGTACAATAAAAATGATGTGGCCGTAAGAGTATAATGAATTAAAGCAAAATGTTTTACCTTATGATTCGTTGCAATTCCCATAATGCACTTTTCAAATCTACAAAGAAAAAATCAGAAGATTTCATTTCATTTATTTTCACAATAATAAAACATAACAAGTGACCTGCGTAGCTCCAGTTTGTAAACAATTCTAAGGAGCTACTTCAGTTAAAACTATTGTGGATCTTTATATATCTCCATTTGAACTACCGTTTAGAAGTTAAATGGGATTAGAGCCATATTTAGCTATATCAAACCAAAGTGGAGATTAGTGCCACATTAGCTGATGGCAATTTTTTTAAATTATTTTTGATCGACTCAAGCCTTGTGAATTTGCTCTTTCTCTTCTGATTCGAATACAAACCGAAATTATTTTTTGAAGGAAATATAATTTAGACCAGTTATTTTAAATTGCCTTGGGTGATTAACTGGACTTCGGAACTCTCGCTCTGATCAGACTACATATGCGACAAAGTTAAATATTCGTGGGACAAAAAAAAACTTGTGTTGGCAGCACTGATTTTGAGCGTTGCTCTGTAGCGGCGTAGGTTCTACAATTTCTTATACAATAGACTGTTATGATCAGAGCGAGAAAACCGAAGACTAGTTAATTATAACTTGCCTTGAGATACTTGTCAAAGTATTTTTCAACATGATACGTTGAGAGCGAGAGAACCACACATCACTTTATTATAACTTGCCTTGGGGTACTTGTCAAAATATTTCTTTCTCTTTCATCATACAACACTCTATTTGACATGCAACTAGATCAAAATCAGTGTTACAAACACAGGTTCGCTCACCCTACGTATATAGTAAAGGTTCGTCACATTCAATTTTGAATGGGTGTATAAATAAATCGAAAAGAGGGATTCTTTTGAAAAACAGCCTACCGACGTCAGACGCATTTTCTTGTAGAATTTTTATATGTACGTAGAAAGAACTCCGACCCTAGAAACCAAAACCATTTTCAAAAAAATTCTTCGAAGTTTGTGTGGCTACGGCTATATACCATATATGTTTCGTGTACCTAGAGAAACATCTCTAAGAACAGTATAAATTTCAACTGAACATCATATTTCACTTTGGAAGAATTTTAAACCCAATAAGTTTCTATTCAGCTCAATAGTACATGTGATTACCCATCCAACGACACCTTACACGACACTGCACGGCTCGTGTAAATGGAGAAATTTTTGTAAGAAAAGTGCTAGTTTTCGGTTTTTGATCACCTTTCACCAGCCACACAAGCTTCGAATTTTTTTTTGTAATTGGTTTTGGCTACAATTTCGTATTTGGCGAAAGTTCTTTACATGATAAAGTTGCGTGCCCTTGTCCTTGTCGTAGAAAGGTCCACTTGGATTGTCCTTGCAATAATGATGTAGTTTTTGATGTTCAAAATTAATCAGATGTGGCATATTTTCGCCCATCCAATAAAAAGGCAGTACGTGTAATCTCCTCAAGAATACGTATACATATAGTGTATGAAGCTGAGTCATACCATATACTAGACTAATCTATTGTTTAAATTTTCAATTTCAATTTTTCAAAAAGAAGGTGTTGACCGTTTTGACTCATTATATATATACCATAGTAGAAAAATGTAGATAATAATTATTTAATATTTCACACACAAACCAAATGATGAGATACGCGATGGTGTAATTACTTTACTTAATTTAATTTATATCGTACCCATCTCTTAGGTTACACTTCTCATGAATCAAAAAAAAACTTGATGTGATTTCCACGCCTTTTCTGCTCGATTGGTTTTGTGAATTATTTTAAATAAAACTTTTGGACAGGAGCGAAAATGCACCTTTTATATACTGTGTCGTTATCTTTCTTCATTTTAATATAAAACGATGATTGTACACAACAATCTCTTTTTCATGTTTAGGGGCCGAAAACGAGGTTTTTCAAATGCCTTCTAGACCCCTTAGATGAATTTTGTTTTCATGCCTTGTGCATAAATTTCTGAATTTTTCTCACGGGCCCGCGAAATTGCCTAAAATATACCGTCCACGACAGATATGTAAATGACTAGTTATGTGTTTATACCTATTGTACATAATACGAAAATCAATACACACTTAAGTGTGCGAAAATCTAATATATGGAGCTTAAGTCAACTCTAGCAAATAAGTCAAGTTATGTGAAAGGGTCACATCAAGTAATTTTGAATTCATTCTCTGATTTCCGGTCTTTGCATGCAAAATAGCATACATAGCTCTCTTGGACGTTTGATTTAACTTTTCGCGCTTAGTTGGGACAACTCGCGAAATTGCCTAAAATCAATCGTCTAAGACACGACACATACGTAAATAACTATTAATTTAGGTTAAGATAAAAATCGATTGAAAAGTATCATCTACAGATATGTTCATGTGCGCAGAAATCTTTGCGGCGGTGTTGAAATATCAATCGTGCAATATTTCATTGTAAGCAAAAGCAATATGAAGAGTGCAATAGCACCGGACGACGGTATAAAGGAAATTAGTAAGCAAATTCCATTACTAATAACGCTATTGTTTTGTACGACATTTATATGTTATAAATACCAAATACACAGTATTATTTTCGCTCAGTCTAACAACATCTTTCTCAACATATCCACTGCAACATGGTAGCAGAGGTGAATTTTTAAATTAAATGGAAAAGGCTGAAAATTGTCGTAGTACTAGTACGAGCCCGTCGTCGGACGTAAAACGCGATAGAAAATTAGACCAATCAAGTGTTTACTAAATGTTTAGAGTAAAAGTCGGCTGATTGGAGAAATTTAGTCTATCAAATGTGAGATGTGAATACAAATGCTGAAATAATTGTCAATCGAAATAAAAGGTAACAGCGAGTAACGGCGCTGGGTCAAGAGTTTATACTCAAGACGAAAATCCGTCCAGATAACTTGAGATAATGCCAGTTATGTAGCGGTTGAACAATTTAGAAGCCTATGTTATATCATGTTTTAGGAAAAAGGTTGACTGGTCACTCAAGTAAGTGAAGAACCGATATGGTCGCTCAAGCAAGCAAAGAACCAAAGAACCAGTTTCCAGTGAAAAATGGTCAGTGACGTACCAGTGGCGGTAAGCTACCAAACGTTGGCTATGTGCCGTACGTAAAAACAGGTTATTGACGGACCAGTGGCTGTGTGCTACAAAGACGTTGGTTTTTACGCAGTAAAAACAACTTTGAGATGGATCATTTACGTAAATTCGAAATGGCTGATCAAAAGAATGCTGAGGGAATCATCACCAGCGTTTGGCATTAAGTTCAAGGAACAGTTGTGCAGACGGTGAATTGGATTTTGTTCGCTCAGTTGTTCAACGTGGAGATTTGGCTGTTGGCATGGAAAACAAATTAATCGAAGATTGTCATCTATGGCCTGTGGAATGGTCAAGAAGGTTGGGACAAAAGGATCGAAAATTTGTGATGCTGAAACAGAAATTTCATTGAGGATAGCCAACCGTAATGTAGAATGCGCTGGTCAAAGTGCATGGTGTAGCATCGGAAGTGATAGATCTGGACAGATAAACAGAAACCTGAGGAGATATAATCACTGAGCTATAGAAATGTTGGAGGTGAAAAATCTGGACAGATAAAGAGAAATCTGAGGAGATATAATCACTGATCTACAAAAGGAGTTGACTTGTCTGGACAGATAAATGAAATCTGTAGAGATAGTCATCGAGGTCAATAAAAATGCTAACCTGAAGAAGTCATAGAAATGACCATGTTGCAAGTGAACGTACATGGAATGGAACTAGATCAGGACGAGCTGGACATAAACGAGATTATTGGACAATGGCTGTACAGTGGGGTCAAACGTTTTCCTGAAATGGGGAATAACGTGGTAAAAAAAACAGCAGCGAGCTCTGGCGCTGTGTTTAAAAAAAAACCTGCAACGCGACTAAAGCAAATGTTAGTTGTGAAATAGTGCTGTTCCAAAAATTGGTTGGTCGTCGGACGCAACACAAAAATTAGCAACAATGGGTTTGTACAAGCAACAAATTGGTTGGCACAAGCAGCAAAATTGGTTGGTACAAGCAACAATTTAGTTGGCACATGCAAAAATTTGATGATTAAAACAAGAACTGTGTGGACGTCGAGGTAATTGGAATTTATTAATTTAATACATTGGTGTATCGTTTTAGAAAGCAAGAGAATGTCTACTATATCTAGTGTCAAATGCATTGGTCAAATGCAATTGATCGAATCAACAGTGGGCAGGTCAAAGACATTGGGCTGTTGTGTTGAAGCTATCCTGTTGAATGATAACTGAGGATAGTAATGTTGCATCTAATAGTGTACTGAAGATTAAATGAGTTTAATATCCATTATGGGAGACGTATTGATATGCAACATTTGTTGAGGTATTCGATTAAGGGGCAGTAAATTGATGGAAAATTCGCGTAATCGAATCGATTGAAAATTGAAAGCGGGAAGTAAATTCGTAGAAATTGTATTTGATTCAGGAAAAGTGATTGCAGAATGGATCTGGGAAAAATTGAGTTTAAATCTGAGTGAATCTGAATCACAGGAATCTAAAGTAGTTCTAAATTTTGAAGGGAAGAAATAAAAGCGATAAATCTAAAATAAGAATTGATAACTTGAAAATTAAAATGATTGCAGGAAAATAAGAATGTGATCACAACCAGTTTTTCAAATATAACACTACGAAATAAGATTCTATCAACCTAAAATAAGAAGTGATCACAAGTAGTACCTACCACCCGCTAAATCAAATGTGATCACTAAAAATAAAGAATTTGATCACTAAAAGTAAAGAATTTGATCACTAAAAGTCCGAACGAATACACATAAAAAGCCTTTTAACACGCCGAGCGATCCGGCCCATTGCCCCGGAGCGAAGCGGAGGGCCGCAATGCGAGCCGGGCGCCGGAACGGTGTTGGTAACTTAGGAGTTAATTTTTTCTCTCTCGCATCGTCTAATAATTAGTCTGTGTAATTCATTGCACATAAAAAGCGTTTTAACACGCCGAGCGATCCGGCCCATTGCCCCGTAGCGAAGCGGAGGGCCACAATGCGAGCCGGGCGCCGGAACGGTGTTGGTAACTTAGGTGTTAATTTTTTTTTCTCTTGCATCGTCTAATAATCAAACAGAATAATAGGTAGCATATCCTTATTTCTTGCAATCAAATTTTTTATTTTGCACGATCATTTCTTTATTTTTTGTAATCAAATTCGTATAATTGTAGATCATTTCTTATTTCGAGACGATCATATGTTAGTGGTAAAATTGCATATATTTAGTGATCAAATTCTTATTTTTTGGTGATCAAATTCTATTTTTATTGCTATCATAAAAAAATTGTGATCATTTCTCTTTTTCTAGTGATCATTTCCTATTTTCTTGTGATCATTTCTTATTAAATAGCTATCACTTTAATTACATGCCAATTTTGAATGGTATCAGATTTTCTGTGAAAATAATGAAATATGTTAGAACTGATATTTGCATTGTATAATGAAAAATTTTGAAGGATTAAAATATTCATTAAGGGAAAGTGTTGAAATATCAATCGTGCAATATTTCATTGTAAGCAAAAGCAATATGAAGAGTGCAATAGCACCGGACGACGGTATAAAGGAAATTAGTAAGCAAATTCCATTACTAATAACGCTATTGTTTTGTACGACATTTATGTTATAAATACCAAATACACAGTATTATTTTCGCTCAGTCTAACAACATCTTTCTCAACATATCCACTGCAACAGGCGGTGCAAGCCGAATTAATTTTGCAAGATTGTCAAACTTACCATACTTCTATTAAAAGTAAACAGAACGTAGCGCCTGCTCTGGAATGAATATTTTTTTCATGAATGATAGAACCTCCTAATTATGTGTAGTTCGAATCAAATTCATTTCATTTGTTGTTGTACAGGAGGGCCTCCGGCCTTTTGAATGAAAAATTGCCTAAATAAATAGTTATTTACTTATCTGTTGTGGACGAAGTGAGTGCAAATTACCATAGACGTAGACTAATTTGACAAAAAAAAATTGCGTCACAAAGTGGCAGATGATTCGGCCTTCTTCCGTTTAAATTCCATTATTTCACGACGGATTTTGTCCTATTTTCATAGCCATGGTTACCTCAACATCTGCCACTTTGTGACGCAATTTTTTTTTTGTCAAATTTTCTTTCTGAAACTTTTTGGGTCACTTTTCGGTTGATAAAAAGTTTACGTACAGGCGCAGAATGCGTCACCCTCAGCGATATCAGTTATTTTGTAAGTAAGATAAAGGACTTGCGTCACATTTACCCTTCTGGGTTTTTTGGGGGATATCAGTTCTTTTGGAAGTTTAGGGGTAAGGGTCACTAGTTTTGTAAGCATCTCACGTCAACTGCAGCTCAAATCCATCGAAAATACGATGGAAGTTAGGAAGTGCCAGATGAATCATCTGTCATCCCAAAATATAGGAACCAACCTTGGAACACCTCACTTATGTCGAAAATAACCCGAATCCATCAAAAAATCCGAAGGAAGTTAGGAAGTGCTAGAGGAATCATCTGTCATCCCAAAATTTAGGAACCAACCTTGGAACACCTCACTTATGTCGAAAATAACCCGAATCCATCAAAAAATCAGATGGAAGTTAGGAAGTGCCAGAGGAATCATCTGTCATCCCAAAATTTAGGAACCAACCTTGGAACACCTCACTTATGTCGAAAATAACCCAAAACCATCAAAAAATCAGATGGAAGTTAGGAAGTGCTAGAGGAATCATCTGTCATCCCAAAATTTAGGAACCAACCTTGGAACACCTCACTTATGTCGAAAATAACCCAAAACCATCAAAAAATCCGATGGAAGTTAGGAAGTGCCAGAGGAATCATCTGTCATCCCAAAATTTAGGAACCAACCTTGGAACACCTCACTTATGTCGAAAATAACCTGAATCCATCAAAAAATCCGATGGAAGTTAGGAAGTGCTAGAGGAATCATCTGTCATCCCAAAATTTAGGAGCCAACCTTGGAACACCTCACTTATGTCGAAAATAACCCGAATCCATCAAAAAAACCGATGGAAGTTAGGAAGGGCCAGAGGAATCATCTGTCATATCAAATTTTGGGAACCAACATTGGAACACCTCACTTATGTCGAAAATAACCCAAATCCTCTGAAAAATCCGATGGAAGTTAGGAAGTGCTAGAGGAATCATCTGTCATCCCAAAATTTAGGAACCAACCTTGGAACACCTTACTTATGTCGAAAATAACCCGAATCCATCAAAAAAACCGATGGAAGTTAGGAAGTGCCAGAGGAATCATCTGTCATCCCAAAATTTAGGAACCAACCTTGGAACACCTCACTTATGTCGAAAATAACCTGAATCCATCAAAAAATCCGATGGAAGTTAGGAAGTGCTAGAGGAATCATCTGTCATCCCAAAATTTAGGAGCCAACCTTGGAACACCTCACTTATGTCGAAAATAACCCGAATCCATCAAAAAAACCGATGGAAGTTAGGAAGGGCCAGAGGAATCATCTGTCATCTCAAAATTTAGGAACCAACCTTGGAACACCTCACTTATGTCGAAAATAACCCAAAACCATCAAAAAATCCGATGGAAGTTAGGAAGTGCCAGAGGAATCATCTGTCATCCCAAAATTTAGGAACCAACCTTGGAACACCTCACTTATGTCGAAAATAACCTGAATCCATCAAAAAAACCGATGGAAGTTAGGAAGTGCTAGAGGAATCATCTGTCATCCCAAAATTTAGGAATCAACCTTGGAACACCTCACTTATGTCGAAAATAATCCGAATCCATCAAAAAAACCGATGGAAGTTAGGAAGTGCCAGAGGAATCATCTGTCATCCCAAAATTTAGGAACCAACCTTGGAACACCTCACTTATGTCGAAAATAACCTGAATCCATCAAAAAATCCGATGGAAGTTAGGAAGTGCTAGAGGAATCATCTGTCATCCCAAAATTTAGGAGCCAACCTTGGAACACCTCACTTATGTCGAAAATAACCCGAATCCATCAAAAAAACCGATGGAAGTTAGGAAGGGCCAGAGGAATCATCTGTCATCCCAAAATTTAGGAACCAACCTTGGAACACCTCACTTATGTCGAAAATAACCCAAAACCATCAAAAAATCCGATGGAAGTTAGGAAGTGCCAGAGGAATCATCTGTCATCCCAAAATTTAGGAACCAACCTTGGAACACCTCACTTATGTCGAAAATAACCTGAATCCATCAAAAAATCCGATGGAAGTTAGGAAGTGCTAGAGGAATCATCTGTCATCCCAAAATTTAGGAACCAACCTTGGAACACCTCACTTATGTCGAAAATAACCCGAATCCATCAAAAAAACCGATGGAAGTTAGGAAGGGCCAGAGGAATCATCTGTCATCCCAAAATTTAGGAACCAACCTTGGAACGCCTCACTTATGTCGAAAATAACCCAAAACCATCAAAAAATCCGATGGAAGTTAGGAAGTGCCAGAGGAATCATCTGTCATCCCAAAATTTAGGAACCAACCTTGGAACACCTCACTTATGTCGAAAATAACCCAAATCCATCAAAAAATCTGATGGAAGGTAGGAAGTGCCAGAGGAATCATCTGTCATCCCAAAATTTGGGAACCGACCTGGTGTAAGTTAATATTTAATAATTTACACAATTTCTAACAAGAAACACATCCAAAAACAACACACACCTTTCACCACATTACCATCCATATCATGCACTAAATTATACAAAACACACACACACACACATACAAATTGGTTTTTATATGACATTTGTATATGGAGACTTTGAGGAGCTCCAGCTCCCAAGATATGAGCTTTTTCCAACTTTTGAAAATTCCATTGTTTTTTTTGGGCCATTATTAGCGTATAACCAAAATTTCAGGAAAATCTATAGAAACGTTTAGGAGTTCCTGGATCCTGGAATCCTGGAACTAAGTAACTAACTAAGTAACTAACTAACGTAGGCGATTTCAGTTATCTGAAAAAACGAAATTTTGCTTATTTCCATACAAACATCAATATTTCGAAGTTCAATATCTCAGCCAATTTTGAAGCTGCAGTAACGTGTGATAGCTCGTTGAACTCGTATGGATTCTTAGATTCCAGATATTCTAGTTTTGGGGTCGTTGGAGTTAAGGGGGAGAAGTCAAAAAGTTGCTGTAAATATGCTCCGCCGTCCCCAAAATTTTTTTTTTGTAAAACATTTTTGGTAGTGGACTTGCGTCACGCCCGCTAACTAACGTGCGGGCATGATATACTTCCGACACCTATATAATAAGTGTTGTTCTACGTACCCAAAAACCACTATGGTAACTTAATGCTCGATGATCGTTTTTTTTTTAACTGGAGAGCTGCAAGTTAGAAAACGTAAGTTTAAAAGCTAGTTATCACTCGTAATAAAACAGTCAAGGGTAAGTTCAATTACAGCGAAGACAAATTAGGGAACATTGTCCAATTTACCACTAAAAAACAGTTAAAATTGGCTAACTGATCAACGAAAACATTTTATAAAATATCTACAAAAAAATTACTTAACCTGTGTGTTCGTTCAACGACGTTTCAAGCGTATTGCCTGAGACGTTTGACGTTGCAAGCGGATTTTATAAGATTGATGAATAACATGTAACACCTTAATCTAATCTCACTCTAATTGAGATTCTCACTCTAGTGATGAGTCTATCTTAAATCATGTAGATGCTTAAAACCGTCACTGACGTCACTCCATTACTGATGATGACAAGACAAGATGTGTGAGACAATAAGCGAAATAAAACAATAAGTAAACAAAAGGCTATCGTTCAGATCCATTGGTATAAGAGGACTCTTATAGGCGAGGGGTAACCGACTCGGGTAATTGACTACACACCCTCAAAGGAATTGCCGGAGTATCCGGTAAATAATTGGAATTGATGGAATTGACCAGAATTGATCGGAATTGGCAGGAATTGATAGGAATTGACTGGAAATATGTGGAATTGTAAGGAATTGAGAATTGTAATTGAATTGTGAAAGTAAATGAGAGTAAATGCTGATAAGTGTGATTATCGGAAAGAAGGACCAGCGAATGCAAAACCACATTATTTCCTTTTTGTTTTAATTTTAAAAGCTCCCGCGCAATAAATAACAGTGTACAGTGTTGATCAGTTCCATTTTAGAACAGGTCCAACGTCCTTTTATGTTCAAAAAATTCACACTGAAGGATTCTTCTTCAGAGGATTCTTGTGAGTCAGATACGGAAGAGTTTGAGCCGCAACAAACAAGTGAATATTCGTCGGGGGAATGTTAGGCTGGGGCATTGCCGATGCGAAATGCTCAAGTTTCAAACCAAATTTACAAAAAAATGTATCACCGACAAGATGATATTCCATCAACTTTTCAAAAGCCTAAAATCTTACGATGTCGATCACTTGAGCGAAACAAAAAATTGAGTGCTTTGGCTTTTGCTGACTTGTGCTGAACAAATCCCTTTCCTGTCGAGGTACGAACAACGTTTTGTGCATCGGACAACTGAAATAGACAAAACACAGCAACTTACTTGACAGCAACTTCACATTCACCATATTAATCAATCGTATAGTCATGGAAAAATTCATGTAATTTCTTTCCCGCACCATAAATCGTAAAGAAATGAATTTTTTTTCATGTCTTGGGCATAAATTACCGAACTTTTCTCGTAACTTAGGCCCTAAGCATGAAAAGTTGTATACGCATCTGTTGTGGACGGTTTATTTTAGGCACTTTCGCTTGTCATCCTCACTTCGTTCGCGCTACAATCCGCGAAATTGCCTAAAATATACCGTCCACAACATATACGTAAATAACTATTCCTGCACGATATATAGTTCGGGAAAAACTGACATTTCTTAATGAAAAATCATGGCAAAATATGTCGTATTTCAGTTGTCGGTACAAAAGTTTTTCGTCATTTCCTGACTTGGTACGAAAAATACTATTTATCTAAAATAAACAATGACGTGCGATGTGAAATCATTTTAAACAAAACTGCAGTCAATTGGACGGTTTAATCTAAATTGAAATTGAAAAATTAAAGATTCTAACAAAATGAGTCACAAATGTAGGACAACATAGTTGTTCCAAATTTTTAGACCCGTACGAAGTACTGGGGTCTTATAGGTTTACGCATACGTTTGTAACACGTCGAATTGGACTACCTGAGTAAGGGGAAACCGATTGTGGTTGTCTAGAGATGCCAAATCCGCGAAAAAAAAATGTCCGTCTGTCTGTCCGTCTGTCCGTCCGTCTGTCCGTCTGTCTGTCTGCACGATAACTTGAGTAAAACGCATCCGATTTTGAAAATTCTTTTTTTCCCCGTTTGGTAATGTCAAAAGACAGGCTAAGTTCGAAGATGAGTGATTTTGGATCGACCCCTCCCGAGCTGTGGCCCAATAAGTGCTTTACGGTTTTTCGAAGATATCTCCGGACATTTAAACGTTAAACTTGTAAGTGATACGTCAAATAAAAGGTATTTACAATACCGATCGACAAAAAAAAAGTTTATGGAAATCGGATGTCCGACTCGTGAGTTAGACCCCTTGGTGTGAAACAGGCACAGGGCGGGAAGCAGTTTTTGCTTGTAGGTCGGCCAAATTTGAACATATTTCGTCTGTTTTCACTTTATTAGATAGGTATTGACCGTACCAATCAGGGAAAAAAAAGTTCATGAAATTATGTTCTCCGGAGCGTGAGCTAGGTCTCTTGAAGTGAGCTCTTATCTGGCTACTCGGAAGTACAGTGAACGTGGTGTATTTTGAGAATATCTCGAGTAAATTTTGACCGAATTTTATGAATTTTTTTTTGTTTGAAAGGTATTAACGAATGTAAAGCGTCGGTACTATTTCCGGTCTCCTAACAAAATGGCTGCCGGCGGCCATATTGGATATTAGTAAAAACGATATAAAGTGGGAAAATTTGTACTTAGATAGTTTCTGTTAACATGGAAATAATTAGTTATGTGTGTGGGGTTTCAGGGATTTCATATATGGACATCTATATATACCTATATACAGCTATATTGAGCTATATACAGGCATATAGAGCTATATAATAGCATATTCCTCTGTGAAATGTTTATTTACAGTGAAATATAGTTAAATATAGCGGTACATAGCTGTTTAAATAGGAATTTTTGAAATTTGACTTCGTACGGGGCTGTCTATATTGCCTCCGGCAATTTAGTTGTATATGATAACAAGGCAAAGAGTGGATAATGTAACTGATTTTAAAGGGAGAATAGTTTTTCAGCAGAGAAGAAAATGAAGTAAGAGAAATGAAGAGTTTCACATTAAAGGCTCTTGATACGAATAGGTGTTTCGTACGGGTCGGCGTTAGCTATGTTTTTCTTGATATAGTCTGACGATTCTTTTTCCAAAATGCTTAAGGGTTTAACTTTGACTTTAAATTTATTTCTATTTGAAAATATCGAGCAATTATTTCGAAAATTCGTGGAATTGAAGGAATTGATTGGAATTATAGGAATTGAAGGGCGAATCCGGCAAGTAGTAGTGTTAATCCGTTAATTAAAGAAATAAAAGGAATTAAGAGCAATTAAAAGGAATTGACAGGAAGTACCTTTAGAAATTGAAAGGGTATTTAAAGGGAATTGAAATGGAATTGAAAGAAATTGAAAGGAATTGAACGGAATTGAAAGGAATTGAAAGGAAATAGAGCGAATCCGGCAATTAGACGAGTTGGTCCGGTAATTGAGGTAATTAAACGGAATTGAAAGGAATTAGAAATTGATTTGTCACCATTTTGGCCAGTCGGTTACCCCTCGCTTATAGGATTATTTACACTATAACGAAAACCCTTCCTTTCAAAGTCGTTAATTCAATCGAGTCGGTAGCAAGATTTTCTGTAAATTGTCACTCAAATCGACAGTCTCCTTTTTTATGTTTATCTATTAAGCAAAATTCACGATAAATTACTATGCCAAGGGCT
This sequence comes from Bradysia coprophila, assembly GCF_014529535.1. NCBI lineage: Eukaryota > Metazoa > Arthropoda > Insecta > Diptera > Sciaridae > Bradysia > Bradysia coprophila. The sequence goes on from NC_050738.1 coordinate 682,782, forward strand.
TTAGAGCGTTTGAATTTGACAAAATCCGAGGAGAACATTCTTAGCAACAAGGGATACGAGATATCAGCGAAACTTGGTGAAGGCGCTTATGCTAAAGTAGGTTTAAACGACAACTTTCTGATGTTCGTGTTGATCACAAGCCATTCGTGTATATTACAAAAGGTTTACCTGAGCGAATACAAAAAGGGCGACGAAACTACTAAATTGGCCTGTAAGATCGTGGACACGAAAAAGTCTTCCAAAACCTATGTGAGCAAATTTCTTCCTCGTGAATTGGATTGTCTGATGAAACTGAAACATCCGCACATCGTTCACGTTCACAGCATCTTCAGACGGAACTCGAAGTACTACATTTTTATGCGGTACAACATTTTGTTTTGCAAACCATTAAATCTTCACTCCCCATCACATCCATTCCGTTCGACAGGTATGCTGAAAAGGGGGATCTAATGGATTATATTGTCCAATTCGGAGCTGTTAGCGAAATACAGACACGATTCTGGGCAAGACAAATTGCCTTGGCAATACAATACTTGCATACACTCGGTATTGCTCATAGGTTCGAATGGACAAATATATTCGAATTGGCTGTGTTCGTTTCTAAATTAAATTTTCTTTTGATTTCACTGACTGGCAGAGACGTTAAATGCGAGAATATCCTGATAACGGAAAACAATAATGTTAAATTAACGGACTTTGGATTCAGCAGGTTCCATTAAACTTTTTCTTTACCGGCGTCTTATTATGAGAGGTCATTTCCACCAAAATTTAAAAAAAAATCAAATTTTGTAAATTAGGCTCTGTGAGGATCTCGCTTCAAGTTACTAAAAGTTTACATTTACAAGCACACAGGTACATTCTTGACACGAATTCGAAACAAATACTGAGCGACACATATTGCGGTTCACTGTTATACACATCGCCAGAAATACTTCAAGGCATACCGTATGAACCGACAAAGGCCGATGTCTGGGCACTAGGAGTTCTGATATTCACCATGCTAAATAAGTGTGTTCCGTTCGACAATTCGAACATAACGATTTTGTATCAGAGTCAAGTCAAACGAAGGTATAAATTTCGCGAACGAATATGCGGTAACGTGACGATGGAGGTGAAGAAAATGATCAAACATCTATTGGAACCGATACCGAAAAAGCGTCCGAGCATAAATGAGGTGCTAGAAGATGAATGGTATAAAATGGATTCGCGATTGCTGAGTAAGTTGCAAGATGAAAGTCACCGACTCGATAACTCTGTTGTACCAATCTGCCATTAGAATTGAGTGACTTCGAGAAAGCTGCATTGGACGAAGCGAAGCGATTGGACATTTCAAAAATGACTGCACCAACCATTGATAGTGTCAATGCTAGCATACCAAAGAAAGCATCGGACCGGACACTTAAGGATGGTACATAACATGATCGTCGTCAATGTAAAAATGGACAGTTAAGACATGGTTGCCATTTCAGGAAACTTACTTACTGGCATTGGTGACAAGATTCTGGAGCCTACTCATAAGCCGACTGTCGTTGCATTGGAACAGAAACCGAGTGCAAAATCACATAGAAACCAACCGACGATTGGTGTTACACTGGAACAGAAACGGAGTGCGAAATTGAAAAATAACAGTTGAATGTCCCGTATTTGTACTCCAAATTTGAGTAAATATTTTGCTATTTGACCAGACTTTTACAGTAAATGTAATAACTGCCCCAGACGTACTCATTAAGAATTCAGACATTCCCTTGACATTCGACTGAGAATTCGGATTGGGTATATATTCAGTGCACTGTTTTTCGTGATCACTCTGGAAACAAACTCTTAAAGACGTTTTGATCGATAGAAGTAGTAGACTTGATATGAGTTGAAACAAAATCTCTACGAGAAAAGGTGACGCAGTCTTTGTAGTACAATTTTTAAAATGAATGATATCGCTAAAGTTGACGCTTTCAGCTTCGTTACGCAAAAATTAAATTGTACACCCAGTTAGTTCAAACAAGCTGGCTTAGTTTTCCTCATCATCTGCCAAAAAAATGTAAAAAAAAAATTTGGCTGAAAACAACGAAAATTTTACCAAAAAAATCTGTGTCAAATGTGGCAAACGGTCACTTTTCGAAATTTCGAAAATTTGACGAAATTCCAAAATTTAACGAAATTCCAAAATTGAACGAAAATCGAAAGTTTGACGAAATTTGAAAATTTGGCGAAAATCGAAAATCTGACGAAAATAGAAAACTTGACGAAAATAGAAAATTTGACGAAATTCGAAAATTTGGCGAAAATCAGCTACACCGAAAGTTACCAAAGTTTTCAGCTGCCCAACATACACCGAAAATGACCAAATTTTTCTATCTGCCTAACATACACCAAATTTTTCCAACTGCTCGCCATGAAAACCATAATATTCAAAAACTTTGAATTTTAATATTTCGACCAATATACAACCATTTTCACAACAATCATAACAACACTATCATCACAGCACTATCATCACAAAATGGCTGTACATTTTTATATAAGAGAAATTGTTCCGAAAATTAATTAATTCTGATTTTTCCTGGGATAATGATGAATGAAACTTTAGTTCTAATGGCCTGACTAAACTTCCTGCAAAGTTTCATGGAGATTGGCTGACTACTTTCCGAGATAGCCCGTCGATAGATAGATAAACAGATAGAAACATACAGAGTAAGTTGATAGATTTTGATTGTTTGGAAAAGTCAATTTGGTGTAATTAGTATGAAAAATGAGCAATTTCAAAACGATGTATCTCCGGTAATTTTAAACCTACATAGTCGAGTGATAGCTCGTTTTGTTCGTATTAAAAGCGAGAATATGATGGAAGAGGTTTTGTGGTGATAAATGCCAAAGGGTAGAAACTTAAATGTTCGGCTATCCATAGTTGATGCGTCTCAAAAAAATTTCTTCTCCTTTTTTTGGATATTACACTGCGTCAAGTCCTCCGCTATCGCTCCGGACATGATGACGCGTCTCAAAAAATTTTCTTCGTTCTTTTTTTGGAGATTAGACTGCGTCAAGTCCTCCGCTATCGTTTCGGACATGATACAGCGAAGTAACGCTGCAGGCTGCATTGGGAGCACTGTCTTTCAGAGGTAAAAATTAAAGAAAATACCGTGCAACGACTTAAGATATATGTAAACCGTGGAGTCGACCTCATGTCAAGACAATATTGAAGAAAAGGAAAAATGACTGTCACAACACTGTCAGAAAGAATGTTTTTGTGTCTATCGATTTATGGTGTTTGTGATGTGCCAAGAAGGGATTAGTGAAAAGGATTAAGTCTCACCATTTACAAAATGACGGACTTATCAAATTGTACGATTTTACTCCCAACGTGTCGTTTATGCATGGAAAGCACTTCCGAAACTTGTGCGCTAATTCCAATTTACGAAACAAATGCAAATTTTACCGGCCGCTATTTCAACGGATTCAATGAAAATATTCCGGAAATCATTTCATTGTGTGTCGGTATTCAGGTGAGAACGAAACATTTTTTGAGATTAGTTTTGTCTCACTATGCGAACTACTGAGTTCCTGTTTTCGGGAAGTTCGTATGAGGCATCTGTGACTAATGTGTTCTTACTCGATGACACCAGGTGACTGATACAATTTTCATCTTCCATCTAGATTGATCCCAACGATGGTTTACCGACTGCGATTTGCTCGTCATGCCAAAAATCACTCATTTCTTCGCACACTTTTCGACAGAAATGCCTTAAGGCGAATACGTGGTTGTCACAGTTCAAGATAAAAGTTGAGAACACTGACAGTGAGGGCCACACAATCCATGATTCCGTTGTAAATATTTCCATAGATCGCGACCGAGGTGTAACTCCTTATTTTGATTCTTCCTTTAATCTTCAGACTGCACCCTCATTAGAAGCAGACACTTTCGAAGTCAATCAGGTGAAGGAAGAGGACGAAAGCACAGACCATGAAAGTGAATCGGCTTCGTCGACGAACGATTTAACATTTAATTCCAATCAAAGCCAAAGTATGACGGCCACTTCCCAAGGAGGAATCATCAATCAGTCAAGGAATGATTTAAATCTGCCCGAAATTGACAACGAGTCTGCTTCCAAAACTTGTGTCATTTGCGGTAAATTTTCGTTTTTTTGATTGACATTTTTGGAATTCAACAGTTGAGCAAAACCATTTCTTTCAGGCTTGATTGTACAACGGCTACACGAACACTCGAATGTGCAGAGAAATTCAACAACGTCTCACATCAATTTTCCGAGTGCAACACCACGGTAAGCAAGTTGAATCTACAAGCAAGACTTGACAGGATCATTCCTTCGTGGTTGTTTCAACTTCCAAGCCCAACGAAGCTTCAATCTGATTTTTTTTTGTTCCCTTTTGTAGGCAAAATTCATCGTCTGCGACAGTCGATTTCCTGATGTGCCGAATGTTCCACAAAAACATGCGACATTTCGTGAAAGTGAAATTCCCCAGCAGCAATGGTGTTCGTTTCAACGATTTTCTACGAGCAGGTAATGCTGTCATGCCTTTGGTTCGAATTTATCATTTAACCATTCAAAACTCCAAACAGCTTCCGAAACCTTCAACTTCAACCCATCATCGTTCGATCATTTTGTGGACCAGGACGGATACATCATTGATAGCAAAGACTTTATGAATGTCATTGCCAGTGATGCCTACCGAAGTGGGTTTGCTGTTGGCGTTGTACTGCGAAAAGGTTGGGCTGTTCCTTGCCTCGACTGCATTGATGAACATTCTAATTTTATTTGATTTAAAGATGATGTCTTGATGAATGGGTCTCCAGTTGATAGTGTTAATCAAACGACATTAACATCACCATACCGTTGTGTTGCAACCATCCCACTCACCTGTACAACTAATGTTGTCACACCGGCTGAGTGCGTTAGCACTGCAGTATTTACATCAACATCGACTTTGTCCTCATCTTCCGTTATAACTGATAAAGTTACATCAGCAGAGAATGTAACGACACCATCTCAAGCGTATGCTTCCATTAGCAGAATCAATCCGGTGACGGCAGCCGTGAGTATCGGAAATAGTATTCAATCAGCACCGATATGAACAATGATTCTTCTGTTATAGGATTTGCAAGCGTATTTGGTGAAGCGGAAGGGATCGTATCTATTACAGGAATACAGAGAGAAGTCAATGTTGTCAGACAAGTCGCGGCGATTTTTAATCAACGCTGCCGTTGATTTTCTGGAAGAAAATTTTGGCATCTACCCGAAACGGATATACAAGGAAGAGTTAGCTCATGCCATCGTCGAATTATTTCCCGCCTACAAAACCAAAAACAGTTCCATCGGTGGAATCGTAAGTCAACTTTGCGATTTGAGGCCGATAACTTAAGTTCCTGATTCTCGATTCACTATAGGATCTATTCTTAAACGGTCGAACCGGCTACCTGAACAGTCGCCTGAAAAACTTGCAAAATAAACGCCGATCGGAAGAAGGAACCTCGGACGTATCCAATGGGAAAAAAGCGAAAATTTCGATGACGTTCGATGACTGTCCCGAAGAAAATGAAATCGAAAACGACGCGAATGTTGAAGAGAATTTGAAATTTCTGCGAAGTGCTGTCCCATCGTACCAATACGATGAAATTGAATTCAAATTGAGATCGACATTGAGGCGACGAATTGAACTAACGTCGAACAAGCCGTCGGTTCATTTGCGTAGCAGCTTTCCGTTCTTTTTCTCGGATCCGTCGTTGGTAAATTGGATTTGCGTTTTGTTGCGGAGTCCGTGGAGTCGTTACATTGACTGTATTTGCTGTTTCAGATATCGTTCGACTACAAACTTCGTTATCCACAGTTTGAGGAGAATTTACAACCAGTCGTTGCAGCTATCGAAACGAACGCCTTCCAAATACTGAAGTCGCTCAAAATCGAGGACAATGCTTACGATGATTCAGGTGAACTTTGAAAAATTTTGATTATATTTTGGATCCGTGCTCTAATGCCACCGCTTTTTCACACAGACTGGCCACATATCATACAATGCTTTTTGTGTCTCTTAAAACTGTTGCCACCCACAGCAACTGGAAGGTATTCAAAGACCAGACAGTCCTCCGACCAGAGAGTCAGCAGCTTCATCTTATTTACACGAGTTAGTGTTCTGACTCAAATTTTCCTATAAATCTCCGTCACATCGTCTGCCTCTTATAACTTTCAGGATCACGTATCAGACCGGACATTATTCGAGAACATCGATCCGTTCATTGTGGCATGCGGACCGAATCGATCTTCGATACATAAATATTTTGTTGTGGTCGACGGATGTGTTATTGACGTGCCAGCCGAATGGAATTTCGTTGATGTGTTCGACCTGTTCTTCAAAGTACATTTTGTGTTTAACGTGGACTACAACAACAATTTGCGAACGTTTCTGCGGTTCTTCGAGAAATTCGCTTACAATCACATCGGTGCAAAGATTACCAATCGAATCCAGGAAATTTCTACTCAACTGTTGCATCAACACGATGAATTAATGGCCAAATAAAGAAAATGAAAAGGAAAAATTCGTGGAAATTTCTGTACAGCAAGTAATAAGCGGTAAGCTTTTTACGGCCCAAAGACTGTATTGAACCGTTTTACGGTGTCATTTTTCGTCAAATTTTACTCAGGGGAGGTGCGGGAAAGCAGGAACTTTTATAATATTGAAAGACTTTTAGACACTCAAATTGTAATTATTTACAACGAGTATTACATCTGAAGGTTGACGTAAGAAAATTGCACACAAAAAGGAAATCCTTGGATACTGATCCAAAAACCCAATTTTCGAAAATTAAAATTTTCTGATTGGTCTAGTTAATATCTATCATTTGACATATTGACATCAATGTTTAGCAGATTCTTCTGAAGTTATCCGATGAAAACTGAAGAAAACAAGTGAAAACACATAAAACAGGCTGTTTTGCTGACTCTAGGCACACTGGCTATTGATCAACGAGCCTGATTACTTTACTGGAGTCCTGTAGTGAACATGTAATTATTTTCGGTCCATTTTTAAATCTGCCTTTATCGCTGACATTCGCCATTACCATACGGATTTAACGTTAGCGTTTGCGTGTGGGATTTAGCGTTAAAAAAATCTGACGTTCTTTATAACGGATATCCACACGCCACAAAGTGTGTGTTGTTAGTGAGGATGGTTATTTGCACAAGTTCGTAAACATGCATGGCAGCTCTCTAGCAACCGCACACATATTGTTTAAAAAATTAAGAGGCCGAAAATAGGACAGTGTCCGCTTGCAAATTTCATTATTTTAGAAGTGCATATAAATAAAATCGAGGGGCCACAGAACATTCTGTGTCCATGAATGGTGCGCAGAATGTCTCAACGGTTTCTGATCGTTTTCGAGAAAAGAGGGAAGGAAGTTTTGGGTACAGTACTACCGTTTTTCACCTTTTTTGGTCAGGTGGACCCAAGTATTTCATGATTTTGTTAGCTAAAGCTAAAACGATAGAGAAATAAATTTCCTACATTCAGGAACTTAATTTTTTGGACAACACAGGGTGATTCAGAAACGTTTCCAAAGTCAAGATTTAATTTGAAACATCCATTTTTTCACTGTTTTTTTTTACATTTTTGAGACCCAAATGTTCTACAATTTTGATGCTACATCAAATTATGGTGCATATTGTCTGTTAAAAGTCACAGGGACCTTGTGACCAAGGTAAATATACATACTGAAGGTAACGCAAATCCTCAAGGAATAGCAAAAAATGCGGACCCCAAGTTCTGTGTGAATATAAGACTTGTTATGTTGCATCCGTGACGTTTGGCGCGATAATGTTGTTGGAAGTAGGCATGGGTGATAATGATAATGATTATCGATAATTGATTATCGATAATTATCGATAATCGATAATTATCGACTTTTTTATCGAAAATTATCAAAAAAAATATCGATAATCGATAATTATTGATATTTTGATAATTATCAAGATATCGATAATTCCAAGGTAAATATAGTGAGGATGTAATGCCATTCAGACCCGCGGCCTAGCACATAAGTTCGATGCCAATGACATCTTTTTTTAAAATGGTTGACTACGATTTACTTGTATTTCACAAAAATATTTTCGCTATCTCACAACAGATGGTCCGACTTTCTATTCAATTTTTTACTTTTATCGTAGGGATGAAATGGTTTTTGTATCGAACTTCGGTTATTCGGTTATATATGGCATTACCTCCTCACTATATTTACCTTGGATAATTCGATACATCGATGTTTCGGTCCGAAAATCCGATATTTATCGATATATTCCGATATATCGGTATATTATCATGAATTTTCAGATAAATATCAAAATATCGATATTTTGACAATTATCGAATTTCGATATTTTGATATTTATCGATAATTATTAAATTATCGATAACGATATGATTAATCGATTATCGATAATTTCTTTCGATTGATATTATCGATAATTTTGAACGTCTCCCATCCCTAGTTGGAAGCAAGGTTCTGAAAGAACAGGTTAAGACACCCACGAGGGCGGCTGACACACAAATTTTGACAAATAGATGCTATGTATTGAACATACTCATCACAGATTGTTTGAAATGTCAACTTGAAGAAAAAAAATAGTTTTTATCAGGTTGACATTTCGAACAATCTGTATTGAGTATGTTCAATAGCATCCATTTGTCAAAATTTGTGTGTCACCGCCTTCGTGATCAACTCAGATGTGTCTTAACCTGTTCTTTCAGAACCTTGGTTGGAAGTGTGTTGTATAGTATTGAGTTTTGGCATGTGTTGCAACCTAACAAAGTAAATTTGACTTGTGTCCAACATTATAAAAATTATATTCACCCGAAAGTAGGGGTCCGTGTGTTCTTGCGGATTTGCGTTACCTTCAGTGTTTATATACTTTGCCTGTGACAGGGTGTTCCAAAGTGGTATCGTGACAGAAAAATTATTTTATTTATCTTTGCCAATCAATTAGATTTTTATGATGGGATTTTTGTCTTATAATTGCATGTTGACGGTCTATCATATCTTAGAATATAGAACTGATCTACAGGGTGTCTATACAAAGATTGTTCAGTGATCACATTTTAAAAATTGGAAATATTTTTACTTGTTTTGATCGAATCTCGATACTATTTTGACCTCTTTAACTGAGTTAATGAACAAAATGTGTTTTACGTCAGTAAAAGTTGGAAAATGTGGTTTAAGGCATAACAAATAGTGTGATCCATAGTCATTTGAACGAGTTGTCTTCTTCTTCTTCTTTTTCAGCCATTGTATGCTGCTGCATGTAGGCCTCCCCTTTCCTCCTTACATATTGAACGGTCTGTTGCCACTTGCTGCTAATTTGTTCCTACTGCTCTCTTGATGCTATTCGTCCAACGTTCTGGTCTTCCCATAGGTCGGGTTGTTGGTGGTCTCCAGTTCATGATCGATTTTGTCCAACGTTCATCCGTCATTCTTGCAATATGACCTGCCCAATTCCACTTTAGAGACGCTATCCTTTCCATAACATCGACGATTCTTGTCTGTTGTCGGATCCATTCGTTTGTCATTTTGTCTCTGAGCGAAATTCCCAACATACTTCGTTCCATGGCCCTTTGAGCAACCCTCAGCTTGTTTTCTGATGCTTTCGTTAATGTCAACGTTTCCGCTCCATATGTTAGGACTGGGAGGACACACGAATCGAACACTTTCCGTTTCAAGCTGTTATTAATCTTGCTCTTGAAGATTAGCCTGAGTTTACCGAATGCTGCCCAACCTAGACCAATTCTTCGCTTCACTTCGGCAGTTTGATTGTCCAATCCCAATTTCAGCTTGTGACCAAGGTATACGTAACTATCGGCTCTTTCAATCACTGTGTCTCCAATTTTAATTTCTCTGTCGTCGTCGATGTTCGTCATGACCATCGTTTACGTTAGGTTCATCTTTAAACCCACTTTGCTCGATTCTTCGTTCAACTGCTGTAGCATTGTTTGTGCTTGATCCAGATCAACTGCTATAAGGACAATGTCATCTGCACGAGTTGTAATGTCTAAATAAAAAGCTTTTACTGAAGACTACGAAATCGACATAGTAAAGTAAGTTTTGAGCAGAAGCAGACCATTCTTGAAATTATGAATGGTCTGCAATGTAGGAACTTTAATTCTCTATCGTTTTCGTTAACGAAATACGAATAACTTGGTTCCATCTGACCAAAAAAGGAAAAAAACGGGAGTACTGTACCCCAAAATTCCTCCCCTCTTTTCGCGAAAACGACCGGGATTCCAGCCTGGCACCCGAACTTTTCTTGATCAGGACACTTAACTCTATCAGAAACCATTGAGACATTCTGTGCACCATTCATGAACACAGAATGTTCTGTGGCCAGTAGACCAGTGAAGGCCAGTGTAATGAAATTGACAAGCGGACACTGCAATATTTTTGGCCTCCTAATTTCGAGCTGTTTTGGAACGTGCTATCAACTGAATTTAAAGCTCTCTTGAAACGTGTGCAAACAACTGGTCGGAACAAATTAATTTTAAAAATTGAATCCGTTAATATACTTCTTCGCTGACAATATGGGCTCGACCAATCCGTGCAGCGTTTACTTCCAATGAAAGAAGATCCAATAAACAAATCAATACAAGGTGACATTTGTGCCATTTCTCTGTCATTTTAAGTTAATTAACTAACAAGTTGCATTGAAAATAAACACGAAAAAGTGACAAAATTTCCTAATCTTGTTTGGCTATGGCTGAACGGATTCGTCGAAAGGATTTCGATCAAATTTGTCGCCTGTGTCTGGTGTACGCATCCGATAAAACAGATCTATTTCCTCTGTACATAAGCGAAGCTAACATTCCTGGATTCTACGGTCGCTTCTTAAAAGAGTTCAAAGAAAGTTTACCGGAAGTTATCACGGCTTGTATTGGCATTGAGGTGGGATCACATTGATGCTGATGAATTTGTGCATTCAGACAATCATTTGTTTCGCAGATCGATCCGTCCGAAAAACTGCCCTTAAGGATATGCTCCAATTGCGAAAGGCAGTTGATCGTGTCCAATCAGTTCCGACAAACGTGTTTACAATCCAATGAATATCTCATTAAATTACTGAAGACTGACGAGATCGATGATTTTGATACAGACGACGATGTACCGCCCAATTCTTTGGTAAGTGTGTGCATGTCGATAAGAGGAGTCAAAATTGTCGGTCTAAGAACACTAAACGAAACATAGGGTACACCGGTCTCCTGACATTGTACCAGTGCCTATTGTTCTTTCATTGAAGTTTGAATGAATGAACAAAAGGTCTCCCGACTACTGGTACATACCCGGAGACTGTTGCCGTCACAACAACCAAGTGATATATGTTTACTGAAAAACGAATTTTCAACGTCTCCCTACAGGAATATCCGGAACTCATCATTGTCGATAAAATCAAAGATGAATTCAAAGAGGAACAGATGGAAACGGATTCATCCTGTGATTCCGTTTGGGTGGATAACCTTAGCGATAATTTGCAAACTGAAACGAATGTCCAAGACAAAATCGACGATGACGAAAAACCTGTGCTTTTAAGCACCGACAAAGATGTGATAAAGAAGTCTGCCACTAAGCGAACGAAAACGATACCTTTGATTACACCATCAACGCCAATAGTACCTGTTGACTGTAACAATTCCGAGAAATCCCAGTCAAACATAGATGTGCCGAAGAGTACAGTCAAATATCACTACCCCAAGAAGCAGAAAATGTGCACAGTGTGTGGTAAGTTGGATGGGCCTTTTCCGTACATTAGAAACGAAAAGGTTTTGATTTCGGGAAAATGCGAATTTCAGGAATAATTGTTGATCGACTGAGAGACCACATGCGAACGCATCCGGATGCATTGGAACACAAATGCACGTTATGTTCAAAGAAGTATTTGACCACGAAAGGACTCACCAAGCACATTAGGCACAAACATACAGAAGATAGGTAAGCGAAATGGTGATTGTTGGCTGTTGTGTGGATGCGATCACGTCGGTCATATGCACTTCCATTTTCCTGATGTAATTGATTGAGATCAAACCTTTGTTCTGCTCAGAGGATCTGCGTTGATTAAGTTAGCTTAGACATTGGTTTTGGTTTCTGTGACTATTCCGCTTGGGTTTCTGAACTCCTGTCATTTTCCCATAATGCCCATTGAAAAGAATGAAACTCCTTCTGATTGAAGTCCCATTCACAAATTCCTTAGGAAGTCCACGAAGTGTTTAGGCTCCGATTTTCTCTATACATTTTGGTGTATGCAGTGGACGTGTGGGGCTGAAGATTATCGTAATTTAGGCGTAATTAGTAAACGATCCCTAACCGCCTTTATTTTCAGCTCAATAGAAATTAGTAACAACTCCGATGGCGACGGGGGTTGCAACCGAAATTTGTGGCAATCGAATTTGCGCAAACGATTTCGGCAAATGGGCGAAACGTACATTGCTGTCGACGGTACCGAAAAAACTGGCCGAAGTGTTAAGCCGGCTACATGTCCCATTTCGTGCTACCTGAAATGCCAGTCCAATGTCGACGAGGCACAACGAAGCGATATTCACAGATCGTTTTGGAAATTGACGGACAACGAAAAGGATCTCTTCTATGCGCAAAATGTTCGAAGGGTTACAGCTGCCCGCAAACGCACCAAAGCCGAACGTTCGCAACGATCGTTTTCGTTCACTTACTATTTCGATGTTTGCGAAAATGGTGAGCATTCGAGGCGAGTGCAGGTGTGTCAGAGGTTTTTCGTCGACACGCTCGACATATCGAAGGGGCGCGTTTATTACTATTTTCAAAATATTCACGATATCGTCAAGGGAGGGCCGACCATTGAACGGCATTTGAAGAAACGGAAAAGCAAAAGTGTTCCCCAGATGCGTCGATAGAATTAAAGAATCATTTGGCAAACTTTCGGTGCTTTCATTTGGTCTTTCTTGTTTTAGTTGGCTGTTTGTCGATTCGTCGCTTCTCTTATTTCATCTCTGTTCCACTTGCCACCCTCCCAAGGCCTATCTGAATTGCGACCATATGAAACTTGCCTCTATTTTACTAACGAAAGTCGGACCCTTGCGTGACTTTTCTAACGATTTGCATATTTCTCTCTGCCAGAAATTTACATAATCCAACGCTCGCAGAACTGAGAACATTGGAAACGATAAAGAAATACCGAGGCGAAAGCTACATGTCCCGTGATGGCGTTGCTCGAAGTGGTAAATGCATGGGACCGCCGTGTAAACAATGCATTTACAAATGTTCCGTTCACATTTCGACTGAAGAGCGTACACAGCTTTTCAACAATTACTACAATCTGGCCAGTATTCAGAAGCAGTGGCAATATATTGCTCGATGCATGCATCGCGGTTCACCGAAACAACAGAATCCGTCACAAAAGCGATGCAGGCTGAGTATTGAGTACTATTTTCAGTTAAATCACGGCCGGATACGTGTCTGTAAGACATTTTTTGTGCACACGTTGGGCATTAGTAATACGGCTATCAAAACGGCGCTTAGAAAGTGCAACTTAAAAGGTGAATTGATAGTGGGTGATAGACGCGGTAAATACAACAAAATACCAGCTTAGCGTAACACTTGTAGAAGCGCTTCCATGCTTTGAATAAATGAGCTCAAAACGAAAATGTGTTTCACTGGTCCAGTGCTCAATATTCAAGTTGGATTGATTATCTGCCCCTCTTAGTCTCAGTTCTCTGTTGAAACTTCTCACACGCTACGACTTCTTTCCTTCATTCGCATAAATTCTCACAATTTTCGCTGTCACGATTAAAATCTTTCTCTGTTTCCGTTCAAGCGATCAGTCGTCCTGCGAATACGAATACTACTACAACAAACGTGGCGAAAGAACTGTTCGTAAGCCAGTCGCAAAACCACACAAATGGAAACGGAATGTGGCCAAGACGCAGCGTAACTTCGGGCAAAGGTACATAACAGCAAAGGGAATCGAAAAACCCGAGAAGAAATTGAAAGAGCCTTGCAACAGTATTTGTCGCATAAAGTGCACCACCAAAATTACGCACTCACAACGCGAAGAAATTTTCAAACATTTTTGGAGCATCTGCGATTTGACCCAGAAGCGAGCCTTTCTCATACGACACATCGAAATGGTGATACCGAAATATCGACGATCGAACGGTTTGAGGTCGTTGAACCATGCGTACTTTTTCGAAGTCGATGCGAAACGGATTCAGGTGTGCAAAACGTTTTTCGTGAGGACGTTAGACATTAGCCACGTTTTCATTAAGACGGCGATCAGGAAATTTAATTCTGAAAAAGGGCATTTGGAGGGTGAACGTCGTGGCAAGTGTAGAAACATAAAAAAATAAATTTGTTCTGTTCATGTTCATGTAAGAAATACTTAATAAATGGAATGTGTGCCAACTCGCAACCAGCAAAATTGAGTTTGTGATTTACTCTCTATTTGTAGTTAGATGATCAACATTTTTAACCCTTTCCAAACGCAACATTAGTCATTATCATTTTGCAGCTTCAGCTGATTGTCAGCTGATGCACTCATGCACACGTTGGCTATACATGTTTGGTTTACACTGCCGTACAAACACGTATAACCAGTTTTGTTTGAATAGGTGAACCAGCTGAAGCAAATTTCAGCTGAAACTTGATTGCCCTTTCCTGTACGTTTACGTTGCTATGTAAATATACAACCTTAGACAGCAATTAATGTAAAATATTATCAAAAATTTTCTTTGGTCTTTGACATCTTACAATAATTACTCTCTTGCTGGGATATTTGTAGTTGATGCGTCCGGTAAATTTCTGGTTCGAGTCGAAGGCGAGAACTATATTCACCATGTCGAAACAACCAATTTACCAGCAAGACAGTACAGTATTTGGTCTAATTGTGTCCAGAGAATGCGAAACTTCGGTTTTATGCGAAACAGGAACGACGTACTTTCAGGCCACAAGCAAACAAATAAAATTTTAGGTGGAATTTTGCATGACATCTGTCAATTGAATTATTTTGCAATTGAGGTCAATTTTGGATATTTTTCTCGAGTTTTCGTCCCGTTGTATAAAAAGTTAATCTGCCATTTGTGACGCATTTCTATTTGAGTCTCGAAACTGTAAGTTTCACCCCCACTGATTTCAGTTCTTTTGTACGTGGATAAAGAAACTTGCGTCACACTTCCACAGTATGTGGGTTTTGGGCGATGATAACAGTTCTTATGTAAGTCATCTTTTCAATCAAATTTCCATTAAAACATAGGGTTCTGCAGGATAGTACGATTGTAGCCACCTGTAAAACTCAGCTGAAAGACACGGCTGGACTCTTAAAACGGCCATAGAATCCAAACGAGCGACATTTGTGAAAAACCCGGAAACATGTGTCGACTAGAATCTACAACTCTATAACTTTGTCGTTTAAACTTTAAATCTGCGATATTTTCCGAGTTATGGGTCACATACCTCAACAGCTTAAAACGCTCATAGCATCGAAATTATTACCTTTTATAAAAGTTCCTTCAATTAAGGTTCTTAGAATTACGTCCACGACATACCCTGAAAATTTCAGCCAAATCCACCGAGTAATAGATTATTGTCAATGTCGTTTGAGCTGTCAAATAAGTTGTCATTTTCACAAAGCTAACCTCAAATCGAACAAAAAAAGTATTGGATGGTGAGATGCCACACAAATTTTCATACATTTCAAGGGGCGGCTCTGTGAACGAAACATCTTTTGAGGTTAGCTTTGTGAAATTGACAACTCATTTGACACTTTTTGAGAGAAGAAACCGCTATTTGGCACTGATCTATTCAA
This sequence comes from Bradysia coprophila, assembly GCF_014529535.1. NCBI lineage: Eukaryota > Metazoa > Arthropoda > Insecta > Diptera > Sciaridae > Bradysia > Bradysia coprophila. The sequence goes on from NC_050738.1 coordinate 698,594, forward strand.
AAGTTAACTGTAAAAGTAACAAACTCACAAAGTAACAAAGGTTGGTAAAATCGATCTATATTTCAAAACGTATGAAAATCCGTTTCTTCATAGATATTTCCAAATTTTGAAATTTAATATCTCGGCCAAATCTAAACCTATTTTAACCAGTGATAGCTCCTTGAGCTCGTATGGACTGGACAACCATATTACAAACAAAATTGGGGGTGGTCATAGAAAAGGGGGAAAATCAAAAAGTTAGTGTATTATGTTCCTCAGTCCTACGGATTTTTTTTTAGTGTGTACGGACTTGCGTCACGGCTCTTCACTAACGTGGAGCGAAGATACGGACCTGCTTTGGAAAATTGATCTGAGGCGAAATTGCCTAAAATCAATCGTACAAGTCACATACACAAATAACTGTTACACGCATCATACTGCGAAAGACACAAAACAAAAAACAGAAATATAAGAGAGGTAGTTCCTTCCACGTACGCTTTCAAAAGAAAAAGATCATTTTCCAGCCTCAGAATCTCCAACCTGTAACATACGGCTATTCATCTGTTATCGATAACGACGACATAAATAATGACAAGCTCTTGATAATGTGGTTATTTATATAGTAAAATGCATGTTAAAAAAATTGAAGTACAAGATTTGAAATCAAAAATATTTTGATCGATGGAAGTAATAGACGCGATAATAATACGGGTCATATATTTGCCGTCTGTAACAGGTTAAAAGTATGAACATCTCCTCCTAAAACATTCGTACACCTTTAGGGTATTCCGTTTCATGTGTAGAAGATTTTACTTATATTAGATCGAAAAAAGTAAGACTGTCGGTAGTGTGAACATTTCGAAATTTTACTTGCCTTTCGGCATTTTGCTCATCATCCAATCGACATGAACAATATAATCAACGGAGCGAGTCAGTAGAAATAAGTACGAAAAAAACCTGATCGACTGCAAATTCAACTGAAATTAACGAAGGTGGTTGTGATAAAGATTGATACAGTCGACAAAACATGCAAAGTTTTTGCGCCTTACTGTTAGACGAAAAACCAGGGCCGCATTTAGAATCTGGGAAATGTATTTCCAACCAATTTTGCTATGAAAGAATACAACGAACTGAATAGAACGAACTTTAATTACGGAAATCGGACTGGAGTGTGCAGTGCAATCTGTTCAACCAAAGACCTAACAGAAGACTTAGTTCTAGCAAAAGCAACAACAAGACTGATATCAGTTTTTTCGAGTGATATGCTCGGTCTAACTTTTGCAAAAGGATTATTCAAATATTGACTCTGTGCTTCGATTTATCTGTCTATTACGAATTTCCAACAAAAGTCGAAAGACTGAAAATACGCAAACGATCTCTGCGAACATGTCTATAGTCTATCGTATTGACTTGAGCAATCTTGTAAAGCTAATAGTTAAACAAGTCGTTTTATGCATATACATATATGACTATCACAAGTAAATATAGTCCAGTGTCAATAAATCGAAATCAATCAGATGATAGCAAAAATGACTCTGTTTATAATCAAACATCTGTTGTGTGTATCGTTAAACGAGCATATATATATATACATAAAAGCGACACAAAAGCATGTAACTGATCACCGATCATACATCATGTATATGAACCATCACACCGTATAAAATTCCCAGGTATGCCTCATGCCGTGCTTACAGTAGTTTTATATCTCCAACTAAAATTGTATGTGGAAAGGTTATACATTTGTGTAAAATTATAAAATTGTTCTGCTGTTGTTGGCTGATTGAAAAATTTGAAGTTTCAATTCAATTTTGTATGTTGTTCGCGCGGGATCAACTCTCTCAGTGTAAGCAGCACATTTTTTTTTCTTGGTAAATTTTTGTTTTGGAGTGAAAAAAAAAGTTTTTTTTTTTTTTAAATTAAATAAAACGACAAATTTGAATCAAATACGTAAAAATTTCCATGCAAACCACCACAGTCTGAAATTGGTGTCGCTATCGAGAAGATCCATCCGCAAACCGCATATTCATAATTTTTTTGCGATTTTTTTGTTGTTGTCTTTTTTTACGTTTTGTTTTGTAAATTTCTACTTTTTTGGTGTGTTAACAGAAAAAAAAGTGTGAATTACTTTGTATGTGAAACAATGTTACCAAATATTTTAGATTAACGAAGGAAAAAAAAAACCAGTCAATTCAGAAACTGGATAATTTAAATTTATTATTCTCCGTATTTTCGTTGATTATAATGCGATTTGTTCAGTGTTAAGCAAAAGGAGTAAAAAAAAAACGAAGTTCAACCTCTCGTCGAGTGATAAATATAAATAATTTTTGTGATTTTCGTTTAAATAATTTAAGGAAATAAAAATGGTTTTACTAACGGTACCGAAGCAGATACTGAGTGTCAATGGTAAGTTTAACGATACATGATGATAACAATGTGTTCAATTCAACGAATGAAGAATTACAAACCAATTGAAGTGGCACTTCTAGAAGTGGTAGAAATTATGCGAAAAAGAAAATCTTAAAAGAATTCTGTAGAATACAAAATTGGTGGAATGATTGAAACGTTTGTTTTTGGAGAATTGTACCGAATGCAGAGTAGATTAACACATTAATCATCCACTTTTGCTGATCAAAGATTGATTTAGGAATACGGAAAGGAGGTAGAAAATTTATTCTTGATATTTCGGGGCCTGCAGTACATTGTACAAAGTAACGGTGACCTTGAAGAAAAGTAAATAAAAAAGTGGATGCTTTTGAAACGTTTTTAACGATAATTGTTACTCAGTATCCCCTGATCTGGGAAAACTCGAAAAATTAAAATAATAAATTTTTGAATACATAATGCCACATTTTTGGTTCTTCTCAGCCACTCTAAACTGGCTATTTTCATTGCGAGTGATGTAATGCTTTTATGATCATAATGTTCGAAAACTGCGAACTTTAGATCCCTCTGTTGCATATAGAACGTTCTATGAATCTCGGTGCGAAGTACTTTATTAGGATGATGATGTGTCATATTTAGACATCCTAATAAAGTACTTCGAACTCGATGCCATAATAGTTATTTATACAACCGAGTGATAAATGCTTTTTAGGCACTAGATGTGAAGATTGTCACTCGGGGCCGTAGGCCAATACACATCGTAAGGCAACGGAAAGTCCTACTTTTTGTCACTTGTTGCGAAAATAACTATTATGCAACGCAGCATCATAATGTTCGAAAATTGCGGACTTTACATGACTCTTTTACATAAAACATTGTACAATTGTATGAATCTCAATGCAAAGTGCGGCTTCGTGCCACATTAACATTTACATCTAGTGCAGCACTTTACCCTCTATGTTATAAATAGCTATTTGGGCACTAAGAGGAATTTTTTATCTGTACCTTGAAAGGACTTCGACCCTAGGAACCAAAACCACTTTCAAAAAAATTCGTTGAAGCTTGTGTGGTTGGTGAAAGGTGATCAAAAACCGAAAACTTGCACATTTCTTACAAAAATTTCTCCAGTTACACGAGCCGTACAGAGTCGTGTGGGGTGTCATTAGAAAGGTAATCACATGTACTATTGAGCCGAATAGAGACTGATTGGTTATAAAATTCATCGACACTGAAATATGTGCACTTGAAGTTTTCAACCGAAGACTTAAACTGTTCTTACTGAAATTTCTCACAAAACGTACATGGGGTCATTGGAAAGGTAATTTTATGTGCTTTTGGACCAAAAAAGGTCCTATGTGGTTTGGATATATCTACGATGCAAGAAACGTTTAAGTACCCATATTTTATCGCATATGCATCCAAACCTCATAAGACCCGAAAGTACATAAAATTACCTTTCCAATGACATCAGACAAGACCATGTAAGTTACGTGTACCTCGAGAAACTTCTGTAAGAACAGGGTAAGTTCTCAGTATTTTTCAGTTGAACACATATTTCAGTGTGGATGAATTTTAAATCCAATAAGTCCCTATTTGGCTCAATAGTACCTTAATAATGACATCCCACACGACACTGCACGGCTCGTGTAAAAGTGCAAGTTTTTGGTTTTTGATCACCTTTCACCAGCCACACGAGCTTCGAAGATTTTTTTTTTTTTTAAGTGGTTTTCCCTTCTAGGGTCGAATACCTTTCTTTTTCCTTAGTAGTTATCAGCCTACTCAGCTCAATCTAACAATTGTTGTCTTACCGCCATAAATATCTGTCCTACAGAAAAACCAATTTCTCAAACTATACAAAATCCTTGTGTGGACTACGTGGAAAGGCAATGTACCAAGGCAAAATTTAAGCAAGAAAGAGTTCGATGAAGAAGGTACATTCCAATAGAGCTTGGAATCTCGTAAGGTTAACCTGAATTTGATTTATGTAATTTTACCTGACCTTAATTGACCTGAAACCTGTTCACTATTAGTAATCAGGTTAAACCTAAACAATTGTTTGCAAAATACAGGTACGTGTGGCAGGTTTTTTTTCGAAAATCAGGTTCTTTTTTCTTAACGGTGTCATCCATAAATAACCCCATATCCAAATAAAATAAAATTTATTTAAGCAAAAAACGCAATCATGGTACTCCCCACTAAGAACCCTTGTTTCAGACCTCCAAACTGATTGTCATAATTTTTCCGTAATTGGCTTTGGTGACTGGTGAGTCTTGATAGATTAGAATAGATAGATTAGATTGATAGACCTTGATAGATTTTCTTATATTTTCTCCGACGAATTAGCAATGTTCTTGCCGTATTTAAAAGTGAAGCTTCCATCTAATGTTATACTTACGCACCTTCTTTGCCATATGCCTTCTTTCTCATCTTGAGGACGCTAAGCTACGTTTCAGCAGGAACGAAACATTGAATTTGATGTGACGTTTGTCAGACCACCAAAGCCATCCATCAGTTTATTTGGCTTCAATTAAAATTTCCATTTTATTGGAATTTAAAATAAAATAAGAGAAATAAACGAACTTCTGCACCGGCTGTGTAATTGTATGAAGATTTATTTTGTCAATAAATTTATTTAATAGAAACACAAATTTGCTTAGCAAATCTGATGACACATCGAAAATTTTCCAAATTCATACCTGCGTCCACAATATCATTCAAATAAAATTGGTTCAAAGCAATTACCGAAACCCCGCTTCAATCATTTATTTGGTATGCAAAGAACAACTTCACACACGAAAAACCACATTTACGAAAAATGTGAATCTCGAATTGTACTCTCGTTATCGGGTAAAAGAGTTACGTTCATTTGCTGATTTTTACATTACGTTTAAAACGTCCGATGATGTGTGTTAAAACGGTGAACGATCGCCATTCAGTCAAAAATGTTTGTGCTCGAACAACAATTGAAACGAGTTCGATCGAGTATATAAATAGTCGCTTTTTAGTGTTGTTTATTGTTTTGTCATGTCGATTGATAAAAGATATAATTTCCGGTGTGCATCAATGGAACTTCAACAAAATAATTCACGTTTCGTTCGCTGATAACACTGTATAACTGTTTTCGTTGAATTAAATAGAAAATCTCTCTTTGAAGCTTGGAAAACAAAACCAAAGTCCATTCAATCGATTGCTGAAATTCAGGCTGAAATTTCGTATGACTTTCCATAATGTTGATATGGTGCTCTAGTGTGGAGGAACTTGATTGTCACGATAAATGATAAAGTGAGTCAACATAAAATATTGTGAGAGTCAACATAAAATATTGTGAGAGTCAACAAAATGTTGAAAAAAAACATCAGTTGCAATGATGTGCGATTCGCTACTCTTCGGGCTCTTCGCCCAAAGAATTGGATCGCTGAATTTTTTTTTGGTTTAAGTCATTCTGGCCAGACAGAATAAACATTGAAAACTTTTATTATCCATACACTCGGCCACCTACCTAACGTGTTGCATCTGTTATCCGTAAAAAATTCAGTAGTTCAAAAAGCTGAAGTGAAAGATCTGAACTCATCTGTTGAAAATACTTTGATCAAATGAAGTAATAGATTCTATAGTAAAACCGCTGATATGATTGCCGTCTATGAAGTCTTTTTTCTTTGAGTCTCTTACTTCGTTCAAATTACTGTCTACGTCTGGTGTTTCACAGAAAAATCTAGTACGTCGTTTGTTTAAGCAAACTATTTTGATATAATAACACCCTAGCCCATGTAAGGATACTCATTTTACAGATGTTTCCAAAAGGCTCAATAGGCTCTTTTGAAGCTGGTATAATATTACCTTCTTACCTGAGCATCAAACCAAGGAATTAGCACGAAAACGGTGAAACTCTCCATGAACCAATATCGACTCTAAATTCAATTTTTTTCCAAATCAATAGCCGATGACGAAAACATATGAACGTTTGTTATGATCATTAGACTGTAATCGTCACATTGTAATTTACCAGGTCGGGGTCACCCAGTTATATTATGCAAAATGTTTACAGTAGCCAATATTCTAAAAATTACAGGGAGCATGGACGAGATGCGTGAAAGCTACAATAATTGTATGAGTAAACAGACTTATATGTGTTAACAAATTTATGTCCACCGCTTCGGTAATTTCTTTGCTAATGTAAGGATGGTTTTGATTTGTATATATATTGCCACACTTATCTGATGTTTTAGTTAATTAAAACTTCGAATGTGTCTTATGAAGCATTCAGATTCAACGTATACGAATCAACCGATATCGATTTTAGATTACCATCAAACATCCTCGTTGTGGCATAAGGAAGTAGCACAATTTTATTGCACCTCATTTTTACAATGTCAATAAACTTTAAAGACTTGTCAACAGCTCTCTGCTAATTTAACCATATTGTAAGAGTATCAAACTGATAAAATGAATGACAAAATTTATATTTGTCTTGACCTCATCAGCTGAAATCTTGCCATTATAATTGGCATTTTAGTTCGTGCTAATTAAATGGTGTTGCGAAATTTATCTGATGACTGAGGAGGTCTAAGAATTTTGGTTTTTTTCCACGAATTAAGTGAAATTTTGTCGAGTCGGATAACATATGGGAATCCACCGTCTAAATGATAAACCCATATTCATACCGTTGAAATTTCTATCAGCGATCAGTGTGCTTATGCCTGCCAAAGAACTACCTATTTTACTCTTCGAACGAGCCCCTTTTTGATACGTTGTTAAGTTAAACGACAAGACACCAAAACATTTACGGTTATCTGAATGCGTATCGTAACGTTAGAACTGCGTTTGTTCTTTGATTATTTTTTTTATCTTGGCTCATGGGACACATTTAATTCGCTGAAGGCTGTCCACAATATTATGATGGTATCTCCCATTCGGTTCGTAAAAACTAGCGATATCACCTTTTTTTTACATTTCAAACATAATTCGTACCTATAATAAAGCGCAAAAGCTAACTTTAAATATTCATACCACCGGCATGCTATCAACATCCGATGTGATGTTGGAAATTCCAAAGGTTTTTTTTTCTGTCAATAAATTGCTTGTTAAAGCTCTCGGTTATTTGATATAATTAATTAATGGATATGGATATTGATATTGATTCAGTTAGATATATCATATGTCGTACAAATGGATTTGTGAGTTATTTAATCATTCGTAATGTGCAAAAAAAAGACCGAGCTTGTTTACATGAATTCATCAGTCCGCACATTGATGGGTTTTCTCTCTATTAGCCCCGTACAAAGTACTGTGGACTTAAAGGTTAAATGCGTGAGTTGCACCACTTGGGTGTATATAAGTGTAGGAAGGCACACTGAACAAAGCAGTGTCTACCAATGTAGAAAATAAATCCTCACAAAACCGTCTCTCATTATGAGCTATAACGAAAATGTACAAATTTTACGTATAGGTTTCAAAGGCACAGAAATATAAACTCGACAGGGTGTTACATCAACAGAAAATACCTAGAAGCGATAACTCAGTCAGAAGAACTCAACTATAAAGCTTCAGAGTCTATATTCGACTATTCGGCAGTCGAATACCACCTCAAGCATTCTAGACTAATTCTAACCATTTTTTGTGGAAGCTAAATGATAATTGCCGATTCACAGAATTGCTTTTCGTTTTTTTTTTTGCTTTATATTCATCTCGTGAAGGATAATCTGTGCTTCGTACGGGCTTTCGTAATTGCGCAGTTTTGTTAAATACAAATTTCATGCGTAACGCTTCATTCGGCTTCATTAACCTTCTTTGATCTTTCGCATCTTTTCCGACTGAATTTATTGGACGTACAGTGTACACGTGCGTGGTAATTTGTGATTTGTTTGTACACTTACTGTACTTGCATACCTAGATCCAATTCTTTACACCACAGCACATCACTGTTTCTAGCATGAACACTGAATTGACAAGTGTCAAATTTTTAGGCTTTAGTGATAAGAGTTACAGCTGAGGATTGTTTGTATTGCATGTTTTAGCGAAAACAAGTCATCCATCTTTACAAAAAACGCTGTGTCTACTGTGATTCCATAATTCTCCTAATTTTTCTACGTTCATGCTAGAAGCATTCAATTTTATAAATAATTGGGAAAATGAAGAAAATGTGAGAAAACCTTTCCTTGAAAATAAACTAGAACGTTAATATTCTAGCGACGAACTGTTGATACTATTAATTCATATCGCACAAAGTTGTATCGCCATTCGTATTCACGTCAGAATTAGCTCTAAACACATGGTAAGCCCGAAATGAGCTATCATTAACACATAAAGTAGAAATCATTTGGATTCCTAGCCACTCTGGCTTACTGGGCCAGAACCGGTGAGGTATACCTGATTCTATTATTAAAGCAAAAATTAGGAAAATAAGGGAAAAAGCATTCACACAATATTGGCAGAACATTCCTGGATGCCGTCAAGCAAAACAGTGCATCAATATAAATAAGAAAAACTCAAAGTATCTGATAAATATCAGCAGAACAAGACTAAAAATATTCACTGGAGTGATGACTGGACATGATGGCTTGAACAAACTCTTATTTATTGGAATCCCTCAATATTATCGTAGCGTTGGTGAAATAAAAGCAGTCCGTAATTAGAAAAGGTAAAATAACGTCTTTATTCAAGAACAGCAGAAGACAGAATGAACTAGAATTTTGACAAATGTTCCAAAGCTAAGTTGATTCATATTTATGTGAATGCTAGATTCATCGAGCATTTTAACACTCCTCCTCATTCACATAAGATGAATAAAATAAGTTTGATTATTCACGCTTAAACTCCGGCTTCGACACAGTTACGTTTCTCCTCCTTAACTCGTACGTCAACTTATTTTTCAGGCTAATAAAATTATTGTAAACTTCAATCAATGGCTCAAATTCTGTTTCACATTCTGTTGCCACAAATATCCTCTTGTATTAATGGCTCAAATTCTGTTTCACATTCTGTTGCCAACAATCCTTTGGTCATCACCAATAACTCAAACTCTTCTTGTCATAATCGAAACGAAATGTTGTAAATGTGTCTCTTACTCTCCTCCTCATTTACACAACATTGATACTGTCATTTGGTATCTCATAGTCCATTAACGTTGCCATAGTCGAATCCGTATAGTCAATTTATATTTAATTCTTAAAACAGAAATTCTTCTCGAGAACATTCGTCATCCTCGCTTGAGCTTCCGCCATCGAAAATCGCGTTTGCATGTTGAGGACGTGACTGTTTTTTTTCCAACCATTCCTTATAATCCGCACAATGTTGCTTGACGTGACCTTTCTTGTCGCAAAAGAAACACATGACTTCACGTTTGAACGATGAAGAACTGATTCTCAGGATCGATTCGTTGCTTGCTCCTTCTTTTCGTTCTTTCCGCCGTTTGTATTCATCGATTATCATTGAACACACTGTGGAAGATGTCAGTTCCTCATTACGGGATTCCAATATAGCTGCTAGACTGTTGTAGCTTTCTGGTAAAGATCCGATTAGTGTAGCGCTCAAGATAAACTCCGGTTTGAATTCTTCACCAAGAGCTAACAGCTTCTGAAACAATTCGTTCATTTGGTTAACATGATCTTCCACATCTCCATCTTCCTCCAGCCGTCTTGTCATGAGTTTCCTTAGGATCGTTACACGATTATTAGGGGAATCATTTTCGTGAAAATCTTTCAGTTTTGTCCATGCATCCTTGGCAGATTTGCAATTTCTAATGTGTTGTATTTGGTTGTCCTCAACACACAGTGCAATCACCGAATGAGCGTCCTGGTCGTTTTTAGTCCATGCTGCGGTAACCGGATCGGGCTTCGCATCTTCAATGACGGTCCAAATGCCTTGTCTCGTCATGTACATCTGCATCTTGTAACGCCAATTGAAATAATTATCCCCACTCAGTTTCGTTATCGCGTATTTAAATTCCATCGCAATTTTGATTCGTTCTTCACTATTTTTCTTTATTTCACTCTTCCTGGGCCCATAACCTATTGGAATCCCTCAATATTATCGTAGCGTTGGTGAAATAAAAGCAGTCCGTAATTAGAAAAGGTAGAATAACGTCTTTATTCAAGAACAGCAGAAGACAGAATGAACTAGAATTTTAACATTATTTACCATTGGAAAACGCAATATTTCAAGCTGTGATTTGTGTGATTACCACACAGATTCAGCCGAGCACTACCTCTGCAACTGTCCGGCTTTTATTGAAAATAGGCGGAAGTTCCTAGGGGGCTATTAAATCAACCACAAATTGATTATACATTTGAAACCACAAATCATCCTGAACTACATAGCTAGTACAGGCAGATTCACTTAAACCACAAACGTAAGGAAATAAGTAATAGTAAGCGCAATAGGCCCACACAGATGGCCTCCGTGCGTGCACTATCGATAACAGATGCGAAGCCTCGTGAGACGCTGTCCGTTACAATTTCGGCTTGCTCGGGATCAGGTTTAATTGGTTCTAAAGAAGTACCAAATCTCCATTCATCCCCAGATAATAAATTACGTAAATTGAAATAATTTTGTTTACATTCACTTAACGTTCCAGTTTCTTGAAACCACTGAATCCATTTATTGATTCAGTCCATTCACCGTTTGTTCAATTTTAATTAAATGATCTGCGAAGACATTTTGTCGATTTTAAGTTAAATTAAAATCTCGATGAGAAAAAACAAATTCCAAAATAAAAATCAAATAAATTTTTCCTGGAATGATTTGGAAATAATTTTAACAATTAACATGATTTCTGATCGTTTTGCGGTATCACATTATTAGATTTATTTATTGTTCACTGTTGTTGCTCTTTTTCTAAATATTTACACACACGACATCTCAATAAAAAAGTGCTATTGCATCATAGAAATCGAAATTTATATAAATTGATATTCAAAAATGAAAAATAAATAAATATTGGAATTAGGATGGCCAGACGCCAAAAACAAAATTAACAGACTCTGAATCTGAATTTATTGATTCATTGAAAACAAAGAGGTCAAACGTAATGTCTACCTTCTGACCATATAAATTATAATTGAATGTGTAAACATAGACAGGGGTTTACGTCCAATTGTAAGAAATAGCTGTTTCGCTCACTTGTTAGTAAATGTGGAGTTTGCCGGTACGAGCGAAGCGAGTTCATCATCACATTTACCCCCATTTTCCTTTTCAACATGATTCTGTCAATTGCGTGTGCCAATTCTTATACCCTTCACATAGATTTGCGCACGATAATCGCCGTGTAGATAGAATAAAATTTCTTTAGTTCAGCTTCATTCGGCTAGCGATTCTTTTTCTTCTGAAGTATCAAAAAGCTTCTACTGACATCATCAGACTATTCGAAACGAAGTTAAATCAATTAAATTTCATTTTTCTTATAATTCGCTAATTGGGTATGTCTTTATCTGTATTTAATATCTGGATTGGCATACATTTTCCAAAGTCGCCAGCCACCAAACATATTTGATTAGAAGAAGATTGGAAGTAAGGAAATCGGTCGGAATATTTTTGAAATGTAATTTTTCGTCTGTGAACAGGCGTCAATGTCTCGAATTGCATATAAAATATTGCGAATGTATCATTTGGTCACCCCGTGTTTAAGCAAGTACACTAAATTTATCGTTCGTAGACTTTTTGCTTTTTATTCATTTTGATTTGAAATGGCATGAATGTAATACATGTACGTGCCGAGATCTATTTTACTATTCAAAATAGTAATTTACCTTTACGTGCTTATGTAATAAACGAACTTGAAAACCTCTATCGATGAAATAATCAATGATCATTGCAGTTGATTTATGCGCATATGACATGTTGTATACTGAAAATATGATGACGATGATTCGATATGATGTTTAATCATATCATACATGTAATTGCGTCAAAAGAATTTTACTTTTTTTTCTGTTTAAAATTTAAATTTATGATATTTGCACTAGACTGTCGTCGTATCGCTGACGGATTCATAAATCTGATTCTCTGAAATGTATAGTCAACCTGTCGCCATAATATAAAACGTGCATAATAATACATCTAATGATGGAAGTCTCTGGACTCAAAAATTGTCATTATCGACTACGCTAAGAGAAAGTATTTTGTTTGTATTTTAATTACATAGGTGGACTGAGGAACTCACCTGTTTCAGCGTACGCATATCGGAAACTGTTACTTTATTTGCTTCATTTTTCTTCAATGTAATTTTTTTTTAAACTTTTTTTATTTGTCTGTTACGAGGTGTAATTGCTACTTTGCTGATTCATTGATTGCTGGTCGTACATCAATTATTATAATCAATTTGGAACTTAAATTGATGCTTTCATTATTAACTCAATAATTTAGTTGATTGTTTCGTCTAAACAGAATTTGCACGAATAGGAAAGGAAAATCGAAATCTGAATATTTTATGTGAATCTGTTTCATATGTCTACGGTTGACCGGGAAAATGTAGTTTCTTCTCCCGCCACTCCCGCCACAGTAGTACGGGATCCCCTCAGTGGTGCATTACATTTCCGAAATTCGAGCATTCATATCCACCACAACTCATCAATTCCGCTGAATCTGTATGAAGATGCAATATTGCACTATAGTCCAATTCGTCCGAAATTTTGGTCCCGTTGTGTATGGAAAACGCTGAAGGATTGCGTTACCTTCAGTTTTGTTTATATTTATAATTACTTTTTCATTGGCATGTCCAATAAATTTACAGGTTTAGCGCTTCTGTAATACAGAATCTGTATAATGCAATTTACATATGTTCGAAGTATTTATTTCAACAACGTCACACAATTTCCCCAGTAAATATTTTCGATTAGCGTGTAAATCGCTAAATTAACGGAGTTAAATGAATTTTAATTGAATTAGAGAAGCTGTGATCAGTTTTTAAGATACACTGTGTTTGATACAGTCGCCGACTTAGAAATAAATGACGCATTTTGTTTCATACGCTTTTACAGGTGATCCACTTATACAAAAATGTGCTAAGTCGCCGACTGTACACCATGACAGCATCATACTATTGGAATTCGGAATCGGACATAAAGTAAATGGGGAAGTGAAGTTATGACAAGTTTTTTTTGAGACGTAAAACATGACTCTGGGCCAAAAATTGTTTTACAGCAAGTCCCAAAAATAGTCAGATTTTTTTTAAGAAATACGTAACGCACTTCAAGCATGAGTGGTCATAGTGGTCAGCTGCAGAAAGTACTCTATTTTACATGATTTTTAGACCCGTACGAAGTACTGGGGTCTTATGCGTTTACGCATACGTCCGTAACACGTCGAATTGGACTCCCTGAGTAAGGGGAAACCTATTGTGGTTGTCTAGGGATGCCGAATCAGTGAAAAAAAATGATCAACCCTTCCCGAGCTGTGGCCCAATAAGTGCTTTACGGTTTTTCGAAGATATCTCCGGACATTCAAACGTTACACTCGTAAATGATACATCGAATGAAAGGTATTTACAATACCGATCGACAAAAAAAAAGTTTATGGAAATCGGATGACCGACTCGTGAGTTAAACCCCTTGGTGTGAAACAGGCACAGGGCGGCAAGCAGTTTTTGCTTGTAGGTCGGCCACATTTCAACATATTTCGTCTGTTTTAGCTTTATTAGATAGGTTTGACCGTACCAATCAGGGAAAAAAAAAGTTTTTGAAATTATGTTCTCCGGAGCTTGAGCTAGGTCTCTTGGAGTGAGCTCTTATCTGGCTACTCGGCCGTACAGTGAACATGGAGTATTTTGTCAATATCTCGAGTAAATTTTGACCGAATTTCATGATTTGTTTTTTGTTTGAAAGGTATTAACGAATGTAAAGCGTCGGTACTATTTCCGGTCTCCTAACAAAATGGCTGCCGGTGGCCATATTGGATTTTAATAAAAGTAATATATCTTGGGAAAAATGGTACTTAGAGTGTTTCTGTTAACATGGAAATAATTTGTTATGTGTGTGAGGTGTTTCAGGCATTCCATATATGGACATCTATATATATCTATATTCACCTATATTGAGCTATATACAGGCATATAGAGCTATATAATAGCATATTCATTTGTGGAATGTTTATTTATAGGAAAATATAGGTATATATAGCGGTATATAGCTGTTTAAATAGGAATTTATGAAAGTTGACTTCGTACGGGGCTGTCTATATTGCCTCCGGCAATTTATTTGTATATGCTAACAAGGCAAAGAAAGATAATGTAAGTGATTTTAAAGGGCGAATAGTTTTTCAGTAGAGAATGAAGTAAAAGAAATGAAGAGTTTCACAGTAAAGGCTTTTGATACGAATAGGTGTTTCGTACGGGTCGGCGTTAGCTATGTTTAAATGTTGTTTTACGTTTGTATGTTAAACTGTCCAGTTTCAGTACTCTATTTACGCCGTAAGTGCGGTCGAATTTCAAAATGGAAAGTGTGGAGGTCTTTCTAACGTAGCGTCATTTTCATACAATGAAGCGTTGAAATATGTATTTTTCGGTTCACTTTTTCATCTAATCACTTAAAATTCAAACTTTAGGCACACTTACGGCGTCAATTTAGACTACCACTCATGCGTTGCTATAAGTCGAAAAACACAGATGAGAAAACTAGGCAATGTCGGTCAAATATTTTTTCTTTAACTCAATTCAGAAAAAAATAGATCTAAAAGGTCCATCTTGTACAGTTTTTGTCACAGAGCACCCCTTACATATTTATGAAGGTTTATGAAGGCCGCAGACACATTTTAGGCAACTGACAAAATTAGGACGATTTAGTCAGTTGGCTGGCTCCAAAAAGGCCCGAGCGTTGTTTGCAATACGAAAGACCCAATAAATTGAAAACTTTATACAAAAATTGAGCCCAGTATGGTCAGTTCGTGTCTGGATTTTGGGTTGTACTTTGTAAACAGAATTAATTTTATTAAAAAAAAACGGATCCCCAGTAACTGGTACATGCAACCATAACTTCCATCTTCAATCGTTGTACTCATCATATGTCATGTCATCTGTTACCGTCAGCCACGAAAAGAAATGCGATAAACTGATAAGACACAAGATTTTGTTTGAAATGCTGTAATCAAAAGAAGTAAAAGATTCGATTAATTATTGTGTCTACCACCTGTGAAAGGCTGACTATACTGAATTATCAAAACTTAGAGACCTTTTTTTTGATTTTTACAAAATTATATTTCTTTAGTTCCCAAAGTTTTACAAAATAGTCAGACTATCTTCGATCTTCATTTTTTTTGAACGACTACATGTAGAGGAGTTTTTTATGTTTTCAATTTCGTGTAGTTTTTTCTTCGTACTTTCGTTTATCTTCTAGAGAAAGTTCTCAAACCCTGCAGGTACAATTGCAAGTATTTTATTTTCAGGTATGCAAAAATCTACAGTTTGAATTTTATCTATTCCTCTGCAATCGGCTACCTTTTTAGATATTTAGTTTAGTGAGCATTCCTCTTTGGGTTGATGTCGACGTGCCAAGTGTTTCACGTTATTTTCTTGTGCATTTAAAAAAATAAATTAAAAAAATGTCTCATCGTTCGAAAACACAGTTTGAGAATAAACACACAGGTTTTTATACCCTCCATGTTTAATAAATATGTGAATTAATTGAAGCTGTTCGTACAGCGTTCCAGTTTGAAATTAAATCTTAGATTATTTCAACGCACTGACAGTGCGTTGATTATTTCTAATAAATAGCCTCAACACAAACAACACACTCTACGGATAATAGCGGCAGAGTCGAAATTTTGCTTGATTTTTGCAAGTGGTTCCAGGTGGTTTCCGTGGTCCAAGCGAAAAGTGATGTATGGAAGGTGCCCCTTATTTTTGATAATGACCAAGTCGTCAATACATCATTTTGTCCAAAAACTTCAAATTTAGCCGCTATTATCCATAGAGTGTGTGTTGTTCGTATTGAGGCTATTTAATTTCTAACAATGATAACACACACAATGTGAAGCAGGGATGTGAAGCAAATATAATTTCTCATTATTTTTCAGAAAAAATTCCCACTCGCTTCAATGTCGGAGTCATGATATTTATGGCCTGTTTCATATCGTATATGTTAAGAGTGAACATATCCATCAATATTTTGGCTATGGTCGAGCCGACAAATTTACATGAAAACAAAACTTTAGCTGCACTTCCAGATGTAAGTAAATCAACGATGATGTGACAAGACATAAAAATACCTCTTGATCCCTCATTACCATCACCGAAATGTAGTTATTACTCGATCGTCCATCATTATTAATCATAATGTTGTTGGTATGTCGCATTTGATTACCAGTTTTTTGTGCGGTTTTTTTTTAAAGTTACCGATCAAAGCACTTACGCATAAATATTTTTGTAATTAGTTTGTTACGAACCGTACAATTTTATAATTATCGATTTCTCATAACTTTTTTCCGTGCCATTCATTCATTAGGGTGGTTGAAATTTGTTGAGCGATGAAATCGGTTCTTGGTCTTCCTTGTCTTCCCTGCAACATTTGTTGCGTATAAACTGACTAATATATCTTCCGGTTAAACTTTGAAAAACAACAACCGTATCGCGATGTAATCAATACGTCTTTTACTTCATTTGTTCAAACTTTGAACTTCAAAGTACCGGAAAGTGTTTGATGCAAAATCTTTTACTTCACTAGTTGTAACAAACGCTTTTGGTGTATAAGAAAGCTGACTCACTACAGCTCATCGTTTGTTTTTATTGTTCAAAATGACTTTTCTAGTGTACTATTACTCCCATTGTTCGATTCTCCTACTATCTTAATATCGACTAACGATGGAAAAAAAGGTCCAGGTGAGGAGACCCAACGAAACCGAGAATGAAAGGCGTTTTGAACCACCCTATCACACACTTCTTTATGAAACACGCAATAAAAGTTCCAAAAAACTCGTTCCGCAGCATTTTTATAGTTATTTCGGTACATGGGTATTAGGCCACACGACATGACAAGCTTGTAACAGGAATGTTGCAACACTATAACATCTGGTACTGAAAGCAAGAATTAAAAAAAAGATGCAAAACCGTTTCACGGAACCAAATTGCACTTTGATATGTATTGGCTTGATGATACCAATAATGTGAAAATTGCCATTTGCTTCCTCATAATGCACAGCTAAAGATCTTTATTCACCACAGTACGGTCCACGATTCAATTGGACATCGACGGAACAAAGTTATTTGTTGGGCGCATTTTTCTGGGGCTACCTTGTGACAACATTACCCGGTGGTACATTATCCGAATGGCTTGGCGGTAAAAATGTCACCACATATTCGATGGCACTGAGTGCAATTCTCACTGCCATTGTACCAATGTTGGCTAGCTTCTCTGTGTGGCTAATTTTTATCGTTCGACTACTGACTGGAGTGGCTGGGGTAAAATAACATGACTAGCACATCGGTAAACTCTAGGAACTAACGGATTTCCATTCCTTCATCTCTAGGGAGTTCTCTATCCAGCGATGCACAATCTGATTTCAAAATGGGCCCCACCAAACGAGAAAGGTAAATTTGTAGCCACATTGCTCGGCGGAACGTTCGGAACGGTGATAACATGGGTACGTATTTGGAGTTGATGAAAATGTTTAAATTCCGACTCTAAAAACAATTAATTTGGCACACACAGCCGATGGCCGGATATCTGACTGAAACGTTTGGATGGATTTATGCATTTTACGTTCCGGCAGCTATAACAGCAGTCGTAACACTAGTTTGGTATGCATTGGTATCGGATAGTCCAAGCGATCATCCCAGAATCAGAAAGGAAGAAAAGGAGTACATCCAAGCAGCAATGGGAGATAGTATTTCCAATAAGAAGGTAGTGCGCGGATGACCTCTTGACAACGAAAAGCGAGTCGAAATGATCGTTTCAATTTATCTTTCAGTCTCTTCCACCATTCTTAAGTCTAGTCACATCGTTACCATTTCTTGCTTTAAACGCTCTACATTACGGTAATATGTGGGGAATGTTCTTTTTGCTTACAGCGGCCCCGAAATTCATGAGCGAGGTAAGTCTAAGCAATTTTTGCGTTTTTAACTGGGATAAGTGGTGAAAATGCATATCCATTCGAAGGTTCTCGGATTTAAATTGTCACATGCTGGCATTCTGGCCAGTTTGCCGTACTTGGCTCGATTTATTTCTGGATTTGTTTTTGGTTCCATTGGTGATTCGGCTAGGAAAAATGGATGGATGAGTGTGACAGCGATTCGGAAATTCTTTTGCATATTCTGTGAGTATGAAGCGAAAGAACGGTGTGTGTTGGTCATACCGAATTTTCGCATTTTATTTTAAACCAGCCCAGATACTTTGTCTCTCAACAATTTATTACTATAAAGTCCAGATCGGTTAGTATTTAGATGAAGAACTTATTACGGTGTAATTGGCAAGGACGCGAAAAATAAGCTATGATCAAGTGTGTTAAAACAGGTGAAGTAATAGATTTTACCGGTTGAAAATTTATTAGACGAAAGTTTTTTTTTGCAAAATCTTTTACTTCTTTTGTTTGATTGTAATATTTTTCCGGTATAAAAGGATGGACAAAGCTAAACTCTCATTATTTTTGTCCTCGTGGTCGATAACAGATGTCTGATTTGACAGTGGCAGTGACATGGGTGGAATGAGGGAATGTAAAATTGACCTGTTTTGATCCACAGCTTGCATATCCTTTAAAACAGACAATAACACCCGCATTGGCATAAAATGAACAATTTTTTTTACTTATTCTCCACTTTACATCTTGTTTTTTAAAATCTTTTTTTTATTTTTATTTTTGCTTCGATTAAATTATTGACCGTCACGGTTCGTCTACAGTTAATTTTTTGTGTGTATAAAAACCCGACCGATGAAAAAACAAATCGAAATTTTAGATTAGCCCATCCAATACAACAATCTGATAAATTATCTCAAATCCATCGCGTGTCTTTTTTTGCTCAACAAATTCCATTCAAACAATAATTAATTTCTGTTTTGCGATTTTCATCGGATAACTATCAAGACAATCAATTATGGATGAAAAATTAATAAATTAAAATGCTAATTGACACGTCAACCGTGCGATAAACGATTTTTATTGCGGTTTAAGAGCGCCAAGGAATTTGTACGAAATCTCGCTTTCAGCTCACATAATACCGGGACTGTTACTCATTGGACTGACCTACGTTGGTAGTAATCCGTACGTATGCGTTGGAATGATCACACTTTCACTCGGTTTCAACGGAGCGTCAACGGTGACCAATCTACAAAATGCACAGGATCTTGCACCGAATTATGTAATTACGAAAGATGCTGACAGTCACTCCGCGTGAGAATGTTTCTCGTGTGAAAATCGCATGAGGGAGACATTCGCGTGGA
Source organism: Bradysia coprophila (assembly GCF_014529535.1). NCBI lineage: Eukaryota > Metazoa > Arthropoda > Insecta > Diptera > Sciaridae > Bradysia > Bradysia coprophila. The sequence continues at coordinate 718,315 of NC_050738.1, forward strand.
ATGACCCGTATCATTCAAATTTTAAAAATTTCTTAATTTAATGATAGGCCGGTACAATTTACGGAATCATCAATTTTTGTGGTACAACAACAGGTTTCATAACGCCATTAGTTGTGGGCTACTTTACACAAGATCGGGTAAGTCAAAATATTTACTCAACCAAAACATTAGATAACCGAGAGAAAGAAAAATAAATACTTCCGGTCAGTTGCTGGCTGATGCAATATCGAGTTAAAATTAAATCCAATCTTTCGATCAATCCCATTAGAACACCATCGATGAGTGGAGCATAATCTTTACGATCGGCGCAGTTGTGTACATTATACCAGCGTTGATTTTCATATTTTTCGGAAGCGGTAAAATTCAGCCATGGAATGATCATCCACGGAAAACGGTCAATGAAACTGCAGAAGTGATCGCACCGAAAGCAGATTAAACGTGATTTCGTGCTATAATCTCTTAATTTTATGAAGAGTAAATTTTCGTGGCATTCTTTTTAGCATTTAAGTCAATTCTATTGTCGTTAGACTACACATTTTTACGTAATTGCTAATTTTGTGCATCAAAACCTTTTATCAATCTACCTTCTCTATGTTTTAATTAAAAGCAGACGTACAATTTACGGAACGCGTATGCACACAATTATAGAACGACTTCTATCCAAAAGTGATAAAACAAATTTTAATTTTATTTTGTTAAGTTAACTAATTAAGCTGAAACACAAATGTATTATACAAACAAATAAATGAATTCTTTATCCATTATGTTGCTTCATCGATTTATTGTGACTACTATCCTCTCTGCAAGAGTGCAAGAACATCAGTACAAACTAGTTGGGATCTTGGTGAATTCCCTGGTACATACGGAAACTTGTACGTTATATAGAATTCGAGTCTTGAGCGAGACGTTTAACCAGTTCGGTTCACGTACATAACGCAATATTATTTCATGGGGTATAAAAGCTTTCCAAAAACTACGTTACATAACATCGTATAGAAACTATGAAAGACCAACCGAATTTGCTTACCATGTTCTTTACACACTGATAGACGTGTTACTGATGATTTGATATATTCTTAAACATAGGCAACGACTCTTTATCCATACTCCTTTATTCGCAGAGCCGGATTAACCCATGGGCAAAGTGAACCCGGCCCAGGGCGCTGGGAAAATAAAGGCGCTTAGAAATTAAATTTTCTCGACAATGTAATCATTTCACGTTCAACATAAGTCATGCACAAATCAACGTCGATTAAAAAAAATTCGCGCTCGCTTCGCTTGCATCTGTACATTACATTCTTGGGGTAAATGTGAGCTACAAGAAATGCATATATACATCTAACTTGATATTTTTGAATAATACACACACATCGACTAACCCAAGGCTGTTCGTATTTGGTTATTTAAAGCATTTTTATGATGGTCCTGCTTTAGAAAAGTTGAACTTTGAGGCTTCTGGCTGAAGACACTATCAATAATTTTCAATAACCATTCCATTGCTTCATTTTCGTCAGCCGCCGGTGATAGTCGGATGATGGAAAGCTTTTAGCTCATGAGGAATTTTCGAAAATTTTGTAAATTCCTCATGAGCTGAAACCTGCTCATGATCGCCGGACAACGGGAGTTTGGAACAAATAAAGCAGCTGGAAAAGCTGCAGAGCAAATCCGTTTCCGCCCATTGAAAATTGTTCATGGCATATATTCGCGATTTTTTTTGTCGAAATCCAAGGCCAATTACCTAAATTTCAAGATCTAACACTTTCAGAGTGAAGACAAAGGATCATTCTAGAGTGCCCTAAACTTCAATACTTTTGGGATCCCGAGTCCTAGATCCTTGAAATTGCTTCAACGCAAGTCGTTTTTTCCGAATCATGACCTTACCCAACGCACTGCTCCTAGCATGAACATAAGAAATATTTGGAGGCTGATGAAGTCACAGTAGGCACTGCGTTTCTTTCGTGAAGATAGGTGACTTGTTTTAGTTGTGTGAGTTCAAACACACAATACAATCAATCTTAAGCGGTAGCTCTCATCACAAAAGCCTCCAAATTCGACGTTTGTCAAAGTAGTGTTCATGCTAGGAGCAGTGCGTTGCCTTACCAAGTACAGTAAATCTCGCAATATAATGAAACTGTAACAGTATCACAAATATTGTGTCAAAAATTCACGTTTTTTTCTTGGTTTTTCCTCACAACGCGTTCATGTTCTAACGATCTTCCAAGGGAAGTGAAAAGTGAGAATAATGAGAGGACATTCGAGTATAAATTGAAAGAACACCTGAATGAAACTATAGAATTGTGATGTAAATTTGAATTGTAGTGTTCATTTTTCAATGTCTGTGATTATGGAACTTTGTATTTGAAAATAGCTATTTGCTAAATAAATTTGTTTGATTTGATTTGTTCTTCAAGAAGAATTTCAAGAAAAAATTGTTTCGGATTCATTCTACAAACTTCAAACTTAAAATCCCGAAAAATACGAGCGAATCCTTTTTATAACTTTACTTGATTTTTGTTTGTGGGAAAGTTTTGCGAATTAATCACGAAAACTCTGGTTATATCATATATCTCTCACTCTCATTCATATATGGTTACATGTTATCATAAGCTTGCCACCTCGCCTCGCTCGCCGTTTCTAACTACACATTAATTAGAAAATAATATTCTTGAGGAAATGTTGAAAACATTTTATTTGATTTGGTTGACAATGTAGGAAACAATTTCTTTAATAAATTTTTCATGCGGCGCTGCAAGGCTCGTTGCCCAGGCCGCTGTAAATGCTAACCCGGCCCTGTTTATTCGACTAATAATCTGATAATTCCGTTATTTTGGGTAATTTCTAGTGTTTAATCAACGCACTTCGAGCAAAAATCCATTTTTATATAGTGTCAAAATGTGTATGAGACACTACTGTCCAATTTCAGGACTTTATTTAGCGTACTCATGCTTGAAGTTCGTTGGTTGGTTTGATACAAATCATTTACTACTTCATTTGCTTTGTCATATATTTTGCTATTTTAAGACCTTTACATCGTGTGCTTGTCGCTTACTATTCGTCACCTTAGTCTATCTCGCCCCGCTAGATAATTTTGCGGGATATCAAAGTCTTAGTGGTACACCAAGGAACATTATTTCAAGCTATTTAAAGCTATTTGAAGAGTGACTATTTTGACTACAGTCAGGCAGTGACTATTTGTGAGAAATTTTTTGAGAAATTTGAGAATTTTTTGAGAAATTTGAGAACTATTTCTTCAAATTTCTCAAAATTTTACAAAATATTTTTCTTGTTTTTCTGAATAAAATTTAGGAACATTACCTTTGTTAAGTGTCTAACGATGTTGATAAAATATTAAACGTTTTTGGAACTGATTTAGACAGCTAGTTTTGATAAATACTTGAAAACTAAATATCGAGGGCTTTAATTACTTCTTTTTGCTCTTTCAGTCAGGTCAATCTCTATCTCATCAATCAGACACCACAATTTCAATGGATGAACGTATGACCAACTACGTCTGTACTACCAACATAGCATGTAACATAGAATTGAAACTAAAGAGTGTATCGATCAAAATTTCAATCGGATAGCCATCAAATAAATGAAATTGAAATTGAAATTCAAAATCTATTTCTCGCTCTTGAAAACACTTTCAAAGGGCTTAATAATGAGAAAACTTTCATGTAATAAGAGTGTCTGACGAGCAAATCCATGAAGGGTGGGAGGTAATCGACAAAAAACATCTACGAAATTAGCAAAAAACAATTTTTGACAGAAATTGTTTACAATTGACGTCAGTCAAATTTAGACCTGCTTCAGATGATACAAACAAAAATGCTCGTACGCCTTTGTACGGTTTTACCACGACTACGCGCGTGCATGTAACTATTCTTGTATAAAGCCTTTCAAGCTGTTTTGGTTGAATGAGTGGATGCTGAAAAACAGCTGAAGCAAATTAATGTCTAAATTTCATTGACGTCAACTGTATTTGCGGTATGCTTTTGTGATTAATTCCCGTAGACATTGATCGAATACCGAATAGCTTTCCGTAAACTTCTGAAAGTCAACATATTATGAAGCAATCCAACACCTCTCCCGTCACTAAAAAAATCTTAACACGTTGCCGGTTATTGTGACTTGTTAACTTTAGGCACGCCGGAAAGTGCTAAGGGAGTCGAGGAATACCTCCAAATCTAAAAATCAAAAAATTGACTTTTGATTTTAAGAAATTTATTTGAAGGTATTCCTCGACCCCTTAGCACTTAAAGTGCCTGCTCCACTACGTGTTAATCGGCGAAAACCCACTTATAGTGGAAGTGTGACGCAAGTCTATTTATCCACTTACAAAAGAGCTGATATCGGTGGGGTGGCGCCTACAGCTTCGACTCGCTACAAAAAATGCGTCACAAATGGCCGATTATGAGGATAGTGTAATTAAATAACTGATTTAAAAAATTGAATCTAATGTTTACGGACTTGCGTCACGGCCCTTCACTGATGCTGGCCATAAATCCTCAGTCATACGGATTTTTTTTACATTTTTTACTTTGTACTGCTTTGCGTCACGGCCTTTCCCTAACGTAGTGCCATGATCAAAATCTATTGAAGTTGCTGTAAGAAAAGTTGTCGCCTGTTTCTTCATGAAGTGACGGAATTCGCAATTTTTTAATAACTTTCGAATACATTTAATTGCGTCACGCGTTCGCATAATAAAAACCGTATGACCAGTGACTAAGTCTAGTGCAATAAAAGTTGGTAATTTTTGCAGTCCGAACCTACTTATTTCCCAAATAAAAAATTAAATTGGCAATTGGCACATATGGCCACCATTTACATAATTAATTGATGGCTCATCAAAGTGATTTTCAATTAACGCTTCCATGCCAATAGCTTAACGAGTCCAATTCAATGAAATTATGACCATTTCCGAATGAAATAGGTGACAAAAACAACAACACTAAAAAAGGTAAATCATCAACAAATTATAGCCTCAATTAGATCCGAGTTGTTTGTTAAATATTTTTTTTGATAATTTAGACGTGGAATTTTTAACGTGTCAATAATTCGAGTCAACATTTACCACCACTTATCATTTATTAGAGACCTTCTCAATTACAAAGACAAAAACGTTGTTCAAATGTTTGACTAGCAATGACTAGCACGATCCCCGTAGAGACTTACTGTTCGCATATTATACGTTCAAAGAATTTTTAATTTTTCCGCTTCGTCGATGACTCTTCTTCGCTCTTATGGTCGTCCGTTTTCGGAAGATCAAGATCATTCCAATATTGAATTTTGCCACTACCGAATATGATGAAAAGTATTGCTGGTGCAATGTATGCAATTGCTCCGATCAGAAAAACAGAACTCCATTCGTCGATTGTACTCTGAAAGTTCAAACATTTTCAACTTACAACTCTCTTGTCTCTTGTCGTCAAGAGACGATCTTAGTCATTACCCGTTCTTGCGTGTAATGAGCAACAATGAGTGGTGTGATGAAACCAGCTGTCGTTCCAATGGAGTTGATGATTCTATGGAATCGATTGTTTTAAACAAAATATCGAATCATGGAAACACTTTCCACTACATACCCGTACACCGTGCCAGCATAATTCGGCGCTAGGTCTTGTGAATTTTGAAGATTCGTCATAGTTCCAGCTCCATTGAAACCCAAGGATAACGTAACAAATGCAACGCAAACAGCTGGTCTCTCATTGACATAGGGCAGAGCAATAAGAAATAGTCCGGGAATGATATGAGCTGAAACGGTTAGTTGATTCGATGGAAGACATTGTTCAAATTGAATGGTGTCGTTCCCTTACAGAATAAGCAGAATGACTTCCTGATGGTTGTGACTTCGAACCATTGCTTCTTCCGAATCAGATCTCCGATCGATCCGAAAATGAATCCTGCGAAAAATCTCGCCAGATATGGTAGACTGGCCAAGATACCGGATTTCGATAAATTGAATCCTAGCACCTGCGTAAATGATTGATTTGAATCCAACTCAGACATTTATCGGAATTCAATTTTGCACTACCTCGTTCATGTATTTCGGGGCCGCAGTCATTAGGAAGTACAGTCCCCAGAGATTGCCATAATGTAAAATTAGCAAAGCCCAAAATGGTATGGACTTAAAGACATGTACCAATGGCGGCCAGCGCTATACAAACAATTGAATCAGCTGTGTCATCAAATTTTCCATTCCTAATGGAAAAATACCGGAAGTCGTAACCAACTTACCTTTGTGTACGTGACACCAAGTAACGAATTTTCAATGTACTCTTTCTCTTCCGTCGATATTCGTGGATGGCTAGCAGGATCGTCGAATGTCGTAATAAACCAAACGATTGTAAAACACCCCGATAATATTGCTGGCACGTAAAATGCGTAGTCCCAACCAACGGACTCTACCAGATAGCCAGCTACCGACCATGTGACCACTGTCCCAATCGCACCACCGACCAATGCACTTACCTATTCTAGGAAAACGGAAATTATCGAATTTCGTTCAGGGAACTCATTTTGTACTCAAACGAATTTTCCTTTTTCTTCGGGTGGTGCCCACTTTGAAACGAGCTTGTGTAATGCTGGATACAGTGTGCCCTGTAATGTTGTGACTGTTTAAACATCTGGCTGGTTATTTATATGAACATTGTCTTACCGAAAAGAATCCAATCAGAAACCGGACCATAAAAGATACCCAAAAAGATGCAGAAGCTACCGGAGTTACGGCTTCTAGGATGCAGCTGATCAAAAATGAATAACCGACTAAGCGACGGCCACCAAATTTGTCAGACAAAACTCCGCTAGGTAGTGGCGTTATGGCATATCCCCAGAAGAATGAACCGAGTAACAAACTTTGCTGATAAGCCGACCAGTCCAACCTTTCTGGTCCGTACTGGAAAATGTAGATCGACAATGAACAACTAAATGGAGTAAAGTTTCCAATGTCATACATTTGGTGGGTCCGTAATCGTTCCATTCTCATTCTCATTTAGATTAGTTGGCTTAACCATTGCTAGAATGTTTATGGACATGGCATTTCGAAGCATGTATGAGAAGAAAGTTGCAAAGAATATCATAACTCCAGTCATCAGCCGTGACGGTATTTTATCTGTAAAACATCGATTTAAAGAATTTTTTCAAAAGAACTTTGAGGAAATAGACTCGCCAGGCAAATACATTATTTAAGAGTAACTTCTCACACGCTAAAAAAGACTTTTAGTCCTTGGTACGAAATGTACTATTTCGACAATAACTCAAGAAAGAATTATTTTAAATTGTTGTAATGTTGTAATGTTGTCTTGGAAAGACCTACAGGTAGAGTATACGCACCGCTTGGTGCGAGTAGACCCACGAGAGTTATGACTAAAAATGTAGTGAATATTCGGAGAGTCCGCCTTCTCTGCAGCTTCGATGTTCCACGAAACTGAGTATGGGGTGTTGTAGCTGGCACCCACTATCGTTCCACATATAAATGAACCCAGTACTTTTGTGCCGCAGGCCCACAGAAGTGTTGGAAGAAAAGTTGGTGCCAAAATGCAGATTTTTTCCTTCTTTCCGGGATCGAGTGGGAGCGAACGACATTACAACAATTTAAAATCATTTTTTCTTGAGTTATTGTCGAAAAACTGTTTTCGGTACCCTCTGACATGTCTTCACTTTTGAACGCACAGAAAATAATTTTTTTTTTTATAAAAAGTGAAAGATACGTGTTTCCTAGAATTGAGAGACGAATGCAACTAGCTATCACTCATTATAATCGGAGATCGCTTGTTCCCCAATCACCCGAGGATTTGGCGATATCACTCTTACAAACAGTATAGGTCGCTGGTATCTCCTTATCCCTTAATAAATCGTGTACTATCGTCCCTTATCACTAAGACGAGCTAAAATAGCAATTCTATGGTCGGTAGATAAGATAACAAGTCAACTGTTGTTAGTGACAAAGTCCTTTTTGTTGCTTCCAATAGCAAAAATATTTACCCAAATAGTGACAAAATTGAGTGACGATCTATGGGTGGCGCTCACTAATACATTTTCCAAAAAAAAAATTGCACGGCGTCACACTTGCCGTTAGTAAAAGGTTAAAAATTACAGAAAGCTAGTTGTTCCTCATCAAATCCTCTCATCATACCGGAAATCTTTCCCTACTCCTACTCTTGCTGAAGCAAATACTTGTCTAAATTTCACTGATGTCCCTGTAACACTTATCTTGGAGGGATTCCGATTAATAAAGAAGATTTATCATAGACTAATCAGACTACAATTAAAATTGCTAACTGGGAATCGTTTGATTCAATTTTTCGTCATGACTGACCATCTTGATAATTCGCCCAATTTCGTCAGCAACTTTTTCTCTCTCTCTCTTATTCATCCAACTAAATCCAATTGAAAAATAAATTTGCTGAGTTCCCACTGATTCAATTGTGTTCAATGGTCTGACTATAAAATCTGTCGCGACAAGGACAGTACTCACTCTTATCATTAACACATTTTTATAATTCGCTAACTATACCAACTGTTGCTCTCAATTTAGTCAATTATATTGATGATGGGCAGATCAGCTCTTATTTTGTTACAAGGATCACTTTATGTTAAGCCACGTGTACCATGTCCAATATTCGATTGTGCATTACTGCAACGAACGGAATGCAAGGCCACCGTACACATAACTATTAAATAACATGAACTTCATGTCCACACACTCGTGACAAAACTCGTCAAATTTACAATGAAACGTTTATCAATTGCCTCCAGTCTCAATTTACCAAAAATATTTATTGTTGTCATTGCGTATGCATATAGCTGTATACAACCGTGAAAATGGATTTGTGAGAGACACCTTTATTGGTTGTCTAAGCGACAAACAAACTGTACTTGCTACTTGAAACAGTTTTTGAAGACTAATTATTTTGTCTGTTGATTTTTAGTATTTGAACAACAGTACGACAAGACATAAAAATGTAGATCATCGGATAAGATTAAATACAGTGAACGACATCTCAAATGTCTCACTGTAAAATTTTTCTGAGAATTTTATTGTGTCATTGCAAATTCACAATGACATTCTCCGAAAAAAATGACAGTGAGACATTTGAGATGTCGTTCACTGTACGGAAAACAGTGTCAGCTGTGTCACAATAAAACATTTTTAACGCTTGAGCGGTTGCAAAACTGACTCGAAATTTGTCAATGAATTTGAATTGTACCTTCAATTGTTGATGAAAAATTGAAGGTACGCTGTTGCGTCATCGATGCATTTTTGAAAGACTTCAATTAGATTTGTTTTAACTTCGAACTGGTGGATGAAAGACAGGAAGAATTATAATTCTTTCATATTTGTGAAGCAAGTCTCTATCTCAAGTAGATTCCGTAGCCATTGGAAGATATTGTTGGCGTTTGCTTTCGTACAATTTTCTTTTTAGCCATCAACGACGCAGTTAAAGATAAATCAATCTGATTGACAATTTCAGAAAATTTCCAATGAGTTTGTTCAACGCACTTCACGCAAAAGTGGTACTCTAAATAGGGTACTGAAACTTTACAGTGCTCCGTACAAAATTTTACACTGTAAAAAGAGTGGGGATAAAATTTCATACAAAATAGTACTCTATTTGGCATCTGTCATTAACAGCACTTTTGCTTGAAGTGCGTTGGTTTGTTGTAGGAATCAGATATGAAAGTGATTGTCAATACAATATTTCAAGAGACAATCCGTCACAATTTCAAAAATAACTCTAATTGTGCCTCCTGATGTATTTCTGTAATAAAAAGTTTTATGTGAACCAACCTACGTTGACCTACATCATCACTGAACAAACACCAAAAGGATCCATTTGTCCATCAATTTTTTAATTGAGTTCAAAGTTTTGATTCAGTTGAATCAACGTAATGCCATTCATGTGCGTACGTTCTCTCCTTCCGTACCTTCAAGGCCCTACGAATAACAACTTCATAAGTCAATGAAATTGTGAAACCCCAAATTGGACCATTCAACGTCCAATCACTTTTGTATTTTACTATCTCTGATTGTCTTCAACTTCTTCTTTCAAATGCAGATCTATTTTCGTATAGGCGAGGGAAATTTTAACAGTCGTTCCTATTGTAATTTATTGCCTGTTATCTGGAAATTCATCGAGATATCGAACTCTCATAAAGATTAGTTGTTCTAAGCCTACACCTCAATTCGGTTAATCCACGACGTTCGAATAAAGTCGTGTCTTTGTTATCAAAATACTCCCAGACATGCGCAACGAAGAGTAAACACTGACCTATCTCTTTCTCACCAACGGAGAGCTTTGAAAACAATTACCAAATTTTTTATCTGAATTTTTTTTTTATAACACACGTTTGATTTTACTACTTGCGATTGTCAAAACAATTACAATCAGAAATTGATTAGTTTAAAATTGCTTATTACATTAAGATAACAATCGTAATAATCGAAAATTGTCTTAATTTTGATTGGATGGTGTAAATTTGTTGGCTTGCGCCATTTGATGAGGAAGATGAGAAGAATAGATTTACAATACATTTGTTGATGGAATCATTTACAATTTTCAAGTTTGCGTAGTTAGATTAGGTAACAGCACGGCATAGTAAAACCAGGCGGGAGCCGTTCATTTTTCGAATGTCAAATAAGGGACTTATCACACTGTATGAAAAGGAACTCCAATGAACACTGACATAAGTTGAATGGATTTGACACGCAAAATATAAGGTTACTAGATAATTCAGGTCCCTAGTCAAATCAAGTGCTCCTGCCTGGTTTTACTCTGGCGTGGTTAACAGGAAAAAAAATCTAGCTTTTATTAAATTGTTGACCTTGCATACGCTTACTACATCGAAATTTGCACTTGACTTTCGATTAATCTTCCCTGGTTACGAAGAAACTATTGAAATATCTCATAGTATATTAACAAACCCTTTACAGTACCAGTCACAGCACAATTGACCTATCGACCCTGTTTGAATTTATTTTCAACAGTTTGTGGCAAGATCTTCATGTGTATTAACAATCGACTTGTTACAATTAAGATCACATACGTAATGATCACACCTTACTCTTCTCGTCACCATCGATAACTGATGTAAAAGCATTTGTCACTCGAATGAGGTATATGAATCAATCAGTGAAAAACGGTTCATAAGATCTTGATCTAGTGACATATTTTGGCCGAGACAATTTTCACTACGATTTTTTGCCATGATTGCTCATAATCTACATTTTTTGAATATTTGCACAATAAAATGTCTTCACGGTAAAAATCGAGTTGAAGAATGTATTGGCCAAGAATATGTCACTAGATCTTAAAAACCTTTACATTTTACAGGAATAACTATTTTGTTACTGAATTCCACAAGTAGACTACTATTCATTACTCCATAACACAAGGTACACTTACTTACTCAGTAGCCTTTGTCAATCCAAGTGGCTGACTCTGGCTGGTTCCTGACTACACAATTTACCAATCTGAAGGTGGATTATGTGATGTATTTGAGTCGTTAGCCTGTCACAGACAACAAGCATATTAAAAGTTTTACTATTTAAACTACTAGGTCACACCTTTTGAGCGGGTCAGGTCCCTTGACTGACACTTTTCTAAATGTATTTTTGACGTATTCATGAAAACTTGTCACATTTAATACATAATATATTTACTATATTAATAACTCCAGGGAAATGACAGTAAAATTTGACAATTTTTTTTTTCCTTGGAAACCATCGAGGGTAAGGTGGAATTATTTTTGACCACTTTTTGAGCATCAACCTCAAATCATAAATAAAATATGACTCGTATAGATTACGACCCTCGCTTCGCTCTGGCCGTAAACTTCCCACTCGTATGAGCTGTCTATTATTCTGTTTGATTGCATTTTTTTTTACATCAGAGTAGATGCGAGGTTTGTTTTGTGAATGTGGAACGAGGACTTTTTGACAAAATAAAAAAGTGCGATAGATGTTCTTCTCTTGCAATTTTGCATAAAAAAGGAAGTTCCCCGGTACTTAATATACCTTCACATGGTGACATGGTAATAAATGAACTTAATTAGTTTTTTTGGTTCATCGTTAAAAATAACTCAGTTTACCAATATTTTCGGTAAATTGGTACCACTCTATAATGGTAAAGGGATTACAAATATTTGTAAAAGGAGAAATTTATTGGTAGACCGAGAAAAAATAATCCCTCGATTTCCCATTCACAAAACCTTCAATCGTGAATAAAATGTCACGACTCGTATGAACTACAATTTTTACAATATTCATTTAATTCCATGTATTTAAAAAAAATCTTCAAAAATTAGTTGAGATAATTCATCTTATATTTCCTGCAAAAATTTAAATTTTTTATTAAAATTTTTACACTTTTTAATCAAAGTGTGCTAATTTGATAACAGGCATTTTGCTGGCGTAAGATGTGGTTGTAAAGGGAGTAAAAAACTACCTACTTGATAAATGACAAACAACTTGATAGTCAACTATCAAGTTGTTAGTCAACTATCAAGTTGTCAGTCAACTATCAAGTTGTTAGTCAACTATCAAAGATAGTCAACTATCAAGTTGTTAGTCAACTATCAAATTTGATAGTCAACTATCAAGTTGTTAGTCAACTATCAAATTTGATAGTCAACTATCAAGTTGTTAGGAAGAGATGTTTACAAGTTAGAAGATGGGCATCGAATGATGAAATTATTCTTCCTACTAGTTTCATGCACGTCGAAAACAAACTTATATGATTTACCAACACTACCAAACAAAATCAAATTTCATCAAAGTAATCTTTTTTAATTGAGGCTGTGATCAACAGTATAAAATCCCGTTTTTCTCGGATAGCTTCCAGAACCTTAGTCCGACATAGCCCATCTTCGAACTTAGCCTCGGGATTTTAATTTTACGTATTTAAAAAAAAGAATCATCCAAAGTGGTTAAAAATTACTCAAGTTATCGTGCCCTCAACGATTTTTTGTTATCCACATTTAACGTTTTTCATAGCATTTCATACATTTTCAATCACAGTGAACCTTTTTGTTACCCACATATTTCGGTATTTTCTGGTGTAAGACCCTGACTTTCAGTCAAGGGAATTACTTCATTTAAACGATTGAAATCTGAAATCATCTTTTACTTCAATTGTTTTGAACATGCTTTTTGCTATATAAGACCTCATTAGTCAGAGCTTGTCGTTTATATTGCTGTCGTTGTCGATAACAGATGATAGCCGTCTATAACACGTTGATATACGGCATATTCGGTTCTTCATGGCAGAGGAAAATAAACAAAAAAATAAATGAACTTAAATGAACACATAAATTGAATTTTTGTTCCAAAAATATAAGGGTTACTAGATAATTCAGATTCGAATTTATTTTACTCTGTGGTGGTTTCTCTAAAATAACAATAGACAGAAGTGCCTCCGTTATTTTTATGCATTTTTTTAGCTTAATTATATTTGGATGGTATTCAAATAGAAACCTGAATTCAGGAATTTTGGGGAATTAACTTCGCTAAAATAGCGTGAGCCAGCCAAGTATAAAATACCAATATTCTTTTCGATGAGGACCTTACTTGAGGAGCTTTCACCTCTCCTTTCACACATACCAACAAAAATCTCTTCGAGAAAAGTGTGACGCAGTCTTTGAAATACAATTTCTAAAATGAATGATATCGCTAGAGTTGACGCTTTCAGCTTCGTTACGCAAAAATTAAATTTTACACCCAATTTTAGTTCAAACAAGCTGGCTTAGTTTTTCTCATCATCTGCCAAATAATTTTTACCAAAAAAAAATTTGACTGGAAACAACCAAAATGTTACCAAAAAAATCTGCGAAAAATTTGACGAAATGCGAAAATTTGACGAAATTCCAAAATCTGACGAAATTCAGAAAATTTGACGAAAATCGAAAATTTGACGAAAGTAATTCTCTATCTGCCACCATTCAAGAAATATCTCCAAAACCCCAATTGACCCACCCATTTCCAACTTTCGACATTTTTCACATATGCCCCTCTGTTCTACTCGTAAAACTCTGAGACTTTGCCGAAGAAAGTAATTCTCTATCTCTCATAACCCAAAAAAATATTAGTCCTTTCATCCTACGCTCGAGTAGCTCAAAATTTGGTCACTCTAATCACTCTAGCTCAAACGAATCTGACCCGAATCTTAATTATTTTTTTGTTCGAATCGTGTTACGAATACCTTTCATTTGATGGGTCGCACGCCTCTGTAGGTTTCAATACAGCTAAGCTACAGCCGAAAACGCGTTCCCGACCCTCGAAAACCACACTCAGAAACCACTTCGAGGCCAATAAAACAAAATTCTGGTTTTTCCTGGGGTAATGGCGTATCACATTTTCATTTTTATGCCCACCCTGAGGTTCCTGCAAAATTTCATGGAGATTGGCTGACTAGTTTCCGAGATCGACCGTCGATAGATAGACAGATAGACAGATAGATAGAAACATACAGAGTAAGTTGAAAGATTTTGATTGTTTGGAAAACGTTAATTTGGTGCATTTTCTATCAAAATGACCAACTTCAAAACGATGTATCTCCGGCCATTTTAGTGGAGTGATAGCTCGTTTTGCTCGTATTTGAAGCGCGAATAAGATAGAATAGGATTTGTGGTGATACATGCCAAAGGAAAGAAACTTAAATTCTCGCCGCGTCTCAAACAAATTTCTTCGTTCTTTTTTTGGAAGTTAGACTGTGTCAAGTCCTCCGCTATCGCTCCGGACATGAACATCTCGTATAGCTGTTATAACTGAAACTACCCTCATTTTCAAACGACAAAACTTTCGAACAAAGAAATGTTTGAACATTTTCTCAAACAGGCATGGCTTCGGCTAGACTGTAGCTTCGGTATGATGTTCGAAATTCGTTGACATTTCAATTTCCCCTCTCTTCTTCGCTTCATAGTATATTTTCATCTTATCTCTCATGTTATTTGTTGCTGGTTCATTATCAATCTTATGTACACACTTTCGATGAAATTGTTTGTTGTCTTGGCTCAGTAAGTCGATATTTGTTTCAATATTAAAAAAGTGTTACAATCGTCCACACACACATCATGTCTGCTGTACAAGGCATCACCGTATTAGCTGAATCGTTGAGAGCACAGGTAAAGCACTTGATGAAAATAATTAATATTTTTCTGCGTAATCATCGCTGTCCGTTGTCGTTATCTGCTGGTACAAAGTTTATAATTAAAAGTCTTATCTGTTTGCAATTACACTCTCGCTCCGAATGGCGCTGAATTAAAATGTTCATCTCATGTACAGGGAATCGAATATGCCTTCGGGATCGTTGGTATTCCCGTCATTGAATTGTCAATGGCAATGCAAACGGCTGGCATCAAATACATTGGGATGAGAAACGAACAATCGGCTTGTTATGCAGCCCAAGCCATCGGCTATTTAACTGGCAAGCCAGCCGTTTGTTTAGTAGTTGCCGGTCCCGGTTTACTGCACGTCACTGGTGGCATGGCTAATGCTCAAGTCAACTGCTGGCCGATGGTAGTAATTGCCGGTGCTTCATTCCAAGATCACGAAGGAATTGGTGCATTCCAAGAATTTCCACAAGTCGAAGCATCACGGCCATACTGTAAATATGCGGCGAGACCTCCAAGCATTCCACTAATTCCATTGCATGTTGAAAAGGCCGTTCGTTTGGCTACTTACGGTAATTGTCAATACCCCAATCCCAGTCGAACTTGGCTAACTTTTCCGATAATTTGTAGGACGTCCCGGTGTTTCGTACTTAGACTTCCCCGGAAATTTGCTACTCGGGTCAACAACGTCGAAAATCCCCGAGCAATATTCCCATCCGTCGCCACCACTTATCTATCCGGACCACGACGCGGTGAGCAGCGCTGCTAGTTTGTTGAAAAATGCCAAAAGACCACTGATTATTGTGGGAAAAGGATCGGCCTATGCGCGAGCTGAAAATCCAGTTCGACGACTGATCGACGAGATCAATTTCCCGTTCATCGCGACACCGATGGGAAAAGGAGTTGTGCCCGATTCATCAAGTCGTAGCGTACAATCGGCACGTTCGTTAGCTTTGCAGAAAGCGGATGTTGTTTTGCTACTTGGGGCCCGTCTTAACTGGTAATGATGGACCCTTTGCATTTCTGGTCGCTAAGACTCGAAACGAATTTTTCTCTCGTTTCAGGATTTTACACTTTGGACGACCACCGAGGTTTGCAGCTGATGTAAAATTCATTCAAGTCGACATTTGTGCTGAAGAAATGTAAGTGGTTGGTTCATGTGATGTGTTGATGATAATTTCTGGGTTCAATTAATCATTTGATGGCTATCGTCATACCGTAGAGCACAGAATCGATAAATTTTTCCACTGACTGATAAAGTAACGAGTAGTACGATTGTTTATCGTGGGAATTGTATATTCAAACCGGTTAAGGTCAAGCAATTGAATCGCTTGTTTGATCAATTACAAATTCAAATTTCGTTTGTTGACTGATTAGATGTTACTACATTGTAGAGAGTGCATGCCTTTAAAACCCTTGATGCCTTAACACCTTCTTTGATTCCAATACAGGCACAACAGTGTACGCAGTACCGTTGCGATACAATCAGACATACTGCCATTCACCAATCATCTGTTAGAACAACTGAACGGCCAAAATTATCAGTTTGATAACAACAGTGACTGGTGGACGTCATTGAGACAAAAGTGTGCAACTAATCAGAAAACTGTACAAGGTTACGCCAGAGATGTTTCGACTCCGTTGAATTACTACGCCGTGTTCCATCATATGCAAGAGATTCTTCCACAAGATGCGATCATTGTTAGCGAAGGAGCCAATACAATGGACATTGGTCGATCGATGTTGCTCAACCAATATCCGAAGCACAGGTAACATATTGTGGTCGTTGGCCAGTAACAAATTTCCGTTTTTGGGTTGGGGTCTGAACGAAACTTTTTCTTTATTGCAGGTTGGATGCAGGCACTTTTGGAACTATGGGAGTAAGTACAGTCGAAAGTGTAATCCATGCGCCGTTCAGTTACTGGAACGAAATTATATTCACAGGTTGGACCGGGCTTCGCTATAGCAGCCGCAATATTTTGCCGCGATCACTATCCAGGCAAAAGAGTCATCTGCGTGGAGGGTGACTCAGCATTCGGATTTTCCGGCATGGAAATTGAAACGATGGTGCGTTACAATTTGCCGATTGTGATTGTAGTTGTGAACAACGGTGGCATTTACGGTGGCTTTGACCAGGAAACATTCGATGCTATTCGCAAGGACGCTGATTTGCTCAAAGTGTAAGAATTTTGGATTTTTTTTTCACATTCGTCACGTCATGGTTAACATAAAAAATGTCTTTTTTCGCACAGTACACCACCGACGGCACTGACTGTCGAAACGAGATACGAGAATATGATGCAATTGTTCGGACAAAAGGGTTACCTCGTTCGTGACATTCCACAGCTGCAAAGCGCTTTGAGTGAAGCTCTCACTTTGACGAATCGTCCGACAATTATTAACGTACTGATCAGTCCATCTTCCGATCGAAAGCCGCAAGAGCATAGTTGGTTGACCGAATCGAAGTTGTGATCACGTCACACAAATGGAACAAAGCCAAATCTATGAATTTGGCGGGTTGACGGACTGGTTAGGGTTGTTTTACCATTTAAAATACAGAGACGTGTCGGTGTAAAGATTAACTATACTCCAGTTTAGAAGAAAATGTTAATAAATTTGCAGAAACAATTTGTTGGAATTTTCATTTCGAAATTGTTACGGGAGGACTATTCTGGGAACCCTTACAAGAGTGGAAGATTCTTGAAAAGAAAAGTCCTAAGACTCACAGAAAACTATCGACAATTTATTTAGGCTTCTGACATCGCCTCTAACAAACGACAAGCATATGACAATAATGTCAATGAATCTGTTACTCCTTGGGTCTAAGTGGTCTAAGTGTTTGATCACTGGAGATCATGTAAAATGTCGAAATTTTGTTTGATTTTCTATTATTTGATCAGATTGCATTTCCAAAGCATCTGTTGTTCCAGATGCAAACATTAATAATTTTGAAGTGGCTCGAGATTGGTACTTAACCTTCTCAAACTACATCCTTGGGTGCGTCTAAATTGTGCGTCCATTGAAATTCAATCGGTTGCCAGTGTGAAGAGACTGGAAAAGTTTTCCAACCAATCGCTAGAATCGCCCACTGAAACATATCAAAGCTCATGCGGTCCAACTGAAAGACAGAATTTTCTATGTCCCCGTTCTTAATGGTAACAGTAGGTTACATTGGATGCTGCGAAAGTAATTCATTACATGAGCTAACAATTTTGTTTTAAAAGCAAACTAGTAAGTGTGTTTTTGAGCAACAAGGTCTTTTTGACATTTGTGGATATTGTATAATACGAGCCGACGGCAAGTTACAGAACTACTCAGTTACCGAAGCAAGTAGCTCAAAAATACACGACGCAGTTTGTGAGTATCGCAAAACTGTTTCCGAATTAATGAACTATACGCAGCAGCATCCAATGTATTCTGTTTCACTGCCTACCACATGTAAAAGTTGAATTTCACATAGAAATGCAAGAAAAATTAACCAAAAATATTCGATCATTTTTGCTGTGTAATGTTCAATTCTCACATGGGGCAGGCAGTAAAATTGATTTCAATGTCGTTAAAACGAAAACGAAAATGAGGGATTCCAGAGTTTTCATCTATCTTTGCCGGTTAATTTTAGACATTTTCACATGCAGCCCTCACTTCTTCCATATGCCAAGAGAAATTGCTTGAAGTCAAACCTGTAGTAAAAACCTGTTGTTTGGTGATATTGGGTTGATGCATTAAGATTTGCTTTGTCTTATCTTGTTCAAGAACATCATACAATTTGAAGAAGGTTTTGGAAAGGTTGCTACTCTAAGAATCAGTTCTCAGATAAGTGTATTTCATGTGGTTAGTCATTTCAAAAAACACGCGACTAGTTCAATATTATTTATCTTCTTCCTTGAAGAGCTCAAGTAATTTTTCCTGAAAGTTAATTTCAATAAACAGCTGGAGTTTGTAAATGAAACATTACTGAAGAAAAGACAAGAAAACTTCGTCTAACAATTAGAAACCGTAGACAACATGTATATCGCAGGTAAATTACATCAATTTGATTCTGATTAAAAATCTTTAACAAATTCAAACGAAGTGGACAACAATACTGAGAACAATTGGGAACCGTTTTTGCATAAATTCTGTGAAAAATTAAAAAATATGGTTTTTCCTAGTACCATTTTTAACACACTAGAAGGTCAACGAATCTGTAACCCGGTGAAACTTTACGTCGAGTCTATATTCGTTTGAAAGCTCTTGAAATTCCCTTTGAAATAAGCTACGACACCACTATATTGCTTCCCAGTCACAGATTTCACAAAGCTTTAAATCATCGGTGAGTCAAAAAAAAAATTTAATTTTAAAGAATGCCAAATTGAAGTCACGGTCTGTACGAGTAATTATCAAATACACTTAACAAAGTTTTTTTCCACACAGTCGCCAGAATTGATCTCCCTATAACTTTGGGTTTTCATAGGGTTCCCATTCGTCCTCTTTTTAGAGGACATGTCCTCTTTTTTCATCTCGTTCATCTTTTTTACAAAAATTCTAAGAACATCAGTTTTTTGAAGAAGACGTCGTCTTTGTCCTATTTTTTTCAGCTCTTCTTCTTATTTAAGTAAATTTGATGCATCTCATACCTAAAGAACGAAAAATTTTCGCTGCGCGGATTTAACTAATAATCTTCTCTGTCAGAGAATCTCTGAACGGTAATACAACGAAATCTTCATCACAAAAAAAAAATTCGCTCGCTCCGCTCACATTCTTTACCACCTCATTTTTTCATACATTAAAATAAAAGTTATTCATTTTACAAGAACGGCGTAGCGCTGTGTGAGATACCGAATATCAAGCAAGGATAAGGTAAAACGAAGTCTGTATTCAGGTAATATGGAGTGGATGTTATCACTGAGAAGGAATCCAAAAGAATATCAGGAAGATTTCAATGCATATTGTACACAGAATTTTTTGTTTTTAGCATGAACTGGTGTAAATTACACAATAGTTGCACAAAGAGCATGTACGTACAGTTGCTGTAATTCCGTGTCAGAAATTCACTTTTCGTCCTCTTTTTTGAATGTCAAGGCGTCCTCTTTTTGTCCTCTTTTTTGATGCCGAAATGTCCTCTTTTTCAAAATAGTTTTCAGAGGTGCGCATGGAAGCTTCGAACTTCAATTTTTTTTTTCGTGTTCAGGGGACCATTGTGCATCGAACCTAGTCGCAGGCCTTAAAAACAAAATACTTTCGTCAAAACGCTACACTCTAATGTACATGGCAACAAGTGAAGTAAAAGATTTTGAATTAATCTGTTGAAAGTACTTAGATCAGAAGAAACACACTCGATATAATTGGACTGTTGTAGCGGTTTTTTATACTTGCCGTCTGTAGACGGACAACTCTTGTCAACCCTTCTCCCCAACATGATAAGTCACACTAAACAATAATACCCGCCACATATCTGACTGGTTTAACCGAAATGATATTTTTGATTCTCATTAACCATGTTTCACATTTAAATACGATTGATAGCGCAACAAAAACACAAATATTAAATAAATGTATAATAACCAGACGATAGCATCATGCAAAAACAAATGCAAATTTATTTCATAATTTAATTTAGAGTGAACGAACATACATTAAACTCTTGTAACATTATTTTAATTAAGAATTTCCTTGATACGCCTAATACAACAATATCATAATGTATCTCACTCTCTCTATGTGCCTGCATGCTAATGTACCGCGCAAAAACATTAATAATATTAAAACATAAATTGCCAGTTCATTCAAAGGCGCATATATTTATCCCGAATCGGGTATTTAACATGGGATTAAATTCTAATCAAAATTTATGCCAAAAGAATCGATAATGTGGTTGTTGGATTTCATCAAACGGGAACGGGGATTTTTTTATTCACGGTTTTCACAGTCATTTATCGAACTATATAATGCAGTGTTATCCATGAAATAGGATATCGGTGTATCAGTATGTTAATACGATTCCACTCCACAAATCGCAGACTTGTACGTGTGAAAAACGGTCTTTTTTTTGGTCTCTTTGTAATTAAAAAGTAATTTTTCGACATTTTGCACGAAATACTTTTTGTATCCCCTCTTATTCTCTGCATTGGTCACCCCAATATTTTTAATCTGATACGTAGCATGGTTTAAACAAACGATTCTTTGTTAAAATAAAACGCTCTACCTCACCGTATAAACGGTTATATGAGGACCTGACCGGACACTATGTATAATATACGGATTTGGTGTAGGGTTTGGTATATTGCACACATATATATCTATTGGAGACATTTTAGTCTAGTCTAGTGAGTTTTTCTTTGCGATGGCTTCAGGGAATATCAGGGCCAATTTTTGAATAAATTGATCTGATTTTCAAAAATTTGATGAAAACAATTTTATTTTGCAAAAAGAAAATTTTAGCAAAGAAAGAAATTTGTTACAGCAACTGAATATGGTCTCAATTTGAAGCCGAGATATATCTGGAAAATAAACAATTTGATTTGAGCTTTTTTTGAACTTAAAATGTCAGTTTTTGGCCTACACATTCTTAAAATCGATTTTTATCCGTGAAGCCATGATGGCACATTTTTGGCCATATAGAGAAAAATGAAGAAGACAGCCTCATCTTTCGCACATTTTGAGGAATTAATCTTTCGTCAAGGTTAATGTGGCGTATTTCGTCAAAGGATAAATTCAGCAAGAAAAAACCGAAAATCATTCAATCATTCAGTACATACCAAAATCCTTCTTTAGGCAGTTTGTAAAAGGATGAATTAAGTTGGAACAAACGAAACTTCTTCCTTACACAGTTTGTAGAAGGATGAATTCAGTAGGAACAAGCCAAACTCCTTCCTTACACAGTTTGACGAAGGATGAATTCAGTAGAAAGAAGCCAAACTCCTTCCTTATACAGTTTGTAGAAGGATGAATTCAGTAGGAACAAGCCAAACTCCTTCCTTACACAGTTTGTAGAAGGATGAATTTACTTGTATCAGACTAAACTTCTCTCTTCCACAATTTGTAGAAGGATGAGAAGGAGGAACAAAACAAACACCTCAACTATACAATTCATAAAACGAAAAAATACCTTCAAAAAAGGTCCAGCTAAATATATTTTGTAAATCTCAAGTTAATATAGGTCCTATTTTATCTAATTCTGGTCATTTATGTCGTAGTCTCTCCATTTATTTCATCTCTGCATACTTATATTTTTAGTTTCTGAACGAATACTGTTCTCAGATTCATTTAGATTCATGTTCCTTACCTTATAGTGTGCGAATAGCGAAAAAGAGGCTATTCGCACACTGTGCAAATAGTCACTTTATAATGCTTCGGCTATTCGCACAATGCGCGAATAGTCTTTTCTTGGCTTTTCTTCGCACATGCGAATAGGCAAAGTATTATTCGTTGGAAAATTTTAGTAAATTTTAGAAAATCTTAAAAAATTTAGAAAAGTTTTGCAAATCCTGGAAATTTTTAGCAAATTTTAGGCTTAGCAAATCTTAAGAAGTTTTAGAATATTTTGAAAAATCTTAGAAAATTTTTGGAAAATCTTAGAAAGTTTTTAATAAATTTAGCATATCAAAAAAAGACCCTGCGAAATATAGCTTGGACTTGGATTAAAGTCCAGCATTCTTCTTATTAACGAACTCTGAAGGTTTTTCTTCTGCTGTTCACATAATGCGTATGCCTGACTTGATTTCTACAACTAATTCGACTTTGAAATGAACAAACATTTTTCACCCGAAATCGCTTCAATTTATTGTACATTCGACCGTACTATAATCCATAGCAACATGCGGTGTGTTATGTCGTCGAACTCATTACTGTACGCGGTGTCCTTGGCAACATACAATTCCAAACGAAATAATTTATTTCAATCTAACAACAACCATTCGAATAAAGTTCACATTTTACATTCTTACACATTCGATTTTTCCTCCCCGAACGGAGGAAAAAAACAAAAAAAACTATTCTCGGGTCCGTGTTCATTGAACAAATGTTCGGTATTGAAAATATCACAGCTTAATAAGTAAAGTTTAATCGAAACTCAAACAATGGCACATAATTCAAGCGAGAATTTAATCCAATCGGATAGTTCTACATCAACAGATGAATTAAACAATGGTTCACATTCACGTTCGATGGAAAAAGTTTCAAAGAAAATGTTCCATAAGAAGAAAACTGCATTTGTTGGTGCTAATTCGGTTACATCGTCCAGTGTAACATCATCTCCACAACAACATCCGATTATTGTTGTTGGCACAGCAGATGTTCATCGGGCATTATCTCCACCCAAACCATTACCACGCAAACAATTGTCGATCGATTCAGTGGGAACAAGCAGAAAGCATTTCGCCAAAGTTGATGATATCGTTGAGATGTCGGTGTCGTCCGGTGACTCTGAATCGAACAACAGGGAACATGTGAAACCAAGCATTGCTAAGAGAGAGGAAATAGAACTACTTGAACTTAAATCGCCGTCTGGCAGTTCCGGTGCCCATTCTGACCGAGCCGAAGAACCGAAAATGTTTTTCGCTAGGAGTAGGAAAAACACGATTATAACAAACATCGACGAAATATCGCCAAAGAGTTCGGGCAGAACGGATACATCTTTCCGAAGTGAAAGCAAATCACTAAAAGAAGTGAAACCATTGCCAAAACCTCGCCAGCACGTTGAGCCGCAGTACGAAATTGTTCATGAGAAATCGCCAGAGAAACAGACTGAGATGCCATTACACCATTCCGTGAGTGAATTGTCGAAATCGAATTCAATCGACTCGGGTAGTGAAACATATACAGAGAGTGAGCTTAGTGATAGTAAGAAGGACAAATTAACTCAAGAAATGACTGATGTACAAATTGAACGAGGAACCACTCAAAGGGACGACGAGATAGAGAGACTCGTAGGTAAATCAATTTGGAATCTCGAAATCAATTTTTAGTTTGGTAACTGTTGACCTGTCGATGTTACACTTCCTTTATGTTCCAGGGATTTACATTCATTCCAGTAGCGAACTAAAATTTGACTACAATGTCCATAAGCCAGTGGTGCGTTGTTCTATTATAGATACGACAAGTGGACAACTGCTAAGAAATAGAAAAGTAAATGGGAGAACTCAGACGCAAGGACCTGATGAGAAAGATACCATTCAAGCAGTCATGACGAAGGGATGTCGATTTACAAGTTCTAGGTACTGGTTACAATGGGACAAATGTTGATAGAAAAGGATTATCGAAGCATTGGCTCGATACAAATCAATTGACCGTTCGTTTCAAAAATCACCATCAGTTCCACTAATCGTGAACCGTGTCTGACTTTCAGCATATTCCAATGTCAATGGGAACAGCTTCTGATCATCAACGAAAGCATCACGCAATTGATGCACGACGACATCATAATATTTTTCGAAATATTGGACACAGCCTCCAGTGAGTCGAGTCTGTTTTTCAGTAAAGCTTCCCGAGATAAAAATGACTGGCACTACGTATGCTGGGGATTTCTGAGACCCGGTGATGGAAACAAATCGTCCAACGTTGATAGACGCAGCTGTTTGCAGTTGTATCGCTATCAACGGCGGAATTTATTGCGAAAATGTTCCTTAAACGTCTACGACCAATTTCGATTCAATAGAATCAGGTAAGCACGAAATGGGCAATGGACACCATCAGGAGACGGAAATAACATTGAAAAATTCAAATAACGAGAACGCAATCATCGTATCTCACTTGCAGATATCCTGCAACTCTTACCGTTACCGTGAAAGGAATAATTCCATCTGATGAATCACGACTCAATTTCCCCAAAGAAGCAACCAATCAACCAAACACCGAATTTCGTAAAATAAAATCCGAAGCACAGAAAGTAACTGACACAGAAAATGCCAGCATCACAACAGCAAACGTTCTACGACGACTACCGGGTCAAGTAAGTATAAGACCAATGTTTAATGTTCCATTCCCATATACACGTTAAAATGTTGAAACATCCGCGATAAATTCACCCGAATATACAGATATGCAAGCATCCGAACACCATACACAAAACCCATCTACAGCCATCGTCGAAAGGATGCTTGGCATCGAAATTCAGTCCCAATGGTCAATTTCTCGCATATTCATTCTGTTCAGATTATAATATTCAGATAGCAACAGTATCCGACTTAAAAGTTATCAACACATTACGTGGTCACACCAATTTTGTTTATGATTTAGATTGGTTGGTGGATAAAAGAAAAAATTCATTTCCGCTACATTTGGTGTCGGCTTCGTCGGACCGAAGTGCCATTCTGTGGACTATCGAAAAGGACGGAATTTCACTTACGGTTAGTTATACAAACGGTTTTTTCTCTGTATATAAATGTTGAAGTGAACTGTGCTGTTATCATTCTTCCATAATGGTATATCCCCTTATAGTCACCCCAGCATACAGTGGATAGAAAAAGGGTTTTTTGTTTATTAAAATAAATGTTTCGATTTGTAATCGCAGATTCTTCCACATCCCTCGTTTTTATACACTGCTAAATTCTTAGTTAACTTATCAACGGATGGATGTGGTTTATTTGCCGTTACTGGGGGACGAGATTGTACGATACGAGTGTGGAAAATTGGACTGGATCACGTAAATGACCCGCAAAACAAGAAATCATAAAAATCAAACACTCACCAGCCGCAAATTTGTTCCTTAGAATTTCGATCTGCTACAAGAGTCTAACGACCATGAGAACTACATTACATCGATTGTCTGTCCGACGAAGAGCAACGGTTTCTATTCAAGTGACTGGAATGGATTTATTTTCGAATGGTCCTATCAAACCATTTCGAACAACTTCCAAGTTACTAGGTGAGTTTTTTAGCTATCACTGCGGTAGTCTTAGGCCAATTATACCTAGACTGGTATTTCATCGGATAAAATGTGTTCCCAACATCAGTTTGTATACGATACACATTTCGTACGATTTTACACCAATACATGTACGTGCTGAAGCTTTTGATAGTTTCACTTAAGAGTGATATCGCGAAATCTTCGAACAGCTTTGGGACAAGGGGTCACGGATATTATTGAGTTATAGCTCATTCGATTCGTTGAACTATTGCGAGTAAAACGTAGTACTACGTTTGGTGAAATTTATTTTGTTGCAGACGATCGAGGTCATGAAGTTAGGATCTGCCAAAAGACCCCCAAAATCGATTTCTTGCGATTAATCGAGTGAAACAATTTTGAGAAAAAACTTTTTTAGCTAGCCTCGTAGGCGTAGACGCACATTTTGAGTATACACAACACCAGGTCCATGTTAACCTCTTGGTGATATCAATGATTTTAGGTGAAAAAATAGGTGATTTTCCCGAGTCCCTGATCACCTGCTGTGACACATGTCCATGACATGGTATATATGTTAAGACAGCCTAGCCTCAGTAATACCATGCTATGGAAAAACATCCTTGGATAGGTGTCACTGCAGATTGTTGGAGCTACTTTAGTGGAAGTCCACCCCAAATCGACGAAATTTTATCGTAACCTATGGTTCTAATTTAGGTGCCTAGTGATGATATCACATACAACTAATGCAGTCCTACCAATCTCTTTGAAAATCGTCAATTATTCCCGGTAAAATTGCTGCTAGAGCCACTAAGCAGAATTTTTTCCGATTTTATCCGATTAGTTGTGAGGAGAATATAGCACTTTCGCTCCATCCGGTGTAGTGCATTTTTCTCAGAGGTGTACACCTAAGGTGGAAGAGTTCGAAGAAAAAATTCTTTTACAAATTACTCAGTCTGGAGCAAGATTTTGAACGAGATATAACCTCGGATATAACTCATAAAGTTCGGAGATCCCTTGGTCTCAAATTCCATATAAGCTGGTCAAAGTTTTGCAAAGTGACTCTTAATAAAGAGGGCAAACACATACTATCAAACCCTTCGTTTCATGTTGGGACCACATATTTTACGTAATTTTGTTCGAAATTACCTCTCTAGGTATAACTGCTCTTAGGCGGTAGTGCCTTCAATGAACCACGTAATTGTGCTCGGTTCTGTTACAGGAAATTTCCAAAACTGAACGACGGCATTTCTTCCCTTCAACTTCATCCGAAAAACGAACAAAGACTGTACGCTCAACTGAATACTCATCAAATCGTCTGCTTGGACACAACGAACGAAATTGTTTTAAATTCTCTGGGCTCAACTGACGACGATCGACGGATAAATAATAAATTCACAATATCACCGTGTGGATCAACAGTCTACACCATTCTTGGGGACACCATTCACATGTACAACATTCTGACCGGATCGCTGCAAAGTTCATTTAACGTTCCACACGTGAAAAATCGGAGAGGCTCGTACATCAGCCACTTGGACTATCATCCGAAATTGTTTCTTCTATGCGCAGCACTTTATGGACCGAATGGTGGAATAGTACTGTTGTCCCACAAAACGGATGGATCGAATGGTGCCACGGCAGCACCGGTTTGTCAAGACAGTTTCGATGATCGATGGATGTTGTTGAAACAAAATGTGAATCCTAATTCGTCCGAACTGTTGGGAAATATCATTCGGAGGATTGACGACATCTTGCACCAACCGCAACCGAATAAAAATGAAACGGACGATTTGAAGAATGAAAACATTGCAAATGGGAACCATCGAACGCACGATAGCGATCAAACAGTTGCTGATGGAGCAGTCGGTTCTGTTGAGGTTGGATCGTTGACGATTGTAAGCGAAACTGATTCGGATGTTGAAAGTGGTGGAACATTTACGGTGCGCAGCCGATCGATATCGGAAGTGTCGAATAGGACGTTTACGCTGAATAAAAATGCTGGTGGCTCGAATGGTTTAGCGCGAGTCAATGACGGCACATACAGCATTAAAAGTGGTAGTGATTCGGACGACACAACAATATCGGAGTCGATGTAAATCGCAGACTTTTCACGGAACATTAAATTCGATTTTTTTCGATTGATCAGTAATTTGTTCAGTTTATTGAAAGTCAAATGCTGTGGCAAATGATGAAATTTACTGTAAATACGGTACTCTGTAGGATCGTGCAGATATTCAAAATGTGGCCAACCACAAGGTCCATACTACCAAAACAACAAACTGACGCTCG
The DNA here is from genome assembly GCF_014529535.1 of Bradysia coprophila. NCBI lineage: Eukaryota > Metazoa > Arthropoda > Insecta > Diptera > Sciaridae > Bradysia > Bradysia coprophila. The sequence goes on from NC_050738.1 coordinate 746,534, forward strand.
TACTTCCTTCTTCGGATCTACTGCACCGTTCGGATCATACCAATAGAATATTGGATCCTGCTCCTTGATAATCAAACAGAAACTGTTTGTGCCGATGCTGCAGTAGACCGTCACTCCTTTTTTGAATGTTTTTGATTTTAATTTTTTCGCAATCTCATTGGTGACGAATTGTGGGTCCACGTTTTTGAATGTGGTTGTCTCTTTTCTGAAAATTTTGGTTTTCCACTCAACATGGTCAATGTAAAATCGTTCGGGAAATTCGTCAATTGTGACTCGTTGCACCTTCTTCTCTATGCGAGCATCACGGTACAGAGCACAACCGTACTCTTGTATTTGGTGGAGTGTTTTGCTGGTCCAAGATTTGATGTCGGATTGGGACGACAAAATGATAGCTGCAAGGTTTAAGCAGTCATGCTGAAATGGAAAAGGAAGACTGGGCAATGTGGAAAAAGATGAGAGTTAATGGCTGCTAATTCACACCTTCTCTATATGTCCCTGCTGATCTGAGCTACACGTGCACAGATCACCGCTTAATGTTGAACTCAAAATGTTCGCCTGACCGAGACTGCTGGTGAGGATGGCATTATTCTGATTCGCGTCCACAACGCACTCTACCGGAACAAACACAATTTCCAACGATTTTATTTCGAGCCAGTCCTCAAGACTTTTATCGTCGCCGAAGTGGCTCTCTAGAAACGACTGCAGTTCGTATACATTCTCGAACGGTAACAGCATCCCCTTCGACTGGCCAATATGTGTTTCGTCCACATCAATATCGATCGGTTGGCAGGAGAACAAGTAAAAGCGTCCTCCAAACTTCGAAGCAGTCAATGCCACTTCGGCTGTACTTTTTGATGATAAAAGTGCGTTGTCATACAGCTGAAAGAATTCGGTCAGAATGGTTTTCGGATTAATCGAATCCGCGTCGGACACATTGTCTTGTAACGCCGCATCGTCTATTTCAAAGATTTGAATTCGAATCTGAATGGCACTTCTAGCGTTGAACGGGTACACGCCTTGCATTTGATCTAATTTGATGGGAGCTTTACCTAAATTCGAGCGTTTGGTCGCTGTTTGGTAAATACTTTCCCCTAGATTCAGAATCTAAAGCAGGGACGGATTAAATTTGAACAAATTTTCCGTTATTTGGGTGTTTTGAACCTCTTCCGTTAAGTTGGATGTCCAATATTCCGGATTTTTGTAGCAACCGAAAGCACATGCTGCGATGAGAACACCTTCAGCAGGAAGACTTTTTCCCACTTCTAACCATTTTGCGTGGTCAGATATGACATTCAACATTCTAAGGGTCCTGTCATCATCGAGAGTAACTTGATTGGTGAGTCTTGAAATGGCCGCTATGTCCACAGGACATTCGTCTTTCTTGACGATTTTACTCGAAATGGAAATCTGAATTGGAGACGTGTTAAGGACATAGGATGGGAAAGGATGATCGGTTCAATTTACCCTAAATATTTCGAATACATTGACTCCAGTCACTGCAGTGCGAACGTGTAACAGAAAGTGATTACAGATCCGGCCGATATTCGAATAACGAGTCAAGGACGCCATTCCATTCAATTGTGGATCAAAGATGAAATACGAATTGTTCTGCTGCCAGATCGACGCACTGTATCCCTTCGATGAAATGACCCCAAAATCTGAATGACCGAACAAAGTGGTAATGGCACTTTCGAGTATTTGTTGCTCGTTTGCTCCGCATTTCATCAATGCTGCGGTAAACGAAAATTCATAGCATCCGATGATGAATGGTGTGACGATTGTGGTCAATTTCACGTCGGTTATGTTAGTCTTCATGCTCTTCCGGTACAGTTTACGCCCATACTTAAGAACGCTATCCAGCATCGATGAGTTCCAATTGGAGGGTTCCAAAGTGGAGGCAAATATTAACGCAATCACGCAGCTAGTCACTGCACATTGCTTGTGAAGATTTCCGTACAACGAGCGTATCATCCATTGGTCAGTGGTGTCGTCGACTAACGAGAAGTTGTACCAAGTCTTGTGACTCGAGTTCACAATCTTTGCTTTCAGCTTAAAGGTAATGAGTTCGTAGCTGCTGCTTTGTGTTTCGCTTAAATTGGTGTAGATGTGCTCCAACAATCCATTCATTGAATCGAACCAGGCCACATACGGACATGCGGATTTATCTAGGTTACCATTCGTACAACCAGCCTTGCCAGCGTCTCGCAAATCGAATACGAAAAATGCGCCGTCTTTTTTCCAAAAAGCTAGTTGCACCTGCTCGCTTCTGAGAATGGCATTGGGATGACGATGTTTCTTAAACCTCTTCATGAAGCCTTCGATAACCAGTTTTTCCTCCATCAGTGGATCCTCGATAGTTGGCTGGACCCTACAAGCTCTTTCCGTTTTATTGTCCAAATTTTCTATGGGTCCTGTTGCAGCACCGTCGATTTGGTCTTCAGTTGTTGTTTCTTCTTTAACTTTGATTTGAGAATCAGTCATCATCCCGGCCTTTATTGCTCTTTTGATTTGGTAGTCTGATTTTATCGCAGCTGCCTCTTCAATTCGGTTGAAAGACAGCAGCGTGTTGTCGCCTTGACCGAGATCCACTTCTATCTCATTTTCCCACAAATTCGTCTGGATATCTTTCAGCTTGATTATCGTTGTGCCAACTTTTATGAAGAAATTTTCAAATTTATTCACCTCGTCGGTAAATGATTTTTGCGAGATTTTCAGAATGTCCCAGACATCGTAATTCGACCAGGTCCTGCAGAAAGTATGACTAGTTAACTTACTTAAGAGTGATATCGCCAAATCTTCAGGTGATTTTTTTAACTTTGGGAACAAGCGGTCTCCGATTTTAATGAGTGATCTTTCACTTTTTCTAAAAAAAAAATTTGTTTTCTGTTAAAAGCGTTCAAAAGTGATCACTTGATCATATCGTTTTTCCAAACTCCTATCACGTAGCAAATATTGGTCCGATTGAAAAACTAATTACTGTTCCGGAGTCCTGAGGTCATTTGCTATACGCTAACACTTTATTTGACTAAAATCTTCCGAGAAAAATTTAATAAGTTTTCTCTTGATATTACTAACACTGGATCTGATATATTCGTGGCATAGCGACGCGTTTTTGTATTGATAACGTAAAAGAATAGTTGACGATAAAAAATGACTGCCATAGTACCGTTCCAGTTGTTGTTCCAGCTGTAGAGCCCCCGGAAAGAAGGAAAAAATCTGCATTTTGGCACCAACTCTTTTTCCAACACTTCTGTGGGCTTGCAGCACAATACTGGGTTTATTTATATGTGGAACGATAGTGGGTGAGGCCAGCTACAACACCCCATACTCAGTTTCGTGGAACATCGAAGCTGCAGAGAAGGCGGACTCTCCGAACATTCACTACATTTTTAGTCATAACTATCGTGGATCTACTCGCACCAAGCGGTGCGTATACTCTACCTGTAGGTCTTTCCAAGGCCGACATTCGTACAACATTACAACAATTTAAAATAATTTTTTCTTGAGTTATTGTCGAAAAACTGTTTTCGGTACCCTCTGACATGTCTTCACTTTTGAACGCTTTTCACAGAAAACAATTTTTTTTAGAAAAAGTGAAAGACACGTGTTTCCTAGAATTGAAAGACGAATCCAACGAGCTATCACTCATTAAAATCGGAGACCATTTGTTCCCTAATCACCTGAAGATTTGGCGATATCACTCTTAATCGATATTCAATTATTTAGCATAAATAGACGGATAGTCATCTCCGGTAATACACTGCCTGTCTATCCTGTCTATCCAGCATGCTAAATAATTTTTGTTAGTTCTGCTTTGCGTAAAAATCTACCAGCAATCTTTCATTAGAGTCATTGCAACCACAGCCGCAATATTATAGGTGTTCCGTGCAAACGTAACTCCAATATCGTCTTCACTCCCGATTAAATCAAAGTTTTTACCAAGGCGAAGTATTCCGGCATTTCCGGTTGATGGTCTTAGATCTTTGAAATTTTTCAATTTTTTCTTGTCAATTTTCGGAGCTTCTTCATTCAAAGTCACCGATCGTAATGAAAACTGAAAATGTTTTCACCTGCATGCATTAGACATTCCCCCAACAAGTCAAAAATGGTCTCGAGATCGAGGGTTTTTATCACAAGAATGATTGAAATCGACAACCATTCATGGATTTTAACACTAACCTCCTGATTTTTCCTGATAACTATATTGGCTGTTAGCGACTTAGCCATGTCTATCGGACTAGTGAATCGTAAAGCGCACCAGCATTCTTGTTTTTCATCGTTCGTAGCTGCAAATTTCATTGTGAACAATTTGCTATAAAAAGCTCATTTCGTTCCAGGTTACCTTCGTTGCGGTGCTTATACAGACCGAATGCGAACCAGTTACTGCTCGATTTCCAAATGGAAAAGTATTTCCAAGTCCGTTTCGTGTTAAAAGTGAAAATTCCCCGTTTGTTTCCTTCGAAGAACGTGCTGAAGCCTGATAATTAAAGAATCTCTTTAACTCAAGTTGTATGGCTAAAGGAAGTGGACAAACGATTCACCCTTCACAAGACAGTCCTCAATATTTTTATCAAGTGCATTGACGACATAGCGGAACATTTTCCGATCGATGGTAATAAATGTTGGCTGCTTCCCCTTTAAGACAATTTCCATTTCCGTTTTCTTCAAATTTCTTTCGCCATGAAAATAGTCACTTCCCTCATAGCCCGACGAAGCGATTTCGTCTACGGTTTTCGTTTTCCAATTCTTCGCGTCGATATCTTGAGCATACAGCAAAGCCGTCACGCATACTCGTAAATTCTCTTTCGACTGTAAACACTCCTCGGCTCTCAAGCACCACTGACCGGGCAACGCAACTTTCCATTGATGCCAGTTTTTCCCCAAAAACGGTTTCAGCACAATGTGAGTGATTTTGTAGTAATCTTGGCGTTCCTTTCTGGGTACATTTTCGATGTAGACTTTGGCCAAATCCGTTAAGTGCTGAAATCTGGTTACACATGACATACCAATCTCCCCAGCATCAGTTTCTTCTTTCGTCAATTTTACACCGAAGCCATTCCGAGCCTTAGCGTCGTACATATAGTAAAAGTCCTTCTCCTTCCAAACGGCCACCACATTTGGCCCATCAATTACGCCGGCAATGTGAGCCATAAAGAACTCGGTCAGACCCTGTTCGATGTTACATATGTTTGCAACGGTTGACTCAACTTTGCCGAAGAAGATTTGCTGTGATTCGACGAGACATTCAAACGAACGAAATTGAATTTTCCCCGTTATGTCTGACACACGAATTTCCGTTTGTCCCTTTGGCTTCAATTTCAGATTTTCTTTATGGATTTTCGATCCTAGGTCTAGAATGTCGCTTAGCGTGTCACTTGTCCAGAGAAAGGCACGATTGACTCGAAGAACTACGATAGCAGCGATGCACGTCGATGACAGTTTTCCGCTCTTGGAAAGGGAGAATTCAACGTGATCACAAATGTGCATTAACAAAGCGAGTCTGGAACCAAAAACTTACTCGATCTATTGTCTTTGGGCATCTGAGAATGTACGTATGTTCCGTTATTTCGTCAAAAGAGGTCGCGTTCGGATCATGCGTGGTGGGCATCAAGCACATCTTATGAGGAACATTTCCTGAACCAATGGAGTCATAAGAAAAGTCTCCACTTCTACCGGTAACATTCCCTGCTGCATCTTTGTGGAAGTTCTTCAATATTTCCTCCGGACTCAAGACATTGTCGTTAATCTTCAAGAAGTCAACCGTATGGAAAACGTATTCAGCTTTAGCTTCTGTGGTAATATAGAATTTCTGCAAGTAAAGCTGAACGGAGTCAAACGATGTCAATTGAACACATTTCGAAGACTTGTGGAAAGCGTTCAACGGTTGAAACATGTAATATTTATCGTCAGAGTGCCAAAATGCAAAATAACTGTTATTCAGCTCAACAACACACGATTGCTGACAATTCTCGAGTAAAACACTGAAAAAATCCTTTACTGTGGCTACATCATCCTTACTGATGATTCCTCTAGCCATTGATGCCTTGGTCAATGTCACAAATTTGATTGAGTCGATGTAGAATACGTCGGGTTGTTCATCCAATTCGGTCAGCTGTTCCGGTTTCATTTTCATAGGACGTTTCATTACCGTCCTCCGATTGATGTTAAAAGCAATGTCTGCTATTTTATCGATGTCACGTGGTCTCCAACTACTTTCGGGGTAAACGCGGATGTACGACAGGGCTGCAGTGCAATAGGATAGAAGCTACGGAAGAGCAACGAGTAAGTAGAATGTAAAATATTGTTGCGGTAAGTAGTGATTGTGATGAGGCCATCTGAGGATGCCCGGTGAGTAAAGAGTAGCTATATGCTATGATACACTACTATTCTCTAATGGCCCGTCGCTGAAGCGTAACGTTAAAAATATCAAATGACAAAGTTATTTAAAATGGTTTCAGTTCTTGAGGTATTCTGCTCAAGATGGTATTGACGATGACGACCAAGATAATTGTAGCGAAGCTAGTGTTCGCTTATATAGCAGAGTTTCTGTTAAACTTAATGAAGTATAATTTAACAAGTCCTAATATATGGAGTTTACACAGATCGCAGGGGTGGTAGACTCGATAAGTTTAGCAGGAATCGGAATGTAATCTTTAATAGCGTCTTTTTCTCGCATTACTAATTCGTATAACAAGCTAGTAATACTGCTTTTTACATGAATATTTCTACATGAATATTTAGCCAGTACAACCATCCCAGTAATCACCCAGTAAGTGAGAAAAAGACACTATAAATCTACTACTTCTTTATTATTGCCCACAGTGTCAAATAGGAAAATCTACTATTTCAACAGTTTAAGCGTAAAGTTTATTATAAGAGACCTTTCTGTAGTTAGTGCTCATTTTAGTAGTTGTTGTTGATAACAGATGAAATCAGCCGTTTGAAAAACGAGATATTAGAGTGGTTCCGGGTGGTTCCGTGGTCCAATCGAAAGGTGATGTATGGAAGGTGCCCCCTATTTTTGATAATGAACAAGTCCTTCATACATCATTTTGTCCAAAAACCTCAAATTTAGCCGATATAATTTTGGGTTATTTTGACTCTGCCGTTATCAAACAAAAAGAAAAATCAGCTGATTTCAGATGATCTGTTGATCTGCTTACAGCAAATACTTGAATTGTAATGTGAGTTCTTATTTTTCTACGCCTGTAACTTAGTGTTTTAGTGCTGTAACTTTGGCTTAGGAAGTACAAAGGTTTGGTACTAAAGATCCATAGGGACAGTTACGAAGGGGTAAACACTGGTCAAAAATCTGTACCAACAATTTATGTTCCAAAAATTCCAATCACTTCCAAAAATTGGGTGGATTCAGTAGTGATAATATTAAAACATAAATGCGAATTAAACATTAAGATTTTAAACTGAAGCGGAGTCAAGGCCAAGCCAACGGAACAATCCCAAATAATCAATTTAATTTCCACTAAAAATCCAATATTTCCACAAAATTCCATTCGAAATTCCAAAAGTTCCATTTCTTCTTCCCAAAATATTCCACCGTGGTTACCCCTTCAGACAGTTAACCTTGAAAACTTTTCCTAGCACGATGGAGGTACGCGTCGAAGTTATACAATTACGTAAGTATATTTTACTGTGTTAAATCACAGCTCTGCTCCTTTGTGTAAATGATTATTATGGATTTGTTAGCTGAAACACTGAATTCACTGAATGAGAGTTAAGTGCAGTAGCATTGAAGGTATAACACAACATTTCACAACATTTGAATTTAGTCCATTCAAGCCGACAATTGAAACGTCGTGAAGTACATTACATATTGCCATAGTCTTCTAGCAATAAACTTTGATCACCGGGTTATGTACAGTTACACATTGTTTTTAACGGGACAATACAGTCAGGGGCAGTGAAATTTTAGCATTAATTTACATCAGCTGTTTTTCAGCTGATCCACACATACAATCAAAACCGTTTATATACGGTTGAAGCTGCTACACGCACGTGAGTATAAACAGTTTTAATTGTGTGTGTGGATCAGCTGAAAAACAGCTGAAGTAAATTAACGCTAAAATTTCACTGCCTCTAACTGTATCAAGAGAGAAAAATGCAGAATTTCGTCAAAGCTTATTTTGCCAGCAGTTTCATAAAATGGAGAAAAAAAAATTTCCAAACAGACCTGTTTCCTGTTCCTCATTAAATTTGCTGATATACCGGAACTTCCTGTTTCGCTGCCACTCAATATGCAAACATTTGTATCTGGAGACAATTTGTACTGTTTCCATGCTGCATTAAGTGTCGGTAATATTTCCACTCTTGCTATCTTGCCCCTATTATCCATACATATTTTATGGTGACATTAATATTTCCGAAAAATAATCAAAAGAACATTAACAATATCGGCAAAATATTTTTTTTAATAAAAAAATTTCGGAGAAAAAAAAATTATTCAATTTTACTTTGGCAATGACCGTTGCTGATGATGTTGCTGATTTTTATCTTTGATGCTGGTTTCAATGGATGCTGGAAAATGTGGTTGAACCGCAGTTCCATTCAAAGAACTTGTGTGTTGTATACGTTTGTTATTGAACCGGAAAATTACAGGCAGAATGTGGAGAGAGGGAGAGAGATAGAATCCCATTACGATTTTTTTTTGTAATATTCTAAATTGATTACGAGAAGTTGGCTCTAGCTTTGCGTGCTTAAAATGCTGCTTTTAATGTTCATTATAAAATCAATAACGTTATAATTGATCAGTCGTTTGAGCTGCTTATTGAATCAACACTCACCTCATAGTAAGTAAATGCAAAAATAAACAAATTTACAACAAACACACGGTTGCATAAGTTAATTATGTGCACCGAGATACGAATACTCGGAAATATGAAAATGAACGAGAAACTTTTAATTTGGTCGATTGGAAAATTAATTGTAAAAAAAAATATGGAAATCAACGTTCAGCGTTTTTCATGGAATATTTTCTAATTTGACTTATGAATGAGCTGTCGAGTGAGCTGTTGCTTTGTGATTTAGCATGAAGTGTTATGATTATGAAGTGGAAACTTTGTGTTAACATAAATATTTGTACGACAAACGATGAAAGTAAAAAAAACCATCGACCGTATGCGAATCGCTACTCATGAACATGGTGGGAGTTTTGACTGAATTTCTAGGAGTTTGGGATGGATTACGGGGTCTTGACGTAATGTGTCGAAAAATGGGAATGGGCGGGTAGATCTTGTTCGATTATGTCTCCAATTCAGACATTTCCTCAGATACTCCGAGAAAGAGAAACCAGCACACAATGAGCTAGAGGTACACACTTGTCACATGTGACTGTGCACAGTCCGTGGTTTCATAGTCTTTACTTCGAGTACTTCTCAAAAATCTCTCGTATGGTCGCAGATTCAGATCCCAGATGACAAACCGGTGTTAGGGAATCTCGCGCCGCGTCATTCACAATAACTCACAAAGTGACATCTTCCTTATACAAAATGTGTCAAAATGTGAATTATTGTGAATGACGCGGCGCGAGATTCCTAGCAACCGACAAACCACCTCAACTCTTTTATATAACAAGTCCCAAGACCTAACTAGCTACAGTCAGTTTTTACGTGAATAAGGATTGATAATTTTTCAACAGTATGATTGAGTTGTAATGCAAGTTAAGGACAACGGGTGACACATACCAGGAGGACAGTCCAGCAGACCCTAAGATTTAGGAAGCAGTTGGGGAAAGGGCATAGCAGGGTTAATATGTAAAAAGTGCCCACAAAGAAACTGAAGCTTGTGATACATCATTCGAAAGGTCTTGGCCTAGAACTACTTTTAGTGTAGTATCAAACTCCATAATGGAGTTATAGTGGAGTTATTGACGAAAATGTGAATTTTGTTTTTCATTTATTTCTATCTAGTGTGTTGACGTAAAAATCTGTAAAAATTCTCAAAAAATGTCTGTAGGAAGGGTAACATCTGAGATTTTTATCAGATTTTTTGGACCCCTATTTAAGGGTGAAAAAATTCAGAGAAAAATTCAATGATCAATTAGGGTTTGTTCCACCATTTTGAAAAATCTGAAAAAATTATGTTAAATACATGTCCATAAGACCAATCAATGGTCAAAATACCGAGTTAGTTCTGTACCTCCAACGTACGAAAAAAAATGGCCGAATTTTTATCTGAATTTTTTCACCCTTAAATAGGGGTCCAAAAAATCTGATAAAAATCTCAGATGTTACCCTTCATACAGACATTTTTTGAGAATTTTTACAGATTTTTACGTCAACACACTAGATAGAAATAAATGAAAAACAAAATTCACATTTTCGTCAATAACTCCACTATAACTCCATTATGGAGTTTGATACTACACTAAAAGTAGTTCTAGGCCAAGACCTTTCGAATGATGTATCACAAGCTTTAGTTCGTTTGGGGGCACTTTTTACATGCTAACCCTGCTATGCCCTTTGAAAAAAATAGAACTCTGGGGAAATTTTGTAAGCTTTGGAGAAATTTCTGATAACTTTAGAGATTTTTTAGAAAGTTTGTGGAATTTTCGGAAGCTTTGGAAATTTTTGGGAACCTTGGGCAATTAATTCCCCAATCTTAGGACATAGATTCCAGTAACTATTTACACAACAAGCGGATATTAAACAATAAATTTACCTCGATAAGATTAACTTGTTAAACAACCTAGCTACTAATTCGCATGGTATGTAGTTTGTAACAAAACAAAATGTGTAGGAAGATGACAAACAAATTGAATTAATTACTGTCGCACTGGTCTGCCCACGATGGCTATATAAGTATATGAAAACAACGCAAAGCTCCTCTATGTTTCATTTCGAGTCATATATTATAAACACAGCAGTGAAATTGTCGTCCTTTTTCCTTTGCACTCTAATTGAAGAATTTTTAATTTATTTTGGACGCATATTACAGCAGACAAAATCCTTGGATTTTTTATTGTCTTGATGTTAATCCAATTTATATTAGCTGTTGGAGTGCACAATCCTATATAGCGAGCAAATTTAATGCTGCTGTTTTATATATTTTCCTTTTCCCTTTCTTCCCTTCCGTTTCTTTCTTTTTTATATCGAAAGTGAAATTCTTCGAAAACGTTTTATTCGCGATGTACGGACATAATCTCAACATTGGAAAAGTAATTATCATTTCTTAACAATTTCTAGTGGAATTAATGGCTTTTGCGGCAACAACAGACAAATGGGAGGACAAATGAATAAATTGTACTTTGGTATCTATTTGGATTTGTGCGAAAAATAATTTCATCAATTTTCGGATATTAGCCGTACATTTTGATCCTCTTTTAAGTAGCACTTGGTTTGTGCTCAATATTTTATAATTCTTTGAAGAATATTTACTTAGAGAATACTTTTCAGAAACTTTTCGAGACGGCAAACGTCTCCTTCAGTTAAAAGTACTGATAATGTTTGGTACAAAATCTTTTACTTCATTTGTTCGGACATTTATTTAGCTGTAAGAGAACACATTATCTCGACGTTAACGCTAGTATTTGCTGGTAGCTGTCGATAATAGCTGTATCGACTCCGAAAACACTTACCTTCACGAATTAACTCTGTTACCCTCTTTTGTTCATCGCATAGTGCTTTTCAGAACAGCATTACATAAATTAGGAATGAAATTAACAGGTACACGCACTAAAGCAGAAGCTTTTGCCGAAACAGCTAAAGCCGAACATCTCCAGCGGCCAACAAAGACAATACCTTTGCATTGAAAACAACTCAAAAACAAACTACACACAGTGGATACATACTTACGTTGAGGTCATCTATATGCGCACGTAACACGTATGACTGTAGTAAACTCGTTGATTAGAATGCGTTTTGATTTTCTATTATAAAAGTAGAGGGTGTTTGTTGATGAGCTTGTGAAGTTTGGCACAAGCTTCTGGTGTAGTGAGTGTAGATTAGCAAAAATGAAAAAAACTGGAGTTCGTATGTAAGGGTAAGGCGGTGAAAATGTACCCTAACGCTCGCAATAATTGCTCGATCGGCCAATTCAACTTTACTTGAAAAATGTATTACTTGATGTCTAACATTAAAGGCTTTGTAGAATAGTACAACTGAACTGAACATGAGGAAATCTTCCATGAAACATTTTAGAATCGAGAATTCAAGACATTCTTTAACCTGTCACAGACGGCAAGCATAGTAAAGGTTTACTATCTGATCTATTACTTCATTTGATCGAAGATTTTCCTAGATTGATTTCAGAAATCTTTTACTTCATTTGTTTTGGCTTTTGCTATATAAGACCTATTGAGCTTGTCGTTTATTATTACTGTCGTTGTCGATAACAGATGACAGGTTAAATCGACAATTCAGAGTGAAAAGCCTTGATGACACATTTCAATCATTTGGCCAAAAATGTGCCATCATGGCATTACGCTGGAAAGCTGCTTGAAAACATGTCCTAGCCAAAAATAAGTCACTCTTTAAAACAATTTTCCCATTCGCACTACGATGAGCGTCAGGGCAGTAATATTTGTCGGTTAACTTGGCTGATGGTACTTGGAAATCGAACAAATTTAATCTTCTTTCGACTGTAAGCCCAGACATCGTATAAGGTCTAATATTTGTTGACAAAAACAACCTGTTTCTGTGTATGAGTAGTGAATTCTAACGTGCTGTACATGTCGCTGTGTATAATCTCGATGCATTTCTCTTTACACACGATGTTGATACCTACCTCAATTTATACAATAACGACATGACTAAAAATGTTGACTCTTCGGCTCGATACATACCGTTCAAAATGGTTAAAACCACAAAGTAACTGTTGTTGGTATAAATAAATAAATTTAATTTGGAACGTTCTCATTATTTACAAAATAAATATTACAAATATTTACAAATAAATTCAAATTGGAATATTTTAAAGCAAATACAGATGGATTCGCCAGAATTCTCTTCAACGGAATGCATCTGATATAAACAAACAATTTTTTATTTTTATTTTTTTTTAAATATTATTTTCCTGTTAAATACAATTCATATATCCAATCCCATCAGTTACACAGTTTAATTAGTTTATATAATAAATATACCATGATAATTAGGAGAAGCTTCATCAACAATATTTCCATAATTTTGGTTTTTCATTTTGTTTGTTGTCTCTTATGTTACGTTTTGTTTTAAATTTATTTAAAATCTAATTTTAGTTTCTTTTAGGTTTTCTTTCACTTTTTTTTTGTTATTTACAAAATTCTCATTTTTATAATGAATGTTCTGAAGCCAACAAAATGTATGATGGAACAATATTTTTCACTTAAATCTTACATAACAAATTAATAGAAAAATTTCCTTTCTTCTTTACAATATTTTCTCATGTTTTCTTCTCAGTCTAAAAATCTCTGGCTATTTTACAGAACTCCTCTTATTATATTGAGAAATAATAATAATCATTAATAACTACCCACTGTCCAATGAAATTATGTAGCTTGAACACAAATGCTGTGCAATCCAATAAAGGTACAATTGTGAAAATGTGGAATCTAAATTTTAAAATCCAATTCATTCCACATGAAAATCAACACCAAAGTACAATTTCTGATGATAATTTGACGATCATTTAGCACGTTATTCTAATGATTTAGCTACGTTTATATGTGGAAACTCGTCGTACCAAGTTATTGTAAAACTATGGTTTCTCTTGAGCGGAATGAATTGATTTGAAATCGCATTACTTCAATGGAATAATTCCAAATTTCTGTCGTCATATAATTAAAACTTCCAACGTTTTCAATCACATATATATTCTAATTCTATTCATTTCACATGTAATTTCGACGTTACAATACGTATGTCTGAATGAATTGGATCGACATCGTCTACGAAACTAGAAACGATATAATTCCTTCGCTGTACAATTCTCAAATTAATAAATAAAATATTCGATGAGTTGAATAATCAGCAGACAATAAATAGGTCAACAGATTCGAAATTTAATTAAATTTGTCACTGAAAATAATTCCCTGTCAATTTATTTTTCCATAAAGATGGTTAGTGGTAAAAATATATATATTTATGTCGCTCGTTGACAAATATAATATATTTTACACGAAATTCTACTGCATTGAAACATCAATGAATTAAATATTTGCTTTCAGAGTTGAAGCGAAGAGGAACATATACTCACAAAAAAAAAATGAATTTCCAAAAAGAAAAAAAAACGAATTGATTGTATGCTGAAACTTTTTGATTTGGAATAACATACCGAACGACTTGTTTACTTCGCATGTATACCTGGGCTATTCATTCCGGATACAAAAGGACTTCATGGTTCATAGAACATTGATTGTAGATTTACGTTTTTAATGTTGCGTAGGACATCAATCAGGGATCAGAACCGATACGTGAAAAAATTTCACTGAAATTTTATCGGAAAGAATGTATCGAACCATTTTTCAAGCGGATGGCTATGATTTGATATCTGTTATCGACAACAAACATAAACGACGAGCTCTGACTTTCGTAAATACAGAAAAATTCATGTTAAAAAAAATGAAGTACTAGATTTCGTATTTGACAATTGTTGGATTAAAAGAAGTAATAGATGTCTAAGTAAAAAAATGTTAGCCCAGCTGTTAGAAGTAACAACGCATTCGAAGGACTAAGGACAGATTTCGTTCCAAGCATTGTACTTTCTTCCCATTTAGATACTTGAGTTAGCGCATAACAAAACGCACGGAAGAAAGTGTTTGTGCGAAAGTGTCCGCTATTGGCGTCGACCAATCTCATTCAATATGCACTTGTATACCCTCTGAAAAGCACTCATGTGCGCCGAATAAAAATAATTTAAAAAAATTTCAATTCATTTTTTCCGCTTCAAAATCATTGGATGTATCGATGGACATTAAATATTTTTTTAACACAAAAAGTAATCATTTTTCACTTTCGGATGTACCGAAAGAGATTTGAGTCGACGGTGTGTGTGTGCAGCAAACAGGCAACAATATTTTTTAATAATTTAAATATTTATTTTATTCTCGTTTTTTCTCTGTTGTTAAATTTTTTTTTTAAATATAAGCATGTAGAACAATATATAATTCAAATTTGCAAGTATTTAATCAATGTGTTTATATTTTGTGCTTATTTTTTTATTACGATATAGCAATTTGTAATCTGTTTATTTATTGTAGATGAAGTTGAATTTATTATTTGATCAGTGAATTGGATGACACGATTTTCATGTTCGGTTTTTTTTTACGTCGATAATTTTTTTTTATAATATTTTTTGGCAGTGTTGCTATTTTTGTACATGGGGTTTTTTTGTGTAGGAAAAAAAATGTTTAAATTAAATAATTATATTTGGATTGTGACCGTAAATCACATAAAATTAATTAAAAATCATGTCAGATAAATATGTCAATATTATTATCTCAAAAATAATTGAAAATTGAAACGGAAAATTAGCAATGTTGTGGAAATTCATTTTTCAATTCTTTTTTTAGTTTCTGGCTTCGTTAAATGGATTATTTTCGGTTTTCTGTGAATTTTTTTTATTTTTATTTTTACTTTCGAAAACTTTTCAATCCATCGTTTTTTCTATCACCGGCTCTTGTATAATACATTTTTAAGCTATCCACAAAGCCCATAACTATATCTTAATATATTAGATTATAGAAACTTTTCTTTATAGTTTTTGAACAATTTCTTCTTGAATTGGTTTGACTGATAAGTGTATCGGATTAAAGTTTAAGGCAACATAAAAAAAAGTTCAAAGTTCACCCTTCCATTTCAATATATAAAACCAAACAGTAAATTTGGTCCCCGATTTTATACTTCGCTTTTTTTCTGTATTTCGTCGTGTTCTCTTCTTTTTTTTTGTTATGGAATTTCGCATGGATTTTACGTGTTTTTTTCTTCTTTCTTTTGCTTTTGGTTATTGTAGTCCTTGAACCTTTTCTTATACCTTTTATGGGATTTATTTATGCATTAACAATAAACTTCCACCGCTCATTTTCGTTTCGTTTTTTTTTTTACTTTGCGAATATTTCGCCTTTTTCGTTTTTAGCTGTACCTGAACTCATGCTTTTGATTTTAAATACAAAATTTCTTTAGCATATTGTACGAAATTGAAAATAAAATCCAATATTTATTGATCAGCTGGTTGGGTGGATGGTTTTTTTTACTTTCTTATTCTTTTCTTTAAATATTTTTTCGTCTTCTCAATTTTTTTTCCTTTATTTTTGTGAAAAATTAATTAACGCAATAAATCAGTTTAGCGAAACTTTTGAATTATATCAACGAAACAAAGTGGAATTTTTTTTTTAATTCAATTTGACGTCAAGATTCAATAAGTTAATTTCTGTTTTTTATATTTTTATTTTCTCTATTTACATCAAGCTCTTCATCGATAAATAGTTTCTGTGTAGGTTTAGCATTTTTAGTCGTTTTGTCATCGAAATGGGTTGTAGTATTTTCGGTTTCTTTTATTGTCGAAATAGAAATTTTATCGGGAACGAGATCGAATGGAACACGTTGGAAAGGGCTGATAATTAAAAAAAAATATTTCCTTTCCATTGAATGCACATTAAACTGCACGATAAAATGACGTTACTGTGCATTTGAATTTATCCCGAACGGTTGGTAAATTAATTAGAAACAAGGCATCAGAACAGTCGGAGCGTTTGCTGCGACTTAGCCCCGTACAACCCGTAATCCTATTTCATCCGCAACCATAATACGTCCGTAGCCCTAATAAGCTCGGAACCCTAATACGTCTACAACCCTCTAATGCGTCTGTTACCAAAATGCAAGTCAAGTTGGGCATTGTCAAATTTACTGAAAGTGTTCATTTTTAAAATTGCGCATAGCGCAATTACGAAAGCCCGTACGAAGTACCTTTCAAATAAAACCAACAATTTACGACATTATTTTAGAAACCCAAAATTTTTTGCCAACTTTCCGTTGGGTATTCAATTATCTCTCAAATGAAACAAAAACTAGCAAAATCGGATGAGATTTACTCGATTTATGTGCAAAAAACACTTAGGGCCGAGTAACGACCTTTGAGCCCTCCCAACAAGCCCACGTTGCATCTTACCCAAAAACAATGTTTAGCAACTTTGTTCTACTCGTCAATACCTTTCATTTGATATATCACAAGGAGCTATTGCGTGCGTATTTCGGTAGATATCGTCGAAAGACTGAAAAACACCTATAGGGCCCTAGCTCTGGAGGGGCCGACCCTACCATGCCCATTTTCGAACTTGACCTTACTTTTGTCGATACCAATCGGGGAAAAAAAGAATTTTGAAAAAAGGTTGTGATTTACTCAAGCTAGAGGGGTCACGGACGGACGGACGGACGGACGGACGGACGGATGGACGGACGGACGGACGGACATTTTTTTTATTGCGGATTCGTCATCTATGAACATAACCAAATGCTTTGACCTTACTGTCTGCTTCCAATTCGACGTGTTACAAACGGCATATTAATCTTATAAGCCCCCAGTACTTCGTACGGGGCTAAAAATCCAATTCATTTGGGGAATGGTTTTCAGAGAATTAGTCTAATTGATGAGCGACATATCCTTAATTAGGATAATTTCTATTATTTACTGATATGATGATACAGGTAACGTAATTGTCTTCCCTAGACTCGTTAAACATATCAAATGACAAATCAGAGGAATATCATGACGAAGTAATTAGGTAATTATGAGCTGTGAGCAATATTAGAACTCTGATTTCTCTGACTATTATTGGAAATTCCGGTTACCGGTTCTCCAAGCAGTAGGGAATCTAGATTGAAATTTAGTGAGCTCAGCCCAGAAAAGTCATCAGTTAGGTATTCAATTGAGTTGTCCAACTAAAAATAAAAATCAATTACTCCAGGTTGAGCTTCATTGTTTCCAGGGTGAGTTCACCTCACCTGCGCTCCGTAGTAGCTACGACCCTGTCTTCCAGTTTAATATGTTCCTAGATTATCCCTAATCTTGAAACTAAAATGACAATTTCGAACGTGGGTGGACGGACAGTGTTGGTTTTCGTATTTGAGATACCTTTAATAGGAAACAAAAGTTTTCCTCACAATCCAGTGACCGACTTGTACGGGGTATACATCACATACCAAACTAAATTCCAACTCAATTTATCATTCCCTGCACATCGCCTTGCTTTCGTAAGGCTTCTGGATTCGATGTTTGGTTCTTAATTACGTTCGGATTTAGCTGTACCTTCCCGTACGGATTTTACTATTCGACTTGTGATCGATTTTACATTTTCCAGAAACCCTGGAAAGTTATTTTGCAACAAAATTTCCTCCCCGAAAAGACTAACAAATTTTACGTCGAGAACACCGTCGCAGACACACATAAAATGCTAAATGCAAATTGTGAAAGTTGATTTTGCCTCAACCGAAAATATGAGAGACACCGATAAAGTTTTACAAAGTTAACTTTTCCAACCAGATTCTCCCAGTTTGCAAAACATTAAATTAATGGGTAAAGCATCAAGTCATAAAGCATCTGAACATATTTGCTTTGAAAATTAATTTACTTGAAAATTTTTTGAAACTGCACAAAGGCACCCGATTTTAATTATATTTACGTTAAAGCGAACGATTATTATCTACATGAATGGGTTGTGATGAAACTTCATGGTTTGACCGTCGAAACTGATCGCCAGCGCCGATGTCAACATTTTCTTTTTGATTTTTCACTTCAATGGATCTATTGAAATTGTGATATAGACCCAATAAACTAATTTATTTAACGTATACTACATGCCTGAAACATGAACAGTTTCATAAATTGTGTATTTACTGAGCGTCATAGACCTGAAACGTCATTCTTCTTCTTCTTAAAATGGCGAAAATCACAACCCATTGATAACAAACAACCTCAGATTGCAATCGTATACACGGTAAGTACTACACGGAGCAACCGACATCAGTTTATACACTATACAGAGAAAGAGAGATTGTTTCAGCTGCAGAATGGATATTTTAATTAAATTACCAACTCTCTGATTCATCGTAACGGAATATCATCATTATACACCGTAAGTTAAGTACATAATGTATACTCAGATACGTCAGTCTTTCGTACCTATACAGTAATATGACTGATGCTGAAAGGCATATTTCATTCGTCTAGTCATTCGTTGTCAAGAAACCAGATATACTACAACCACTTTCACATCTCTATCTCTCTATTCATATATACAGCTACAATATAGCCGAGTCCCTTTTTTCTTTATCCCGGGACGACGGGTTACAAGGTGTATGTTGTGTATATAATTTCATATTCTCATTAAAATTTATGGATTTTCAGTAAGTATTAACTAACCTGTTATCGAGTAATTGTTACGACCACATCGCTTGTGGCATTCGATCGGTACTCGGATTGGTGTAATTCAGTTCACACTTAGCGTTGCATTCGTCGTCACCACACTCTGAATTACTGCAATTACATTGTCCATTATCGAAATTGTACACTTTACTGCTGGGCTGCAGTGTTGCAGTGCCACCACCACTTCGGCCACCAACACCACCTCCGACACCTCCACCACATTGGCTACCTAAATTTATTCTACCTAAACTATCACTGCCACTACAATGATTTTCACAATCATCCGTACACTGGACGACACTGGTATCCGAATTGGACAGGCAATACTTTTTCGTTTCTTTGCATTCGAATGTTTCACTCATTTTCTCACAGCTAATGTTGAAGTTCTGAAATGATCCTTTCAGGCAATTTATCGGCACCGCATACTCGTGATGACGGTCCAATGTCTTTGACATCGGCAACGGTATGGTGTTATTGTGCAGCCGCTGTTCGTGCGACACACTAAATTTACAACTGACCGAATCACCGAATTTATCACAATTCCGGCCCACACAATCGTTTATCGTCGCGTAATTATTGCAATCGAAATTGCGATTGCAATTCATCCGTCTGGCCGTGTTGTACTGTTGACTCGTCGAGTAGATATTTATCGCCGATCGTTTGGCAATTGTATGATTTCGTCTTATGTGCGGCAGTGCAATACGTAATTTTTGCCAAAATTTCTTGTCGTTGTATTCGATGCACGTGTTCGTTCGCAGATATAATCTCATGTCGGCATCAATATCACGTTGCGGTAAATCTCCATACAAAATGAAAATTAATTTCCGACGACGTTTCAGAAATTCATGGATGGCACTTTTGAATTCAAAGCGAGACCATTCGTTGTACAAAAAATTGCGGGACAATACCAGCACGACACGCTTTGAACTTTCCACCGCATCGATTATCGTATCAGCTACGTATGCATTGATATTGAAGTCTCTGTAGTGCAGACACAACCGATAGCCAACATCATTTTCCAGCGTATTTGCCAATATTTGATTAACAAAATGTTCGTCTTGCAAACTGTATGATATATAGGCGTCGTACAGCCGGTCTTTGTCAAATTCGTCGATGAAATTGTTCGATTTGTAGCATATTGTGGCCAGACACTGGGTGTGTGCCCAATTTTTCAATTCGTGACGATAGCAAAACAGTCCCAATATTAAACTGAAAAATCCAACAAAGATACAAGTGGCCACCAGCAACAGTGGCAATAAACTTTCAATATCTTGAGTGTGCACTATAGTCGATATGCCGTCCTTGAGCGTGCATTTAGCACCAATTTTGTCCTTCAGAATACTTGTTAGATTGTTGTACGAACAGGAGATTTGATTCGAGTCGATGATTTTGTCGGCATTCGATTGCAAGTAATTACGCAATCGGCTCAAGTAATTACACTCGCATGTCCACGGATTGCCAGCCAGACCGATTTCCACCAAATACGGATTCAACGCCAATTGCCACACTTCGAAGACGGCCAGTTTATTGTTATCCAGTCGCAGCACCTCCAACTTTCTCAGCCCCATAAATGTTCGATTGTCGATGAATGAAATTCGATTATTTTGCAAGTGGATTTCACGTAGATTTTCGAGAAATTCAAATTCATGTCCAAGGAATCGTAAAATTTTGTTATTTTCCAAATGCAAATAAGTCAATTTCTTCAGTCCATAAAACGTTGTGTTGTAGATGATCTGAATGTTTGAGTGGTTTGCATATAAAATCCGTAAATTTTTCCTGCCGATAAAACTGTGTCCGCTCAGTTCACCCAAATTGTTGCCATCAATGTACAATTCCGTTGTGTCCATCGGTATATTCGTTGGCATTTCACCATATCCGGCAGCTGAACATTCAACCACATTGGTCGACCAGGACTGGTCGTGGAAGCATGTACAATTGTTGGGACACGTCATTTCACAGTCACAGGCATCAAAGTCACAACAATGGCATAGTGCAAAGCAATGTGTTTTGTAGGCACATAAAAAGTGTACGGGTTCAGCATCGATGAGCGAAATGAATGCCCGATCACGGTTGTATAACAGTTTGCAATAAATGGTCTCCAAGTCGACGATACGGGGGTATTGTTTGTTTGTGACCTGGAAAATAAATGGAGAAAGGTAATTTTAGTTCCGATGTTGTTCTGTTTGGGGGTGTTGGTTTGTCTGGTTTGAGATTTTTTTTACGTTCACTCGAAGGCTTCAAGTTTTTGATGTAAATTTGTGGTACGAACTCTACTGCCGATCGAAAGGTTTACATACGGACACGGAGTCGATTCTAAAATGTCAATTTAGCATATTCAGAAGAGGAAACGAAGGCAGTCGAATCCCACCCCTTGGAGATGTAAAGGGACTTAGCGCTTCTTAAACACATTTTGTTTTACAAGAAGACGGGGAAAAGGGGGTCGCGATTTGTAGATGTTCCGTTAATAAAATAAAAACTTCTTCTCTGGTCGTTCTGCTGAAAATATTCTTGTTGAGCCTCTTGTTCTACGTAACTTTTTTTTATTTGTTTATGGTTCAATCGGGTCGCTCTGACTATCCAAAGACAATCCTCCCAATAAAAGGTCCTCCCATATTTTTTATCGCCTCTGCGGTTAATCTACCGATGCTTTATGGTAGGTGATTGGAAAATTTTCAGAGTTTATTTAAGAACTTCTTTGTTCGTGGTAAGATGGAAAAGGGTTTTTCTCGTTCCGTTTTTTTTATGGCCAAGGCAATAAAAACGCCTGTCATTTATTGTGTGAATAAACATTTTCTAATCGGATTTTGATGGAAAATAAACCTGACTTTTATGTACTTTGTCGATGTTCGATTCAGAATTGATGGATAAAACAGATGTTGAACAACTTTTTAACTTGTGTAGTAAAAACAAGTTCGAACTTGAGGTAAAATGTTCGACAATAAGTAGTTAGCAAACAACAAACACCATTCACCAGCAGCACAGCCACTTGCGCCATTTATATACTAATCCAGAAATGTTTCTAATTAAGTAGACTCTTTACAGAAATTATAAATTCGTCCAGTCATGCTGCTCTTAATAAGCCACCATCACTCTTCCAAGCATTATACACCCGCATGCATTGCATTTTGCTTTGAAAGGAGAGTGGAAAAAAATTCATTGAAAAATAAAGTAAATGTGAAAATGTTCGTCATAAAACTTTGTCTGTGCATACACACCAGTTTGTTCGTTTGCCTGGTCGTGGATGGGAGTGTATGTACAAATATAATTTACTCTGTCAAAAGGAAAGGAGAACAAAAAAAAAATTGTGTTACAACTGAAAATGTTGTACTTTGATGTCTGTTTATTAAAAACGAATTATGAGATTTCACATACTCGATTACAAAGTTTACAGCGATGACGGCGAGAGAAAAAGGACTTTGAAATGAAGTTATTTGATCTGGAATTTCGATATTTTAGTTAAATGAAAGGGATAGGGGTCAAAGTGATACGAAAGTGACAATTAAGATAAAAATCTGTAAGCATCAAGGGAAGAATATAAACTATGTTTGGCTTGGTACATGTACAATTCCCCGAGATACAATCATAATGACAATTTTACTCAATGAAATTTTAACTACTCAATTTAACGATTCTTTGTTTGTGTCGTTTGGTTTTATGAAAACATTTAAAATGAAAATTCTGCTATTTGAATTGAATTGTCTTTCCAAACAATCCAGCAATTTCATTTCCAACAGTTTAACCTTTCATAGACGGCAAACATTTGATCAATATAATTATCGAGTCTACTACTTCTTTTGGTTCATGAAATTTCAAAATCTTTTACTTCATTTGTTTTATCATACATTTTGTTATTTAAGATCACATTAGCCAAGCTCATCGTTTATTCTTGACGACGTCGATAACAGATGACCATGACATGATTCAAGGTTTGAAGCCTCAATTTTATGGTGACAAATGATCTTAGACTTTTTCATGCGATTGTGGTACATGTGTTGTACCGACGGAAAATTTTTTACTGAATCAAGTTGTTTACTAACTGCATTCATATCACGTCAATGACAGTATCCACCATTTCGTAGCTTCTGATGAGCGACACCTGATACACAACTTACTGAACTAACTGTCTGGCACATTACGATGAAATCTTAATTTCCTTACTAATCAAAGAAGCTAATTTCGTTAGCATGGTAACGGTAAACGTGCTCGGAGTTGTAGCTTCAGGTTGAGAGCCGAACCTAATATAATTGCACAGCACATTTCATTACACATTTATCATTATTGCAATCCGGGGTGACACATCTTTTCCTTTTTCGTTCGCTTTGCGAAACGAGGTACTCGAAAATTATTTCATTAAATCCCCTCGTTCATCTTCAAGAATTCCACCTCGAGGCAATTAGTTTTCATGAGATCTGATATCTTGTTTTAAAGTCAAGAAACATGAAACGCAAGAAAATTATTTTTATTTTTTCCCATCATCATTATTGCGCACAGACAGATAAATTTACCAGATAGAAATGAAAAGAAAATCATATTTCAATACCCATCTTCAACAAAAGATAAAAGGAGCAAGTTATCCCATATAACATGCCAACATACAATAAATGCCATATTGGAATTTCTATAAGATGAACAAGAAGAAGCGGGATATAAACAGGGTAAAGAGAGAGTTATATGTTGGATTGAAGAGGTGTATATACGTAAATGCTGAATGTTCCATAGTGCTATATTGGCAATCGAAACGAATATCAAGTTATAGGTAAAATATAGTAATTTTTATGTAAGGTACATGCTGTGTTCATAAAGAAAATGTCTGTGTTATATATGTAGAGAGAAAAAAGAGATATTTAAAGGACTTATAGAATTGAATGGAAAATGAATGATTCGCGGAAAGCGGTAAATTTAACGGATTTGAAGTCATTGTCATGAATTTTGATTTTTTTTATATTCGTTTTATGTTGTGTGCTCGTGGAAGAAAGGAGTGTTATTGTAGCAGCGAGCAGAGTAGAACAACTTATTTTCCGTTATGCTGAAAGCTTTGAGGTAAAACGTCTCGGCATGTTAAGAAAAGAAGAAAAAAGGTTAAGTGTCTGTGTCTATGCATAACATGAGATAGGGTGAGTCGAAAATTGGCTATGAGGATGTCAACAAAAATGCCTTTATCGGAGACACACAACTGTGGGTAAAAAAATATTGAATTTATAGTATATTACTTCCGAGGTTCCAAGTTGTGTATTTGATAAGTGGGGTGTTAAAGCCCGACCCGAAGGGGAGGGCTGTATTCCCCACTTGTCAAATACACAACTTGGAACCTCGTAAGTACAATGCTTTACGTGATTAGGCAATGTAAATGAAAATGAAACATGCCGTAACACGTAAAAATATTTTATTTACTTTTGATGAGAACAAGTGTAAAATCGTAGTTAGTGAACTGACCTACGATTTTTCACTTGTTCTGGTCAAGTAAATAAAATCTGTTCGAGACTACTCTGTATTAAGCTAATGAAGGTAATTAATGACAACATTTAGCTTTTCTCCCCTTTGCTTATAACTTCCATTCCATAGTTCCAATTATAGATTATTGGTACGTTCACAAATATGAAGGGAATGACACCGAGGGGATGCTTAAGGTGCAGGAATTCGTCCCATCCCAAATGATCTCCTTATCCTTATCATCTGTTATCGACAAAACGACGTCAAAAAATAAGCAATGTGCTGTGGGCAAGTTGTCTTTTAAATAGTAAAATATTTCTCAAAACTGAAGTACTAGATTTTGCGAAAATAATAATTTGAACGAATGAAGTAACAGATTTAATTATCACATCGTTATACGTTTACCATTTGTAAGAGATTAATTCAAAATCTTTCGGAAACGTGACAACGATTGTCAAAATGAGCACACTTACAAAGCTCCGGAAGCTATAGAACTTTCGAATTATCTGTAGTTATATGAACCCTCGAAGTTGAAAGTAAGAACTTAGTATCTTGCAGCAGTGGATTGTATTATTTGCTTCATTTCTGTATGCGACTTGCTATGAATGGCCTGATCTTAAGCTGATTAAATGTTAAATCACACATTGATATTCTCTTCGAGGTAATAACTAACCCATTAATCCCTCGCATTGCTATGGAAAAGAGAAAAAGAAATCCCCTTCCGGGGTACAATGCGAACTCATTGCCAATTTTAATTCGCTAAGCTGTACGACTTCTTTTCTTCTTCTTTTATTTTTTTTTTGTCTTGAAACCTGACAAAATAAGCTCAATAATTTTGGCTAATGAAAACCAATATCCCGTTCAATTTTAATTTAATGTAAATTATAAGAATCTCTCACTGTTTAAGTGGATCAAAGTGTTATCGAGAAATGAGCAACGAAATGAAATGAAGCGAAATTGACGAAAAAAGAAAAGAAATCCAATTTTGATACTTCGATAAAATGTCATTAAGCAGCAGCATGCCATTGATAAGAGAAGAAGAAAAAAATCATAGCCGTGGAGGTGGTGTGCAGAGTTTTTTTTTTCCTTTCAAATCATAAAGCTGCTGTAACGTTGTAAAATGTTGTATTTTCGGATTAGAGTTTTTTCTTCTTCTTTTGCTCTGTTACATTTACGTATTCGCTCAGTACCATATACACCGTCACTCACTTTTCCAGCTAAACAGAAAAACGTGATTATTTTGCAAAAAATGTAAAATTCAATTTGTGTAATGCATATATTCATTCAAACGAACTTATCTTTATGATTTCTGACATGAAAATAACGAAACGACGAAAGTAAAAAAAAAAAAGAAAAACTTGGGAAAAATAAAGAAAACGAATAGAAAAGTAAATTGAATAACGACAAGAGTTTTTACAATTTATAAGCTCCCCGACTCACCTCCGACTACAGTCAATACAATTGCTCAGTTCAATAAATAATATCATCTCAAACATAAATGGCATTAATGTGTAACGAGAGCATATAACCAAGTGCAAAAATGTTTGACGATGAGAGCGCGCGTGTAAACAAAGCTGTGTGCTAGACTGTTAATAAATTGAAATTAAATAAAAGATAAAAAGAACATCCTCAAATTTACACATATATTGGGTTTCGATATATGGAGTGTTTCCCATGTTATACAAAAACATGATGATGATTTTCTGTGTAGGTACCTCTATATATGGTACGATGTACAATTCATTAATAAATTGAATGAATATTGGTAACAGCCCAGAGAGAGAGGGAAATTTTTGTTGAATCTTCATTAAATTTAATGAATGAATGTTTCTGAATATTATTGTTATTGCGTAATAAATTCACTTTTTGGAAATTTATTTATATTTTTAAAAAACATTTAATGAATCGATTCGAGGTATCGGGATGGAGCGCTACTCGTTTTCATACAGTGTATTATGCCAGCCCATAATAATACGAAATTAACAGCCCCTACAAAACCTTTACCATTTTTCAATTAAAATTAACCGAATTTACCAATCATTTCAAGTATTTTTCGGACTCTGTATGCTGTTGCTGTCCGTGCTTGTTCCATAATTTTAAAATACAAAAATGAATTGTTTTGCCGGAGCATTTAATTTGTAATATGAAATGCTGTTTCGGAATAATTGGAAAGTTATTTTAATTTTCCGAACAACAGCAGCAAAAAATATATATCTGTTGTTGAAGTAATGGTGTCGTCAAGTGGTTGTTTGCTTTTTTTCGGTCTCGATATTGTGCTCAATTCGTTGTAATAATTATGGGTTTTTTTAGCACATTTTGATTTTTACCATCAATTTGTGTTAGGTGTTCTAAGAAGATGGATCATTTGACGAAGAATACTTGTACTAAGTACTGGTCGTATCTGTTGAATTAATCATTCGCATTCAGGACTTTTTATTTTATTTCGATAAATTATGATTTTATAAGACAAAAGTACTTCTACGGCATGGGTAAATATTGTTTTAATTTTTTTATAAATCAAATTGAAACTACATATTCAAAGTATTCGCGCTAATATTCACTTACTGCATAGCAAATGGTACCAACCAAAAAAAATAAAAATTTCATAAATTCCATACATTTCAGTAGACAGCAAACTGACAAGGTGCTGACAAGGTGCGATTTCGCAGTCAGTGCAAAAATGAATTAATTTTAATTTTATTTTTATAAAACTAATTTGAACGCGTAGATTTTTTTTAAACTTAAATTTTGAATGAACATAGTGTCTTTGATCATTTAAAAATAAAAAACTTTTTGATGCGAATGATCAAATTGATCAAATTAAATGGATACTTTTCAGCCAATAGAAAGAAGAAGGGATCCAAATGTTTAGACCCGTACGAAGTACTGGGGTCTTATAGGTTTACGCATACGTTTGTAACACGTCGAATTGGACTCCCTGAGTAAGGGGAAACCTATTGTGGTTGTCTAGAGATGCCAAATCCGCGAAAAAAAATGTCCGTCTGTCTGTCCGTCTGACCGTCTGTCTGTCTGCAAAAGTTTATGGAAATCGGATGTCCGACTCGTGAGTTAGACCCCTTGGTGTGGAACAGGCACAGGGCGGCAAGCAGTTTTTGCTTGTAGGTCGGCCACATTTGAACATATTTCGTCTGTTTTAGCTTTATTAGATAGGTATTGACCGTACCAATCAGGAAAAAAAAAGTTTATGAAATTATGTTCACCGGAGCGTGAGCTAGGTCTCTTGGAGTGAGCTCTTATCTGGCTACTCGGCCGTACAGTGAACGTGGAGTATTTTGTCAATATCTCGAGTAAATTTTGACCGAATTTCATGAATTTTTTTTTTTTGTTTGAAAGGTATTAACAAATGTAAAGCGTCGGTACTATTTTCGGTTTCCTAACAAAATGGCTGCCGGCGGCCATATTGGATTTTATTAAAATAGAAATATCTTGGGAAAAATGGTACTTAGAGAGTTTCTGTTAACATGGAAATAATGTGTTAAGTGTGAGGGGTTTCAGGGATTCCATATATGGACATCTATATACACCTATATACAGCTATATTGAGCTATATACAGGCATATAGAGCTATATAATAGCATATTCCTCTGTGAAATGTTTATTTACAGTGAAATATAGGTAAATATAGCGGTATATAGCTGTTTAAATAGGAATTTATGAAATTTGACTTCGTACGGGGCTGTCTATATTGCCTCCGGCAATTTATTTGTATATGATAACAAGGCAAAGAGTGGATAATGTAAGTGATTTAAAAGGAAGAATAGTTTTTCAGCAGAGAAGAAAATGAAGTAAGAGAAATGAAGAGTTTCACATTAAAGGCTTTTGATACGAATAGGTGTTTCGTACGGGTCGGCGTTAGCTATGTTTTTATCTTAGAAGTGGAATTACGAATCCTTTGTAATAAACAATCTCAATTATTTAATGAGACATCCCCGCAGTCTCCATTTTCTTGCAGGTTTACATTTTTGTCAAGGATGGGACCAAAGTTTTTGAACTTTAAGGAACCGAAGAATGAACACAAATAGAATAATAGCGAATACTGGGTACTACGATACCTGTATAATGTCTCCCCGTATTTTAATCGATTTTCGTGAATTTTGTTTCGTTTGAAGAATGACTTCGAGAAGTGTATCAACAGCGACTTCTCGGAAAAAATGTTTCGATTTTCTGATTTTAGTTCGGAGAAGATGGTTGGTATAATAGAGTATTGGTTCCAGAGGCAAAGTTTCATAATGGAATGAAAGTCTTGATTTCAACGAAATTTAGAATCTGTTCTTCAGGCGAATTTTCGTAAATAAACTTCAGGCAATCTCCACTGAAAGGACTTCACAGCCATAAGAATTTATAATTTAGTTTGCTAATTAGTCTTTTACAGGGAATTTGCAACGACTTTGTGTATCGCACAAAGCACATCAGTAAAGTTAACGACAGCATAGCTATACTATAGCCCGTTTGGTTTTTTATATTTTCTGACTCTTTTCGACTCCAAGCACCCAATGCAAATTTTCCGAGTGCCTTCCTTTAAATCAATTAAAACAGTGAAATATTCACCACATTTCGTTATAGCGTAATAATAGACTGAGAAGCCAGTTATTACTCGGAGAACTAAAGTCTGTGCCATTTTTTATCTTTCCATATCTTCACCGAATGAAATTAACCTACTTTGCAAATTGTTGAAAGAAAGCGGTGAATAACACCCCTTTCTCGGAACGACCCAAAGAAAACCTCGTAAAATTCCAAAATCTTTCGAATTAAAGCAACGATAATGGCAATAGGAAGTAGTGAATAATCAAACAAGCACCGCAAGAAAAAAATGAACCTCTTCGCCATGCACAATAATATATAATTAAGAGGTCCGCCTGAACATGTATATATGTACGTTACACACAGAAGTCAGTCCGTACACTTCATGCATAATGATATGCCATGCCAAGAATATATTATCCCTTGACTCACACCCACCGATTAACATTCCTCCACATAACACCCAAAAATTTCCCGAAAACTAAACTAAAACACACAAAGCGTTCCACTCACCTGATTAATTTTCTGCAGCCAATCAATATTACAGTCGCATACAAAAGGATTACCACCAATGTAAAAGTCGGGCAACGGGCGATTTTCCGGCACAGGTAATAAACGTAATGCCTTCACATCCAAACTGGTTATTTGATTAGCATACAAATCAACTCGAGTTAAATTCGTTTTGTGCATAAATGTGTGCGGCTCAACTAATTTTATCAAATTATCGTTGAGAAACAACAGCTCTATGCTGTTCGGTATGGTCGTCGGACCGATTTTTCGCAATCGATTAAAACTAGCGTCAATCGTTTGCAGCTTGAGTTGATTATCCAGACCGTATTGATTGGAGAGTTCGACGAGTTCGTTTTTATGTAAATCGAGCCATTGTAGGACGGGCGGTATTGCTGAATAATCGAAATGTTCGAGACGATTATCGGATATGTTGAGCCATAACAGATTCGGCATTTGTGCAAAAAGTCCATTTATTTCCGTAATTAAATTACCGTCCAACCGAATCGCCTGAATATTCGTAGCCGTTTCGAACGTCCCCGGTTCCACATAATAAATTCGATTTCTGGCTAAATTTAGTATTTGCAAACTCGGCAAATCCTTGAATGTATTCTTCGTTATGTTTTCCAATTGGTTGCCAATGAGCCGCAAACCGTACAAATTGGACATGCCACGAAAACTTTGTTCGGTTACGTTTGTTATTTGATTTTCACCCAAATCAACGGTACGTAATAGTCTCATATCCTTTAATGCCAACGGTACCGTGGTCAGTACGTTTCCGTTTAAATTCAAATCTTGCAATGAACTACAATTGCGAAATGCTTCCGGATGGACACCGGTTAGTTGGTTGTTGTCCAGCGATAACAATGACAATACGAACAGTCCATTCAATGAGTATGCATCCAAGTATTTAACACGATTGTACGATAGCAGTAATGTATGCAAATTATTCATTGGGGAAAATGTATCCGCTGCGATGGTCTCCAGTTCATTGTGTCGCAGATTCAAGATTTGCAATTGATAAAGATCCGAAAATATTTGCGGTTCTAATTTGGTGATTTTGTTGTTGGACAGATTCAGCAACACCAACCGGATCAGTCCGGAGAATGTGTTCTTGTCGATCCAAGCGGATGAGATTTTATTGACACCCAGATCGAGTGCCTGCAATTGATCCAAATTCGAAAATAGATGCGGCGACAGGACGCTAATCGAATTGTTACGCAAATAAATTTCCTGGATCGATTGGGCCGGATCCCGGAACAGTTTCGATGGCAACGCAACAATTTTATTCGAACTCAAATCGATTATTTGCAGGTTCTTCAAGCCACCCAGCGCATTATCGTCTATCATCGTTATTTCATTGTCATGAATTTTTAGATGCTTCAACCGTTTTAATATTCCGAATCCATACGCTGGCAATAAAACGAAATGGTTATGCGATACATCCAACAATTCCAAGTCCAACGATGTCGACGATAGCACCGTAACGACTGTTCCGTTGTCGGTTTTAATTTTCTCTCGGAATCCCAGATCGTTGATGTCTTGCAGCCGATTCGAGCTGATGTTGAAGAAGGTCAAACTGGTCAGGGTGTTGAATAAATTCTCCGACAACGACCAGATATTGTTCAAGCTCAGATCCAAACGTTCCAAATTCTTGTTGTTGCTGAACGTATCGGCCTCAATATCCAAACTTAATGCCGGCCAATTGGTATTGTGTGTCCGGATCGTTAAATTTCGCAATTCATTCAAACCGTAAATGGCATCCTGGGACAACTTTCCGATTTTACAAAATTCTAACGACAAATCCTTCAGCCGTACCAAATGTACAAAACTTTTCGGTTCTAACGAACTTTTTGCCATTATCGTATCATTGCAGCATATTGATAGCGTTATGGTATGCTCAGCTGGTATAACACTAAAGTTTGTTGTATCGTATTCACTGTTAATGGTTCGTAAATTACATGCCAGTGAGACATCATGAATTTCGTTTATTAAAAAGCGACAATCATCTGGTGCATCGTATTTCAATGTTTGGTCCATATTGTTGGTGCTGAGTTTCCTAATCACCTCTTGTTGACGATTGTTGGCATTGTTATTATTGGTGGTGGCTGTGGTGGCACAAATCGTTCGATGATGACACAACAGCATCACCAGTAGGTTCACCAGTGTTATACTGTGGATCGAATATTTCCTATACGACAACATGTTTGGATAAAAACTTCTTTTTTTTCGCTTCTTTCTGTGGTTTGCGTATATATTTTTTTGCTGCTCCGCTCGTCTATATGTATGACCGTATAGATGATGACGATGGTGGTTGTGTTAAAATATGGGCAGATGAGAAAAGGGAAGATGAAATTTTACTTTATATTCGGTGGCAGTAAAT
The DNA here is from genome assembly GCF_014529535.1 of Bradysia coprophila. NCBI lineage: Eukaryota > Metazoa > Arthropoda > Insecta > Diptera > Sciaridae > Bradysia > Bradysia coprophila. The sequence continues at coordinate 778,746 of NC_050738.1, forward strand.
TTCTCTTCTTTCCAAAGCAAGGGAAAAAAATGTGTGCGAAATTTTCCGACTTTTTTTTGTTGTTGTTGTTGTTTCTTCGTTGGATCATTAATCGAAATCCATCACGTAATATTTTGCTCAATTCACAAGATTTGATTTTCTTCTCTGTTTCACACACATACTGTACGAACGATTCTTGATTAACATTTTGTTTGATTTGGGACGAAAATATTCTTTCTTTTCATACAACTCGCGAACACGAATCTCTCTGGCTCTCATAGAAACCACTGCACATTCATTTTTGGTAAATAATCCTCGGGAAAAGTTAACGGAACAACCAGTTACATTCTATTTTTATCCAATTACATATCCGGATTGTGTATCCAATTATTCCGATTAATTAAAAAAACAATTTTTTTTCCTCTCGTCGAAAAACAAACAACACGCTACCGTTAACCGCACACACAACTTTTGTCTTGTTTCACTCAGAGTTTTCTTTTTTTTCGTCTTCGTTTCTTCTGGTAAATGAAATGAATGGATAGTCGGGAAAAAAATAAGAGTTCAACCGAAAAATTATTGTTTCTCAACCACACACGATTCAACAATAAACAGAGAACTATTCTATGATTTTCATGGTTAAAACGACGTTCAGTTCTGTTACATTCTTAATTCACGGGCGTTTCAACGTTGACTAGCTCGATTTTGACTAGCATCTCCCTATATACCACGTACATTCCCACTCTGCGCATATCATAACATTTACGTTCGGATGGGACACGCACACCATGCAACGCCAACGAAAATTTCCCTTTTTTCCCTCAACATTTCGTCCTTTTTTCCCCATGCAAAACCGTGTACGTACACTGTATGAGATTGTTCATATACACTCATGCAATCAACCAGTTTACCGAGTCGGACCGATATGATATGGTGGAACTTGGAACCGACAATGTCCGATCGAAATTTTAGGGTAGTTAATCAATACATACACATCGAACACCCTGTTTAATGCTAAATAGAATAGAAGAATGAAGAAGGAAAAAATGTATTCTCAACATGTGTACACAGTGTTCGACTCTGTGCATACATGAATGTCTTAACAGTCGTATAATATGTATGGATAGACATTGTGTGTGTGAGAGATGGTTATAATTTCCTATATCCTTTTTACTTGATATTTCATAATCATATTTTGCTAGTTGCTGGTGTATAGTATAAGAAGGAAAAAAAGAAGTGGAAGAAGCAGAAGTACGAAAAAAACGCCAAAACAAATACCATTCTCGGCAATATAGCACAGTGGAACCGAACAAAAAACGGCACTTTATTATTTTCATATAATTTTTCGTTTTATTCAAATAAATGGCACCCGAATTGAGACCGAAATTATTATCGGGCAATTAGGGAGACCCTCTAGTGCGTCCGCTAAGGCTGGGAAATACACTAGGATCGTGCAAATTGAGGTAAAAATGATTTTATGATTTTATTATGATCTGTATGGAATGCTGATTCCAAAATCATCAGGGACAACTCCGGCAGCTCACTCGTTCCGCCTGGAGTAACGGCCGCTATTACGGCCCTATTGCCCAGTCTGGTACTGGTACACTGGTACATTCTTTCTGAGGATTCATGAAATCAAAATTATACCTAAGTCACTCTCTTTTAAGGGCACTGTGCCGCCCTGAATTGATCACTCAACCACTTTTTTATCTTTTTCCTTACAGACTAATCCACTTCCTTCAAAACAATACAAAACTGCGCATTTTTGAACAGAAATTGCGTCTTCCGCAAGGTTTTGGATAGTAAAATAAATTGAATGCGCTACAGGGTGGTTCAAAGTTCGCCGAGATATTTCGGTTTTTTCGTATTCTGGATACCTAAACATTTTTCCAAAATAAAAAAAATGTGCAGGATTTACTTATTTTACCATTACACGTCATTTAAAAACGTAAAAGCGTAAAGTATAGGATTTTGAATTGTCTACAAACTTCCCGAAGAAAGTTTTCGGGATTTTTTAGTATTTCGATGGGATTTCAAGGTTTTAAGCAGATAAAAATGAACCTCCAACTTCCGCCATTTTTTTCAGCCATTTTGGATTTTTTTTGTCAACAAAAAAAATTATTCTAAAGTTTTTTGAACATTTAAGAATATTTTACAGCTTATTCCACATCGATATCTGCTTGGAAATGGGCATGAAAATTCAGTGAGGCTAAAGTGACATAACGGCCGCTCCAGGCGGAACGAGTGAGCTGCCGGAGTTGCCCCTGATGATTTTGGAATAAGCATTCCATACAAATCATAACAAAATCATAAAATCAATTTTACCTCAAATTGCACAATCTTTTGCCTTAGCGGACACGCTACTCAATTAAAATATGCGACAGAAAATGTTTGGTAGGATTCAGATTCAGAATTATACGAAACGATCCTTCTGATCTGCTAGTTCATCTGTTATCGACAAAGATGACGAAAATAAGCTATGAACTCTGGCTAATACGGCCATATATAGTAAAATTTATGATAAAACAAATGAAGTAAAAGATTCGATTTAAATCTGTAGAAAGTACTTATATCAAGTCAAGTAATAGATTCGCCTGTGATACGTAAAAAACAACAAACGAGAATCAATGACGACATTATCGCTTGTTATACCTACGATCCGATTGTCGTTAGTTTCAGACTGTTGCGTATTTTTGGTTAAGCAATTGGATAGACTCGAGCTGGAACGAATGAATCGCACGTGTATAGAACGTATATACGAACGGAAACGGGTCTAAAATTATTTTATACTTCCCAACTGGGAATATGTGCAATCCGAAAAATGAAACAAAAGTTTTCGTTCCCTTTGCACACGAAAGAAAAATGAAAAATTAAAAAAATAATGAAACTTCTTTTCCACTTATTTATTTCATTAATTGAGTCAACTTTTGTTTTGTTATAATAAAAAATCCAAAAACGAAATTAAGTTTTGTTTGCTGAGGAGAATTTTTTATTCTTTTTGTTCCGTTCTCCTTGTTGCCGTTAATTTTCCGAAAAGTTTTCACGTTGTTCTCTCGTTCAGCTACTTTTTTTTTTGTGTTGTAGAGTAAAATTTTTATAACAAACAACGATGTGTATACACTGTCCTATTCATGAAATGAAAATAACTTTCACATAGACGAGCATAACTACAAATCTTTGCAGTGAAAATTTAATAATTAATGAGGTTGAAAACAGTTTATCGTGTTTACTTTTGCTGCACAGAAGCTTACACTACATATATAGTCGTAGAACAATATAATACGTAGAGTTAGAGAACCTTGCGATGTGATGTGATGCACTCAAAGTATTTGAACATTATAATGTGCAGTATTAATGGGGGTTTAATCGAATTTGTCTTTTATATTTTTGTTGGGAATTTTCATGTGTTATACCTGATTCGAGGAGTGGACTTTAATTCGGTTTAAAATTTCATTTAAACATTTATTTGATTTGGCTTTGTCGAATTTAGAGCGAGAGTTGAAAATTTCGTTGTCGTTGTTGCTGTGATACACATTCGTCGGAAAATTGTAAACTCTGAATGGTATATTGATGATGAACGTGCATATATGTATAATATGTTATGCACCTGATGGTATACATGGATGTATATTGTGTGTGCGAACTTTGCGGAATTTATTTTCGATAATGTGTTTCGAAAGGATTTTGTTATTTTATGCAGTCCATTGTGAGTATCATTCAATGCATGATGAGTTCGCTTTAATTAAATATTTTATTCGAATACACATGCGACGGAATTATTAAACTAATTTCCAGCTATGACATGGACATTATATTTTAATTGGGAGTTTTGTTTTTTTGGTGTCATTGTTACAGCCATTAGGTTAGAAAGAGGTAATTGATCTGTGAATATTTTGCAGTGATTTCCAGACAATGCCATTTACACAAACGGAATTTTGAAAACCGACACATTTTCTGTTTCTGGGTTTTAGTTGAGTTTCTGATTTCTCCATTATAAGAACCCATGCAAAATTCACAAAAAACCAGTAAACCAGGAAACAGAAAATGTGCCGGGTTTCAAAATTCCGCCAGTGTTTAACAAATAATAATAATCGAAAATTCCTCATTTTGAGCGAAGATAAATCAGCATAAACTGAGTTAAATTTTATTTTATTTTATTTTCAGCCAAATTCTTCAACTTACAGTTGGAACTTACATTTCGCTATGACTTGCTTCCAAAGCTGTACTCTACTTTATGCATATGCAATTTATTAACATTTACTACAGCAACATTTACCACAACAACAATTTAGTCGAAAGTCCGTGAGTCCTGACCCGTCGAGAATTTGGATACTTTTTATTCTTCGATAGGTACAACTCCTGAAGGAAGGGCTTTGAGTATTCAAGAGTAATGAATGAGATGACTATAATAAAATGGAAAAGTTGAACTGAAGTCGTTCTTGTTTATACCAGCTTTGTGGTATACCTGACCACATGTCCCGCATGTGACTGAATAGCTAGTGATGAAGCGGAATGAAAGTTTACTTTCATTTTGCTAATGATTCGCTAGACTTATACATGCAATAGGGTATGACTAGCAACTTGTGTTTAGTTGTTTCCTTGCCACTGTTGTCCTGGCCGGATGAGATGTTGGCAAAAGTAATTCTTAAAAACGTTTGAGGAATTATGAAATTGCATTGCACTATCTAAAGTTGAGCTTTTAAAGCAATTTATTTCGTCGCTACTTTCCTAACCATTACAACAATGGTTGAACAAAGACCGCGTCATTCTTTCGGAATCACCATTTGAAATGTAACTAACGGTCTATTTGTAAATTTAAACGCTGTATTTGATATTCTTAACACGGTACTGTTTCTTTTACATCTTCTTCTCCTTCTTTTTCATAAACTTCTAACTAACACTTAGGGATGGGAGACCTTTTATATTATCGATAATATCAATCAAAACAATTTATCGATAATTGATATATCAAATCGTTATCGATAATTTGATAATTATCGATAATTATCGAATTATCGATAATTTGATAATTATCGAAATATCGATAATTATCAAAATATCGATAATTATCAAAATATCGATATTTCAATAATTATCAAATTTTGATATTTCCGAAAATAATTGATAATCATAAAGTTATGTTACTGTGAAGAAATTGAAAACTGTTCTAAGCAACTTTTCGAGATCTCTGTCTAATTTATCATCATCCTAATGGAAATATGGAAGAGTTACAGCTGAAAACTGCATGCATTTGTATTGGTTTATCTAAATATTCATATTCATAGTAGCTATCAAAATATCGATTTTTCGATAATTATCAAAATATCGATATTTTGATTATTATCGAGATATCGATATTTTGATAATTATCGAAATATCAATTATTATCGATATTATTTTTGATAATTTTCGATAGAAAAATTTATCGATAATCGATTATCGATAATCGATAATTATCGATTATCAATATCAATATCGCCCATCCCTACTAACACTGATGTGGTAGATCTATTTAAACAATTTGACCCCTTCGATACTGTACGGTAATCGTATCGCTAAATCACTAAATCTGTTGTAAACAACTATTTCTTTTGGTATTTGACTAGAAATCTTGTACTTCATTATTTTGAACATTTTCTTTTGTGTACTTATACTAACCAATGCTGATCTACTGTATCGACATTCGATATTTTTAACGTTGCGAATTGGCAATGGACTATTAGAATATCTACGAGTAATTGTTTACATCTGTCATAGCTGTCGCTTACAGATGACTAGTTCGTCGTATACGATCTCGAATTTGAGTAATTTGTAAACTCTCTTATTTCTAGCTATATAAAATTAAAAAAAGGTTAGACCAACCTTAAAACTCGTAGTCACTGCATTTTATCAATCGGAAAACACTTAACATTCATATTCATATTATAAAATCCACAAGGATATTTTTCCGCATTCAAATCCATTAACAGTCTCCTATAACTTATGCATCAGTGGAAAAGTGCTTTTATATACACAAACACGATGTGTGGAAGCATGATACATTACTTTCTACGGCATATAGCTGTATTAAAACCAACAACAAACATATATATTCCTTGCATTGATCATTTATGTGATTTATATTTTTGAGGAAAAATCCCATTGGAAAAATCACAGCAAAAATCCCATTTCAAATGAAATGAATATTAGATGAACGTTACTCTTTTTCCCGAAAAACTAATGTGCTCTGTCACTTCCCGTGCTGCTTGCCTTGATATATTATTGTTAAGCACCAACGAACAGTGTATTATTATGGCATCGAAGCAACAATCAAAAAAGACGAGCTAAAAAAAATCGAGCGAGAAATCCTAAGCACTGAATTATTCAGAATTTTCTTTCCATTTATATCCATTTCGCTCATATAATTTTAAAAGTTCAATCAGTGCTTAATACGTATACATACCGGGGGGATATACGTACATCGACATTATAACGAAAGTGATTTTATTGCGCCATATCACACTGGATAGATTGGTATATATACGGCATAATGTATAACCAGTGGATGGGAAAGCGAACAACCGAATTGTGTGTATCGTTACACACTTTTATGTTTCGTTTGAGACAATTTTCCATAAAAAATAATAAAATTTCTTATTTATCCACGTTGCACACACACACACAAAGTAACAACAATAACATAAAAAATGGGATTCTCAATGTGTTTTTTCGTTCGTTTCGGTTCGACAATGGCACAACAGAAAAAAGCTCAACCTCCCTTTGTTTATTAAAATACCACTAAAAGACAATTTGATGGCATCGTTGATTAAATGAAATTATATACACAACACACAAGGCGCACGGAGCCGAGCAAAAAAAACTTCTAAAGAGGCCAAAACAGCAATGGCAAAAAAGTGTTTTTTTATGATGCGGAAATAGGATATGTTGTGTATAGCTTTTTTTCCCCATCATATATGTATACAATACCACCGAAGCAATATATAGCTAGAAAAAACTTACCCATTCACCAAGCGAAAGCTTTTTCTGTGAACAAATATTGTTAAAAAAACGAAAACGGCGTACACAACATGACATGCAACCCTCCGGTTTTTTTTTTATTTTGGAGATTATATACGGCGACAATCTATAAAATGGTATCGTGTTATAAAATTGATACTATGGAACTCATTGATACAGCAAATATCTTTGCAAAAGAGAAAATGTTTTATCGTAATTAAATGCTCCACAAATTTTTTTTTCCAATTTTCTTGTTTATTGGAAAATTCTCAATATGGTTCTTCGCGCCATAACGCTGTACTATGGGGAAAATCATGGATGATGTATATGTATGGTTGATGATGCCCACTAAACAAAATTCAACCATCTCGAACGACTAGAAATCTGCTGTAGACCACCATGCCAAAATTTAATGATGAGCTACTTATAAAGCGAATGTTAAAGCAAATGAAGTACAAGATTTCACAGAAAAATAAGTAACAGATTTAATCATAAAGTGGCGATACACGTGATGTTTATGAACGTTTAAAAATTCATAGAACCATTCATAGGGCTATAAAACATCGGTCACATTTCACAAAAGAGAATGAATTGCATGAATAACACAAAATAAAACGATTCAAGATCCGAACTTAAAAGCTCGAATAATACCTTTTCCAATAGGGTATATACATCCACCCAAATTTATTTGTATAGGGAGACACGTATAGAATGCCTTAGCATTGTTTAATTTTGAACATGGTTCCAATCAATTACAAAATTATTTGATAATTTGTGCTTAACAGACGAACTCCGGTAAGTTGTTATTGTATTTTGTTTTGGAACATTCTTTCAGGAAAGATTAAATTGTTTGATTTTGTTTGTACAAAGTTGCTAAGTGTACTTAGCATTCATGAAATACGAATTTTGGATAAATAATTTATATATTGCGAAAGTTGATTGAATTGTTTGTATTGACGTAGTCGCTCCATCAGTGTGAATTTATGGGGGATGGGCGTGAAAGAACAAATATTAGACTTTTTAGTTTTTATTTTAATAATCTTTGACTTCATTTGATCAGAGCGTTTAAGAGGGATAAATTAGAAAATCTTGTACTTCATTTGTTGTGACATGCATTTTTCTATATAAGATGGTCTCTTGTACTGCTCTTAGCTAATTCAGACACTCAATTTTTTCAGGCTTTGCAAATTAATTACACCCAAACAATTATCTTGTATAATCTACCAGCGACAACAATCCCCGATTGTTGTATCGTCACCAAGTCTTAGCACACAATCAAAGATCAACGTAAACTTTGCTCACTAAATTTCAAATTCAGATCCTTTCAAATTCCGTGTCGAACAATACCGTCGAAGTTAATAAACCGAACAGGGAAGTACATACACATATTCTGTCTAAACCAACAATAACAACATCGTTACATGAACTCGATTCGCAACCAACATTTCCGTTCTTTGTTTGGTCGTGTGTTTAACAACTTTGTTTATCTGATTCACGTGCAGATGTTATTAGGTATCTAACTTAATCTAAAAATGATTACTCTCCTAAAAGTCATTCGGTTTTTATATTGCGCTATAAAAGCAGCTGAACAAAAAACGGAACAAAACGAAAACGTGGAAACACGAAAAGTAACGGTACACTTCATATACCATTCGCTACATTTTACTAACTGTACAACTAATTTAACCGAATTTTGCATAGAGAGAGCAGCGTACAAATAATAATAATAAAAAACAACAACAGAACAAACAGCATGTTGTATAGCGTCTTACCACAAGGATGGAAGAAAAAAAATCAATTTAAAAAAAACAATCCTCAAGATCCTCCATAAAAAAATGGCCTCAAAATAAACGAAATTTTCTCTGTGTTTTTTCTTTCCTACTCCACTTTCCCATTATAATTTTTCTCAACATTCTTAAACCCAAATTAATGCCTATATTTTCTAAATTGGTTCTGTTTCCCTTGTTTCGTTTCTCTCCTTTTTTTTCAACATTATAATATTGACTTTCTATGAGGCACATGCTTGGAAAATTCTTTCATAATTTAAAATTTCTGACGATAGATGGCTGAGTGTTTTTTTTTCGCTTTTGAGATTCATATTTCACATCACGATATATATATTTTGTCCTGTGTGCAGTAATTTGATGGCTATACGTTACGATAAAGCGTTTTCGGTAAAGCTTTGATATGTTGTGTCTCAGAGCAAAATGTTTTTCATAGTGAGGTATGTTAGGTAGTTGAGGCTTTGTGGAATTAATTGGACGATGGATTTCTCGATCAAATGAATTTATGTTAGTTGCGATGAAAGTAATGAATCAAACTAGATTGGAAGTGAATTTTTAAATCTATTTAGGAAAAGCTTTAACACAGCTCTGCTACTAGCATGAACACTTAATTGACAAGTGTCAAATTTGGAGGCTTTAGTGATACGAGCTACAGCTTGAGATTGTTTGTATTGTATGTGTTAACTCATACAATGAAAACAAGTCATCTATCTGTATAACAGAAACGCAGTGCCTACTGTGATTTCATCAGCTTCCGAATATTTTCTATGTTCGTGCTAGTAGTAGTGCTGTGGCCTTAATCATTCTAAAAATAACAAGTGCATTATGGCAATACAATCATTAAGTCTTCCATTTGTTTGATTTCAGATAATTTATCGTATGTAGTTGGATTACAAAATCTTTTACTTCATTTGTTTAAACGTCGATTTTGCTATACATAGAAGAATACTAATGACGGAGATTATTGATGACAGATTAAGAAGAAAAACGTAGACTAAAATTTTACGTGTTGGTAACAATGATTTTGAGCTAGTTAGATGAGAAAATCAGTGTTACCAACACAGGTGTTTTTGTCCCACAACAATTCAAATTTTTCAATCCTTCATATATGGTATTGCATTTGGTTGTGTTACAATACGAAAGGTCCGCAACAGGTTGAGTTCGTGCGAGGAGAGGAGCAGACAAACATGCAAAATTCTTTTGCATTTCAAAGAAAATTCTTTAAATTATAAGAAAATCCTTAGGTTTCAAAGAAATGCCTCATGTAACAATGCTGGTAGATCGCTCGGAATTGACATAAAAATCCTTGAAATTAAGAGACGATTTTCTTAGAAAATCCTTTTGCACTCAAAATACGCGATTATCTGGCCCTCGAGTCTCTGTCGGATCTCCTTTTGCATTTAAAATATCTTCAACCTTCGATAGACTCGTATCATCTTCAAAATATCTTAAAATCATCTGCGTTTCAGAAGAAACACATCCTACTTACTTAATTTACCGTGGCTTGTCACACTCCCTTCACTAAATGGACGAAATGGGATTAAATGGAGTAAATCGTATTGGATTCAATCGTCCTCGGGGAAGCTTCGCTTCAATTTAGTCCATTTAGTTCAAGTAGTGCGATACCCCTCGCAATATACTCAATATAATTTCAATTGGAAGAGCCTGCTACTTCTTTTTTTAAGTACCACCTAGGGCTTGTACAAAATTTGTCATTTCAAAAGTTGAAGCATCCTTCCTCCAATATAAGAATCAACTGGCCAAAGTGACCATTGCTTATTTTTGTCGTCGTTTAGAGAACAGGCTTTCATTCGAGGTTATGGCTTCTGTCAACACAAACAAAAACCACTTTCCCATCGGAATTTCGGACCCGGACTATAAGTCGAATGTCAAACCGTTTTCGCTGAATATATCTCAGTGTGAAGAAGGATATGGATATTCATACCATCGTATACATATACAACATTTATAACCGATATGTGGATGCTGCTCAAATCTATTTTAAATATTCAAAAATGTTCAAATATTGCTGACTATGCGCCGGTTATATCTAGGTTTTAAAATACGATCCTATGGGTTCGTAAAAGATTGTCTGATATAACAAGGAAAAAGAAAATTTGCTTAACTGTTTTATGTTATACACACAGCCATACAGCCCAAGTATCTATTCTTATAGATGCCGAAGAAAGGCAAAAAAAACACACATACACACTGTAAGCTTGTCTTCCTTTCCTCGTTGTACGAAAGTCACGCAAATATTATTTCCATGGAAAAGTTCTGCAAAGGATTTTAAATAAATTAATTCCATATGTTGAGCATAACTCAAATTTTATTGTCTTGAAGACATGGCTAGGCATTTCTCAAATTTTATTTCGGAAATGTTTGAGAATTTCCAACGAAAAGTGGAAAGCGTTATGGGCGAGTTTTTCTTTTTTGATATGCATGCAACACGAAGACTATACAAATCATATCGAACTGTTAATACTTCAACACAACATTTTCCATTTGACGTGTTACGTTGGGAGTGTTCGATTCGGTTACAGAAATATTTAGTTATTAGGTCAAGTTTCTTTAAGCAAAATGTTTTTCGAAAATTTCAATCAAAACTTTGCGAAAGACTAAAATCAAAACTTTGTGTCTGAGTGTTGTACATGAAAAGCTTTTATCCGTTTTACTTTTCCGAGTAAATTAACTATCAAACCCGTTTCATCCGAGCCTATCATCTGACATAATCCGTCAGTGTATCATGAAAACTTGTTATGTATTTTGTTTGTTTTAATCCACAATTTAATCCGATAGGATTTACTACATATGCGGCCATGTATGACACATATTAGAAACAACATTTTCTCGACGTAACTGCATAAATATATCAAAAACTGGTGCACTCTATAATATGTATGTATGAATATGTTGCATCATCTTCCACCTATATGAAGCCGAGTTAAAAGTTTAACTGAATTATCTACTTTGGCAAAATGTGTGTGGAGTGTGTGTGACATATTTCAAGAAAATTTCATTTAATGTGCCATGATTCCCAGGAAAGCTTTTGCGTATCCGAAGTAGTACGAAAGTTTTATTATAAAGAGAGTTTGATTTAAAATTTGTTTAACATAGACTTCCGTACTGTCACATGAGGAGGTCTCTGGATTTACTTTTTTTTTAACCCGGCAGGGATTTATCAGCTAAAACGTTTTGTAAACTGATTTTCTTTTAACAACATCCAGAAATGACGTATTTTATTACCCATCCATGCGGAATTAAATTTAAAAAAAAAAAATTTTTTGTGGTGATGACATTTTTTAGTGGTCCTTGAACGAAATCCGAGGAAAATTGTTGTATTAAAGTTGATAATGATCGAGTGCCGAAGCAGCAGAACGGTGCATAACAAAATCTTTAATGGTTACAGCTACCGACAATTTTCTTTTACGATAGCCGTAAAATTTTTAATGGAAACTTACGTTCACCTCAAAGTACCTACATGTCAACATAAATTTTCCTATTCGAAATTACCTTCTCTTATCTCGGAAAATTGGGATAAATTTTTGAGATTAGTCAACAGTAAATATTAATATAAATGAAATTATAGACTGTATGGGGAGAGGGGAGAGCATAATCCAATCAATATTTAAATATTCAAAACAATTTTAATCATCAAACTTATTATCAGCCAGAACAAATCATGTGAATTGCTGTTAACTAAAACACTGAATGTATGCTTGCAGCCAATGGGGATGTGGAGTATGGTGCATTATGTCAATAAGATTTAATTGGAATTAAGAGGAATGGACCCTTTGCAAATTTGTAGCCTACATTTTGGCGAAAAAATATTCGTTTTTTGATGATTTCTCTGAACCAAAATCTTATTTCGAAAATGTAAAAACATGAAAGCACGCAAAAATGTGTTACTTTTATAGGAAAAATTGGTTTGTGGGGGATAACTTGGCCTACTTGGAGAAACCTGTGCATATTACACAAATTTATACAGTCTGCAATTTCGGCAAAGGTATAAGTTATCACCCACAAACCAAATTTTCCTTTAAAGGTAACACATTTCTGCGTGCTTTAATGGTTTTACATTTTCGAAAAAAGATTTTGGTTCAGAGAAGTCATCAAAAAACGAATATTTTCCCGCCTGAATGTAGGCTACAAATTTGCAAAGGGGTGAGCGCTCTTCAACCAATAAATTGCCCATTGTCGCTTAGTTTCGGTTTTACTGTTGCAATAGGAGACTTTACTGCATATTGTAAGAACGAATGATGCAGGCTGGGCTGAAAATCTATTTACTAAATCTAATACTTCTTTTGTTAAAACTATCGTTTAACGCGGGATGCTTTTACGGTTTAAAGGTGTAATATAGGAGCTTATCAGTCCTTCATTTTTCGCCTTTTTGACACCTATGCCATGTATGTATGCCTGTGGCTTTATGAGGCAGTACTATGCATTCAAACAGGCTTTCAGCTAAAAAATCTGGAAAGTAACAGATAATACTAAAGAAGATGGCACAGGTACTTTTTGTTCGGTACAGTTATGCGTTCTCTTCTAAATTAACCATTAAATTAAGTCATTGAGTGGAATATCAAATTACTTTTCGAGTAAAGAAAAAAAATTAGTCACTTCATCAAGGAGGTGTAAGTGCAAGAATGTCTGTGAAGAATTTTTGAAACAACGCGAATTATTACGAAAAGTTGAAAATAAGTCTGGAATTCAGACACAGAAAGGAGAAAGAAGGCAGCAGTCAGAGGCTGTATCCGTACATTGTTGTAATGTTTCGACATTCCAATTTTATGAAATGAAATAAAATTTTGCAAAACTCGAAGCATAAGAACAAACGATTTCAATTAAGGTTACCAAGTTGATGGCATGTTGGATCAAATATTATTTCCTTGATATACCTGCACTCCGTACGATGAAGTTTTACGGATTGATAAAGCATCTATCTGTAGTGCACATAAGATTTCGAATATATTTGCTTTGTGTTCATTTTCTTTGTGTCTTCTTCAACAATATTGCATTGTCAAATCTTTGGATTTTATTAAGTGCCAGGCTTTGTTCCAAATTCTACCTAATCATGCACCCCGAATGCCGTTGTATTGATATATATTAATCAATTCATCGTCAAAATTACATGGAATTGGTTTATACCTTTCAGTATGGTATTCATATCCATGATGCATACACATTGTCCCAAGAAATAATAATAAAAAAAAGTTTTCGTTCTTTATTGTGCACCCGAACATGCTCGAATAAAGGATCGAAATAATGGGTGCATAGTTTGTGAAAACAAATAACAACAATAGCTAGCACAACAATAACCATAATTTGAAAACACTTAGATAATCTAATTCTTTTCCTTATGTATGTGAAATCATCTGTGAAATGTATACCTTTTCATGGGAGTAATGTGCACACAGACTCTCGATAATATAAATATTATATATATACTCTCGGTACCCGCTTTCTTTTTTCAGTGTAGAACATATTTTATCCGGTAAATTCAATGTAATGTAAGCATAATAGAAACTCACTCTTGAAATGGTATTTATGAAACGAGAGTATTAACATAAAAAAGCACCCACCGGCTCCGTATAAATGTAATGCATAAAATGCAGTCACGTGTAAAATACACAGAAAAATATTAAGAATCGTAACCGGAATGAACGGAGAATGGCGGAATGAATAAGGGTATTTTTCTTAATTTTTCATGAGTTTTTTTTTCTTCTGCTCATTGTTATTTTAGAGTGTTTTAATGGCAATTGTTTGCAAATAATTTCTCCTTTATTGAACATACGCTATCGACCTATTTAATGTGCCGTAAATTTTTCATTATTCAAGTTGTAATCATAAAAGTATCGGAGTGTTTTTGCCCGGAATTAATTAAAAAGATTCTTGACAAATTAATGGAATATTCCGATTTAAATGACTGTTTGGATCTTAGAACGCTTGAATTGTCCCAAGATAGGACAAGGGTCAGAATATAATAGTTAATTTGACTGAACAAGCACATTTTAATTGATCATTTCGATTTTCCATTATATTTCATTTTACTGTTCGAATTACGACTTTTAAGGAATCTCTCCAATTTTTTTTTTTGTTGAGAGACTTACCGATTATGTATGATTATTTCCCTTGGTCTGATGCTTCTGTACGTTTGTGAAATGAGTTTATTTTGATGAATCTCTTCGAGAAGAAACATCGATCGTATTACCATCATAGTCATTGAATATGTTACTTCTTTTGTCCAAAGTATTGCCTAGTACAAAATTTTAAAAAAAATCTTTTACTTCATTTGTTTAAAATGTTTTTTACTATCATATGACAACATAACCCGAAGGTTATGTGTGATCGTTTAACTTTGATGGATGTTCATCCTGCTTTGTGTGTTTTTAGGAAGTCTCTCGGTAGTTGTAGGTTTAATTATTTGTTGCGTTCCTCGAAGGCGTTTTTTTTAGGTGATCGCTTGAGAGCTGTTGACGAGATTTTCCGTTCAACTCTCGAAGCCATTGCGAATGTGAAGGTGTCTGATTTTTCTTGGGACCAGGCTTCTCTTCCTTTAAGCTTTGGAGGTATAGGTGTTAGGAAAGTTGAGGATATTGCGATGCCAGCTTATCTGTCGTCTGTTTATTCTACTTTAGAACTGTCGAGTGAGATATTGAGAAAGTTTAGTTTTCAGGTGATCAAAACTAGTGTTTTGGAATTAATTGAGGAAATATTTCGAGATTTTGTTCCAGAAGGTGATAAGAAGAAGAAGAAGCAAAAGAATTGGGATCTGCCGATGATTAAGAGTAAATTCGATGAGATGTTTGACTCCAGCGAACCTGTTGCTCGTGCAAGACTACTTGCATCATCAACCAAAGAAAGTGGTTGCAAGTAGTTCCATCGAGCCAATTGGGTTTGCTATTGGATAACAACTCTGCTAGAATTGCTGTTGGTCTTCGTTTAGGTTCTGGTTTATGCGAGGAACATAAGTGTGTTTGTGGTGGAATGGTTCAAAAGGATGGCTTACACGGCTTATCATGCAAAATGAAAATTAAAAAAATTGCTGCGCATGATGAAGACAACAAAGTTTTTTCTCATGCATTTTCTTCAGCAGGATTTCCAACCATGTTACAACCGCCAGGTATGTCTAGAGATGATGGTAAAAGACCTGATGGAATGACCCTGATTCCATGGAGTCATGGGAAATCTCTTATTTGGGATGTAACCATAAGAGATACATTGGCGCCTTCATACATTAATGAATCTAGCAAGAAACAGCGGTCGATTGCGGATAACGCAGAAAGATTTAAACACAATCATTGTAAGCGTTTAAAAGAAAATTATTTGTTTACTCCTCTAGCTTTCGAGACTTTAGGCTGTATGGGACCTGAAACAAAGAAATTCATTGAGAAGTTGGGAAAAATTATAAAGGCCACTTCAGGGGAACCGCGATCAATGGATTATTTATTTGCAGAAAATTTCAATTGCGATACAAAGAGGCAACGCTGCGTGTATTTTGGGGACTTTGGGACCGGATAGAGTAGATGATTTTTATGTTTTGTAACCTTTGATTTTTGAAAAGATCGTTTTTTTACGGGCTGCATCATTGTGAGCAGCCTTTTTTTTCGCATATTTAAATAAAGAGAACTCACCCGAAGGTTATCGCTTATTTTTGTCATTGCTGTTGATAACAGATGACTAGCGTTGGCCATTTAAAATTTTTATCATCCAGAGATGTTAAAAATCGATTTTGAAAATTTAAAAAAAATCATTTACAACTTGCGACAAATCAAAATAGTAACATTTTCTAGTTTTCGGTTTTCGGTGTGAGAGGTTTCCAGACAGAGCCGAAGACGAGGTCTGGAATCGAATACGCTAAAAAAGACTTTTAGTCGAAGTCGCACTTTTCTGGTCCTGGGTATGACAGATTTCTTTGAACTCTTTGTTAGCTATATTAGTCTTATTCTACGAATTGAAGTCCAGTGCTACATAAAAAAATAACTCCAGACGCTTCGTGAAGATGGCCCGTAGAGAAATTGTAATAATTTGCATAACAAGAGACAAAAAGATGAAAAGTCTAGTTTTCGTGTGAATTTTGTTGATACGAGGCGAAGCCGAGGACAATAAACACACTAACACGCAGACCCGGACTGGCCATACTGGCCATATTTAGAAATTGGTTGGTTGTAGGTCCCAGAGACTTTTTGAGATAGTCGAGGCCCAGCAAAAACGCAACTTTTTCATTTTTATTCCGAGTTAATCAAATTTAAGTAAAGAAATGGATAATGATGATATAGCAGAACAGCCAATGCTCTACTGGGAGCCATGAAATCTTCAATCATGGTTGAAATTTTACATTAGCTTCCAAAAAACGACGATTCCTGAAACCCACTTGCCTTGCTTTTTGGCTTGTTAACCATTTTCTCTTTTATCAATTGATCTATTTTGTAAACTCAATCACTTGTTCCAAACAAAAGGTGAGATTAAATACTTGGCTCTCACACAAAATAGCAAAGAAAAAAAATCTTTCAGAAAATAAACGAAATCTTCGAAAAGTTAAAAATATTTTCCAAATCGTCTGCACCAATCGAATGCGAATTGTTCATGCCACTCAAAGACTGTACGTAACATTTCATTCCTGAAAATATATCTTCAATGTCTTCATCTCCTTCACAATAAATAATGGCAATACAAATTGACAACCGTACAAACAATATTTTCATTTTAATATTTTTCCTTATAAGAACTGAATGAGATTTCTATCGATATTTTATTACTTCTCAATAGCTCAACAAAACTGTCCGTTTAGATAAATTACTCGTTCATATACCTGACGGTGAACCTCTCCTCCAGCATGGTACAGTATATAAAAGCGTATATGGCTGTATGAGCCCAAGAGCACCAAAAAAGTAAAGCTGACTGAACAAAAATTAATTTTTCTATTGTTAAGGGAGTTAAGTGAATCTCCGTAACGAAATAAAGGTTTTGATTTATGATCGAAGTTCCTATGGAGCACATTTACCCATACATGCAGACATGCAGCAAACATTACGGAATAACATCACACAATAGGAACTATGGGTTTCAGTTTCATTTATAAAATAGGTACACTCACAACACACTATACGTTATAAAAGGTTAAGCATGAAGTTTTGTTTATGCTTCTTGTTACGAAATGATTCTTGTTGCATTGTGCTATGTGTATAAGTAAAACACAACAGCAGTCGCCACATGGTGACTTCTACAGATTTGGTGTAGAGCAGTTGGTAGGTTTATGTGAATTTTGAATATTTCTCACGATATTAATGTCAGATTTCTAACAAGTTTCAGTTAGATGATACGTGTGCGAATGCGGTGCATTTTTATTACCTTTACCATATTTTTTTTGGACTGAAAGGGTTGCGATGACGACCTTTTGACGACAAAATTATGTTTGTTTTATGGAAGCGGAAATGTGATGTTGTGATAATGTTTGATAGCCACGACAAATTAAATTTGATTTGATTTAAGCTGCGAATCATCTGTTATCAGCGACGGCGACCAAAATAATCAATGATTTCCGGCTGCTGTTCTCTTTTGTCGTATAGAAGTTTGTTAAAACATTTTGAAGTAAAAGATTTTGTATGAAATCTAATAAAATATTTTAAGCAAAAGAAGTAGTAGATTTGATGACAGGTTTGCCGTTCGTAAAATGTTAACATTTAACGGTCAATTTATCTCGTCAGCCCACAACACATTGATCTTATATTTAATATTGAATGAACGACCGAGAATACTAAAGCTGAGTGGTAACACGTAATGCAGAAAACCTTATGCGAAACCGTCACAATACCGTGTAGCTATGACGACTCCTGATTGATGTTTAAAAGACTTTCCAGAGCACTAAACAATTATTGCAATCGGAAACTATTCAACATATTAATCTCATTGTATCATTTCATTAGAGGGAACGTAACGCAGCGTTTAAATTCAATCTTCACATATACGATAAATCAACATACTCATCATATACCAAGTTGTACCAGTCTTACCCTAAGCAGAATGTCGAAGAAAATTGTAGGCATTCAATCGTAACGTTTTCTGTAGTATTTCTGATTAATTTTCCGAAAATCTTTGTTCGTGAATTACACTCTAATGAGTAAAATTCACAAAGACACAGTCTTAACAATACAATTAATTTCCCAATTGAGAGAAATCAGATTCCTTTCAATTATTATCCGCTTTCCTATGATGGATGTATAACCGAAACATACGTTATTTCCCGGCATTTCTGTGTATTACTGTAAGCACATGCTAAGAAATTTTACAGAACATTGTTTCACATAAGATTTTGCACGGAACGTTGCCGATCGCAACCTCCGTGGATGTACCCGCCCGAGGTGAAATTCTAAAAATTTCGAGATTGAGAGACATATTAATTGAACCAATTTCTCATACCAGGTGAAAAACGGTTGAATCAAAAATGAAGTGGATTGTACCAACGCTGCAAAAACTTAAAGAATCCCGCGCGTTTCGATTTAGGGGAAACGAAATGAAATGAGTTTTCTTGAACGAAAATGTTTGCTATTATTTGAACATCTGTCTGCGTATACACAATAACACAATACACACACTTTTCCTTGCACCTTAGTGTCACATTAATTTTATATTACGAAGAACGTGAGTTAACTTCATATTGTAATTTAAGTTTGAAAATTGTTCGCATTAAACAACTGCTCCGACGAGATGAAAGGTGACGCCAATTATATTATTAATTTATTTTTTTGTATATAAACGAGTGCACGAGTGCAACGCTATTCGAAGAATTATTGGATAAATACCAACGATGTGTTCTTTCCAATTAGACGTTCGCTGAATTCATTGAATTGTAATAGGAGCTGAATGCATTCTCTGATGGATTAACACTACAATCGAATTGATTTGTTTCCATGCGACTTCAAAGTCAGACGTAACGATAAAATGTCGTATCAGGAATATATGACTGCACTCTAAACCTTGCGAAACAGAATTTGAAGTAGGGAGTAGGGAGGCACGTGGCAGAACTAAATTTTTGCGACTGTAGATGTACTCATTTTTCCGATAATAGAAAATTGTCAATTCATCGAAAATATAAATCTAAAAAAAAACAAATTTCAAACAATAGAGAAGTCGCGCATAAGTAACGGGTCCGGTCTAAGTCGACCTAAATTTTTTATGCTCTGAACCTGTCCTGAACAAATCAGCTTGACCTGAACAATAAGTTCAAAAAGTGTAAAAACCACCAGGTCAACTTAAATAAGCATTTCTGGTTTCAAGTTGCTTCCGATTCTGAACAATTATCAAAATTGGGTCATGACCTGTAAAGTAAACTAAAGTAAGTAAGGGTCATGACTTGACCCAACGCACTTCAAGCAAAAGTGCTTCGAGTGACAGCTGTCAAATAGAGTACTATTTTGTATGAAAAATGTTTCCAGATTTTTTTACAGTGCAAACATTCGTTCGACGCACTGTACCGTTCCAGTACCCTATTTAGAGTACCACTGATGCTTGAAGTGCGTTGCTTGACCTGAAACCAACACGTTGACAGACCCAGACTCGTAAACTTTTAGAAAAATGAAGTTCTTCTGAAAATATGGATAAATTCAAGGAAATCTCGAGAATTGTAAGTAACGGCCAAGAAAACAACGTTTTCCGCAACCAAAAATATCGCTCGCTCGAAAAAATCTTAAAAAAATCTTTCGCAATTTTCTTAGTAAGCTCCTTGCTGGCACGCCATTCTAATGCATTCCATTTACAAATATTTTAAATCACATTGCCAATTTAATAAAAATATTGGTAAATCGAATTGTTTATAACACTTATCCAAAAATAAATAACGCTCAAAGACCATCCAATAAAAAATCGATATCTATTATCGACATCAACGATAAAAATGATGAGCTCTGACTATTGCGGTCCTTTATATTAAAACTAATGAACTAATAGATTTTCTCCAAACTTAGATCAAAAGAAGTAACAGATTCAATTTCGATAATGATTCTGTTAATATGGAAATCTTTCTTAAAATGTTCAGTGAAATCAAGTCTCACACTTTCCGAATCTACACTTTCAAATGTTTCATATTGGAATTTTTGTTAGTTCTTCACTAGCTGCATATCATCTTTACAGAATTGTTGAACTTGTAACATAAAATCGTCTGTAAAAATGGAATCTATTCATCGCAAAATTGCAAACAGCTACAGAAATAAATCAAACTAAGTCCAACAGCTCCGCACACGATTGATAAAGTCGATTCGAGTATTTCAATGTGTTGAAAAACGTTTGCATTATCTACCCATTGGAAGTTTAATATCAGCGCAAAATGTTGTTTTGCATTCATTTATTTTCAAAGGATGATGAACGGATGATTAATCACAATTCAAATATTCTTTATGTATAGTGTAATTGATTGATTTATTTGCTCGAGTAGCAAGTAGGAACATGGAACATATTTTGTGTTGCTGTTGTTGTTGTGCTGTTTCGTTTTATTTTATTTTTTCGTTTTTGCTCCAGTTATTATTATTGAATGCATGATGATTAAAGAATTCTTGTTTTTACATGATCCTCCTTAAAAAAAAGGAAAAATTTTCCTTTTTTCCTAAATAATTTTCCGCATGATTTATAGCCCCGAGGTCAAAGTTAAAGGGGTTTCGTTGTGTTGCGGGTTATATATGATTATTTACGAAAAGTTAAGAACTTTTCCAACTTTTCTACAAGTTGTAAATTTCATATAAATAAGTTTCTGATGTTCGGAAGCATAAAGTTTATTCGCAATTTTTTTTTCTTCTTTCATTTTTCCTTGTTGTGTAAAAATTGTAGAAAAACTTAACATTCTGCTGTTCGCCATGATATCGAAAGAGGGCTATGAATGTACCGGAGCGGGGTGGAGGTAGATTATAGTCGAAGATTTTCTTTAATTATGTTTATATTGGAGTTTTCCAACAAACAAGAAATAAAATTAGAAAACAGCGATTCGCTTGTATACCGATATTGTATTACATAGAGGGCATGCATTGCATACGTAAACTAAATATTTAACATATTTTGTTGAAGAACAAGCAAACTAATTAAAGTTATGCGCAGAACGGCTTCAAGATATTTACATACACCATCGAATCGAAGTCTAATAAAACAAAAAAAAAACAGCGTATCATGCTCTGCTGTTTCAATAAAATAAAAACTTTCATAACTTTTCCGGGTAAATAACTGTAGACAAACCGTAGATAACTATTTCTGCATCATTATAATTATGTAAGCTAAATGGGTGGAGGACTTATTACATAATTACATAAAATCAGAGATTGAAGTGTGCTGTATATACATGAACGTTGAACAGGAGCACAACAATGAGGGTGTGCTTGGTGTAAAGTAGAAAACTGGTTTTTGAGGAGTCACACGAGGGATTCTTGGTGAAGATGAGACTTGAACCAAGTAATAAAATCAATAAAATCAATCAATCATAATAAAGGTATCATCACGAAGCAACCGCTTTAACCGACGAACAACAATTTATTTTAGACTCATAAGAGGGTCCTCTACACGGAAATCTTTAGTAAAAGGCGAAACATTTATTTCATATCTGAAGAGAAGCCAGAGGGCACTGACAGTCAAGGCGATTAATGGTTCACATACTCGATAGTTCTCGAATCTCCCTGGCCTCTCGAATATCGTAGGTAACAAAAGAGCTGACCAATTAGCAAGACTGGCCTTTCTGGCAATTATTTCAACGGTCCTAAAAAAACGATGGTTGTGTCTTTCTCAAATCACCGGAACTCGCTCATTACAAGCCAGGAACTGCAATAAGATAAACGAACGCAAGATATCTTCTTTCATTAAACAGAACTAACCTTAAAAAATCAACAGTAGCTTTAACATTGCACAACCCTTTAAAGAAGCATCTAGTTACAAACAATTGGCACATAGAGCGACTCGTATTGTGAAATGTGTAGAGATGCATGAAGAACACTTCATCTGTCATTTCCCAACTTACATAAGACTAAGATCATCATACGTAGACTCGTACACGATTAACGGCAATTCTAAGGTATCATATTAAACATACACTGTATGCCATACAGTCCATATAAAGTTTCTAATTTTTCGTCAAAATTGCAAGTGTAATTATATCGAGTCTGGTGCTTCTTTGATTGATTCAAAAATCTTTTACTTCATTTGTTTTGACATATATTTTCGTACTTAGGAACAGTATGAGCCTGAGTTCATCACGTATTTCTGTCGTTGCTGTCTAAAACAGATGACGTTATAGCAGTCTATCAAAGATTCAATGTCTGTTCTCATAGTATTTACCTCCAAACTATTTAAAGTAAATAAGCTGCACGCATTCATTGAAGCTAAAAATGAACATTGTTCTGCTGAATAGTCACATATCAAATCTAGCTGAATGCTCTTCCAATTGAAACACGCACATTGTATGAATTGTAAATGTGGATTTCTTGAATAAAATATCGGTTCATAGACCAATTACAATAATATTGTATACGACTGGCATACACCATATCGATCATACATAATCTTATTATTAACATTAATTAACGGTTCAATAATTCAAAGGTTGATGGATAACTTATTATTAGGCACATTTCCATATTCTCGCTTCCACGAATCGCATAGGTTAGCCTGATTATGTAACAGAAGTGAATATTTCAAAACATTTACAAGGGGTCGCCGAACCCCATACATACGATATGCGAGTAGATTAAACTTTGAAAAGTAAAGCCTCAGGTCGATGGGAATTATCTTGGAACAAGATAGAAAGTAAAATACACATAAAGTCCCCAACAATAATGTTTAAGAATGTACACACCGTATACATGGATCCTATAAACATGCGAAATGTAGGAAGGTATTTCTTTCATCAAAATTATAGAAACAAATCACATGGGACAGAGTATTACATTAAGTTGGGTTTGGTTGGTTAGATATCCGAAGGAAATTATGCATAAATCATACGATGGAATGTGCACAAGATCTGAAACAATTTCGAAAGTTTTGTAAAGATTTACCCTTCCACGATATCTTTTCAGAGACATTGTAAACCAACATGGTTTTCGAATGTGGTGTATGCTTTCGTTGCTAGATCGATGAATTATAAAACATGTTCGGAAAGTTTGCGATGTTGCACGGTACCATACATACCGCAATTTAGTGTGGTTTTCTTTTCTTTGCTTTGGCTGAGAAAAGTTATGAAACTTAATTGTCAATTACGAAGAAAAGAAAAAAAAAATGGAGAGAGAAAAACAACTGAGACCAGGATGTCTACCTACGTACGATTGTGTGCTGAAAAATGTTTCTTCGAGTCAGGGATAAGAAGAAAGTGAATCGTTGTTATAAAAATGAAGTTGAGCAATAAAGAGGAAAATAATGGAAAATAAAGACGGCATTCAATGAAACAAAATGCGAATCAAGTGACAAGTTATTTTTATCGACGTTAAATGTTATTCTGAGCAAAAATCTACAGTTTGTCTCCAAATCACGACAGAATAAATACAGGCAGGAGCACTTGATTTGACTAGGAGGGAACTGTATTATCTAGTAGCTTTATGTTTTGCGAAGTATAAAATTAAATCAGTTATATTAGAATTCAATTGAGTTCATTTTTATACAGTGTGTTAGGTCCCTCATTTGACATCCGAGAAATGAATCGCCCCCGCCTAGATTTACTCTGTTGTGCTCCGAATGCACTGATTCAATTTTCAGGCTGCTGAAATCAATTTATATTTATCTCGGCACCAAAGAGTATTTTAGAGACATACCATGGAACACCTTTTGCTTCAAAAAGCCAACTATTTCATATTAATATCGGGTCAATGATTTCTTGCAATCGTACCCTTATAGGGAGGCGAGTCATGAGTGATCTGAAAAAGTCTATTGGCACTTTGCGCGAATAGTGAAATAAAGACTATTCGCACAATGTTCCGTTAGTCTTTATTTGACTATTCGTACAAAGTGCGATTAGTCTTTATTTCACTATTCGCACTTTTCGAGCAAACTGAAAAGCTTCGAATGATGCATTTAATGAAGCTAGCATTGACATAAATCATTAAAATGTAACCGTTGATACTTCGTATTATGTTTTGACATAATCACCATCTTCTACAAACATTTTGTAGATTGAGAATCACTCTCTTCTTCAAATACTTTGTAAAAGGTTGCATGATTCTCTTCTTTGTAATCACTTTGTAAAAGAAACCATCACTTTCCTCTACAAACACTTTGAAAAAAGAAGTAATCACTCTCTTCTACAAACACTTTGTAGATGGAAGCAACACTCTACTCTACTCTACAAATACTTTGTAAAAGGAAGCAGCACTCTCTTCTATAAACACATTTAAAAAGAAAGCAACACTTTCTTCTACAAATACTTTGTAAAAGGAAGCGACACTCTCTTCTACAAACACCTTGTTAAAGGAAGCAATCACTCTCACAAACAATTTGTAAAAAAAGGAAGTATTACTGTCTTCTTCACAGTGCTTGTAGAAGGGAGTGATACTTCCGTTTACAAAATGTTTGTAGAAGATGATGATGTTACCTTTTACAATATGTCAAAACGTAATACGAAACATTACCAGTTAAATTTTCATGTTTTAATTCAATGCTGGCTTTATAAAAAAACTTTTCAGTCTACACACTCTGTGCGAATAGTGAAATAAAGACTAATGGCACAAAGTGGTTACTTTAGCTCGTTTGCAGAAAGAGTTGAAACAATGGTTAATTTTGAGTGTTTTAACTGATCTCTCTTAAACAATTTATTTTTAAATTAAAGTTCACTATCAACAGCACAGACCAACTGAAAATGTTATGGTCTTTACTTACACATTTTCCTCGAACATCCAACAGACAAAAATGACGCCGGTGGCGCCCATGCATTTCATGTTTCATCAAAAAAAAAATTATATTTTACTTCGAATACCATGGCAGAGAGTTTTTGTGTTATATAAATTACGTTTGAAATATTTTATTGCAACATTGCAAATTTCAGATTCATTGCGTTGTTACAATCCGAAAACCGTTTCGATTACTTCAGCAAATAATGTTTCTCCATCAAAGTTTTGCAGACTTTTTTTGTTACCATATCCCTCATTCGATTTCGATTTACATAAAAAAACAATAAAGTAATGAATTCCAACGATGTACACTGTAATTGACCATAAAGTCTATCGCACAATGAGTTATCCTCAATTTTCAGGGTACAAAAATTGAAAATGTTTTCTACAAGTTATACAACGTGGTTCACAATTGTATGCACCCGATGGTAGAAAAAATATATACGAAATTCCCGTATAAATTCCATAAAAAAAAATTACGAAAAATAATAATAAAAAAGAGAAACTTTCCAAACTCCTGTTCCGGAACAAATAGATTCCCGGTTACGTATTACCAACAGAGTAATCTTTTTTTTTCTGTCTCTCTCGTCTTCCATAAATATGGAACGTTATGTGCATGTACCTCATAAAAATAGTTTTTCAAAGCGATTTCGCTATACATGGGTATTTAAGGAGCTGATCTCCTGAATTATTATGTTTAGAGAAATGAGGGCTGGCTAGCATAATGTCCGATCATAAATTTTCTTTTGTGAACTTTAAATTGTAAATTATGAGTTCGTTATTCGTCGCTGTTTTCATTTTTATGTATACAACTTTCTGGATATTAGAAACCATTTCCAAAATAAAAAAGAAACCCCACGAAAATTTCGTATATATGTCCCGAATGAAAGCCATTGGTTGAACCATAAAGACGAAAGAAAAAAAGACGAAATTCGATTTTATATGGATTTTTATGGCTGAATCATAGATCAATTTTATTTATGAATTGGTGATTTAACCGGCATGCTATAGTTTTTAAGTGGATGTGATGGGGTATATTGTACGGTGATGATAAATTGAATGAAAATATGCGATGCTTTTTGAAGCTTTTTTTCGTTTTTTTTTCATTTTCGTTTTTTTTATGTCGTCAATATGAAGGTGATGATAATCTTGATGAATGTATTTTCTTAACGCAAAAAAGAAATTCCACAAGAAATATGATAAAACGAGACATATTGGCATGGGAAATGCGTCATTGTTTTAGCAGTAAGATTCGGTGTTAATTCGCACGAATAAGTAAACAATTCCAGCACAAAATTCAATATGGCAATCGGATCGTCTTTCCAAGGATCGTCTATTCGTTGGGTTAAATAAAGAGACTGGAAACGTTTAGGTAAAAAATGTCATTGCTTCCCTATGATGCAAAGAATCGAACCTTTTACTTTGATAATTATAGTAGTCCCAGTTCGTTATTAGTTGATTAAAACCATTCGAGGCACTATTCGAAAATTCTGCACTGAGAAATTCATTTTTATGCTTGCTGAGGGACCCGAAAGTAGCGCACAAAACTCAATACGTCACGCGGAAAAGTACTTTCGGCTCTTGTCCTTGTGACGTAATAGTTATTTACTTTACTAGGGAGGAAAATGGACTTTCCGTCCCTAGGGAAAAGTCGTTCCCTCCTTCGTAAAGGAAAACGTCATACTACACTCGGGAAATAATTTGATATTTCGTATCACGATGAGTAAACGTACCTCGGGCTAAAGCACTTGGACACTTTTACTCATTCATCTGGATACGAAAAATCAAATTCCTTCCATTGTATAGTAATATACTATTTCCTGACTAGTGTGGAAATATCGTGACTTTGTAGCGTATTAACGCCATCGTTTGGGAAAAGATTTGGGAACTTATGCTGAAAAGCTTTTTTAGCGAATGTGATGCACATCCGGCTCGTTCACCTCTCATTGAAAAAAAAAAAATAAATAAAAAAATTTGCTAAAAAAATGATTAATTAGCGAAACCATTAAAAATTACTATTACATGGTGATGGCTTCGAAAGCAGTGCGTCAAACATAAATAGTGCGGATTTTGACGCAAGTGACATGTAAATGACTATTTTAATCTTAGACATTTTTGACAGAAGCTATCTTCAAGGCAGAACTAATTCTTTGAATTCTCGTGAAAATCAGTTTTTTTGTTCATGAAGTGTGTGAAACGTGTCACAGCTTAAAAAAAAGGTCGATATCGATGGTCCTTGTCTTTCAAACTCTTTTTATCACAGTTATAATGTTTTCACACACATAAATTTAAATGTGTATAGGGATGGGAGACGTTCGAAATTATCGATAATCGATTAATCATATCGTTATCGATAATTATCGAAATTCGATAATTATCAAAATATCGACATTTTGATATTTATCTGAAAATTCATGATAATATACCGATATATCGGAATATATCGATAAATATCGGATTTTCGGACCGAAATATCGATATCGAATTATCGATATCTTTATAATTAGCAAAATATCAATAATTATCGATTATCGATATTGTTTTGATAATTTTCGATAAAAAAAGTTGATAATTATCGATTATCGATAATTATCGATAATCATTACCATTATCGTCCATGCCTAAAATGTATGAACTCAAAACTCTTCACTCTGATATTTCTTCTGTTAATGCATAGTATCAGATACAAAATCTTTTACTTCATTTGTTTTAACAAACATTTTGCAATATAAGACAACGTTACCGAATGCTCATCGCGTATTTCTGTCATAGCTCTCGATAACAAATGGTCACGGTAATTGTAATTTTGTCTTCGGAATCAGAAGATCCGTTGAACAATTTACAGAAATCTCCAACAATTATATCAACTCCGACCAAAAACCAATATATTTTCTGATTTTGTGTGTGCATTTATACATCCGAACATCTATACACACATTATACAATGTTGCTGTGTGTAAAACGGAGTGTAGTGAATTTTTCGCAGTCATCTCTTGTTTCGCATTCAATATTTACCAGCGAACATTATGTGAAACGTACACAATTTAGCCGTTGGATTCGGTAAGTCAAAACCATATACTGAAATGAAAGAAAAACAAATCGAAAAATGTCCAATTTCCTGTGTTTAGCCGTAGGAACGTTCTATGAGATTTTTCAATAAATACAAACAAAACCTTTTATAAGTAATGTTTCTACTCTATGGCTTCGAATGCAAAAAAAAACACAAAAAGAAACCATTTCCCAACTATATAACATTAAGCACACAAAATGCTGTGCTCGTCTATAGTAACGGAATGCTTAAATATCTGGAAAAGTCTCTTCCATATCCTATGTCGTGCATCCTTTCAGAGTTTCCCTAGCAAACAAGTTTCCACTTTTCCCAAGCACAATACACATAAATGTTTACTCAAACATTCGGTTCGTGTATTTTTTTCTTCATCTTCTTCCTTCACTTCTCCCATACTTCTTCTGTCGTTTTCATTCTGTTCCATTTTCCATATCTTTTATTTTTGATGTAACTTTTATCGTCTGCAAAGAAATTGTATGAAATAGTTGAACATAACCGTACCATGAATTGGCCACAGTGATTTTTTTTCTACTTCTTTCTTTTGCTCTCGATTATTTTATATATTTATTATGAGTTTTCTTTGTCGATTTTTGTCGTTCTTTCTTAGAGCGTGTGTTTTCTCTACACCGTGAAGAATATGGTATACAGAGACGTTTGACAATTTTAAACAAAAACGCAAATCAGCGCGCAAAAAATACGAAAACGTCGTAAAGTGATTTAGCGAGCAATAACAGACGGGTTATTTACCTTAAGCTTATTTTCGTCAAGCTACAGACATTATAATTCGAAATGGATCCATTTAGAGGCGTCTAGCTCGTACATAATCAAAAAAACATTTTTGTTTAGTTTAAAACTCCAACAAAGAGAAGCTTTTATAATCAGCTAATCACATGACTCGCATATAAGCAATTTACACAAACTTTCCGAACAAACATACACCCCGACATACAACACTTATCCTGGAGATCAAACAATTCAAGCATTAAGCCCAAAATTTATTTCAGAATTAATTCAATTTCGGTCACAGCATTGTACCACACACTTATCTCTTGAAAAAGTTCTGTATAATGTAATGCACGGTGTTTGAACAAATGAAGAAAAAAAAATTGTAAAAACTCAACAAAGGGTCAAAGATCTCATCATGAAGCACTCGCAGCAGACTATGGTGTATTTAAAAACGCAAATCTACAGAATCGGTTCCAATTTCGTTTGGTGAATCTCAATTTACATAAAATTATGGAGTCTTTCGGCGATGATCGCTTTATGAACTATAGTTTTAACAGTTAGGCTATTAACTGTAGAGTCCTCGTGCATTCTGGGAGAAAACGTTCGAAATACTGTAAGTGTGGTCACTGACCACTGGTTGTAACATCATCAACGCCAGAATAATGATGGACGGAAAGCGTCGATATTGTTACAATCAAGTGACATGGGTCTAGGTAAAATGTCAATTCCAGTTCACATCTTCGTTTGCAATGAAAAGCCTAACTTCATGGTAAAACGTGGTTTTGATTTCGAACAAAACGCGAAAGATTATTTCTCTTTTACAGTCGATAAGCATATAAGGTAATAACCAAATCTACTACTTCATCGATCGATCTATTTCAAACAGATGAATACGAAATCGTTTACTTCATTGACTCTAATTTTGTCTTGTAAAATGGTCTATATGAAAGTTTGTGGTTGATTATGATTTTGGTCGCCGTTGTCTGTAACAGATGAAATTGACATTACATTCGTTCAAATTCCCGTCTAAATCTAAGCTTTTGTACATGGAACTATGCTTCATAACAACGTGAATTTTTTATCGCGTTTCCTGAACTAAAAATTTAATTAAATTTGAAACTTTGAACAACACGGTAGTTCTTTCATTGCTCCCATTTTCTTGCAAACGTTACAGAAAAATAAGAAATAAGAAAATTCTTATCTTCACAAGAGTGAACTTGAAAGTAAGTCAGTCCTGTCAGTTTTCTAGCTTTTTCATTTATTTTATAGCGAATGAGTTCATAAAAGTGAGTATATGAAACAGTCGAAGAATAAACTATAAATGTTACCCAGACCCATCTATATAATATATACACTTGGATGGTTATATCAAACGTATCGATGTACAGAAAGTAACTGAAATGCTATTTACGAGCATTAAATAATCTTTTTGAACGTCGTTCGGTATAACTTCTTTCCGTTCATATGTGTTACTTATATTGCAGATCAACTTAGAAAGTTTCTGTAAAAAAAAGGTTCAATATTCGAGTTATATTGGAAAAAGCGACAATGATATACTTGGCATAAAGGTAGAGTGTTTATTGTGTTTGTATTTTTAATGAGATAAATATCTGCTGCTGGAACTTTATAGACTGAGATCCTACGTACGTTTCGGTCGGTATTTCATAGATTTACGAATTGCGACGTGTCTAAATCTATAATATAAAGTTTATGATATCAAGCCCAGACGGAAAGTCCTAGAGTTTGAAACTTGTTTTGTCACTTTCATGCGGTATTTTTTGCATGTTTAAATTTTTTGGGGCATTTGTATAACGCGGGAACATTTTTGATGCGTGAAAGAATCTGAAGGCAATAATGCCACGTAAGAAAAATTAAGACAGGAATTTCATTCCAAAGTCAATGAAGACTTAAAAATGAATTTTTTTGTCACTATACTTTCGTGTTATAATAGCATACCCAACGTTGCTATTTTTAACTCTGTTTTAAACTGAAAAAAAACTGAAAGAAAGTTCTAGAGATGGTGACCTGGTGGACAGTTTTAGATATGGTGACCTGGTGGACCATGTAAAGTAACAAATCTTTAGGATTCCATGTAAACTTTACATTGTAAAGTCCCAAAGAATCCCAAGAATCTCAAGAATCCCGAAAATCCATAAAAATACTGTAATCACGAGTCTTGAACGAGGAATTTACTTTATCCGCAGAAATCCAAAAAATCTGAAAAATGTTATCGTTATTCTTCCTCAGAAGCTGAATTCATGCAACACATCTCAGCAAAATAATGGAAACATTATGATCCTAAGATGTTGCTTCTTAGAATGGTTAGTCAGAAATTTCTTCAGCAAGTCTATTTCTGACGTCAAATCTGGAAGAATGACGAAAACATTTTACTTCTCCATCGTTCTAAAACTCTTCTCAACTCAAGAACATCAGAATTTTGATCCATTTTTCAGGTTTCTGTGAGTTAATTTATGGATTTTTGGGTTTATTAAATCGACTTTATATTGGTTCCTAAAGATATGTTACTTTACATGGTCCACCAGCAGTAGAACTTTCGACTTATGAACTTATAACCTTTACTTTATAAGGAGTCGACTTATGACTTATAACCACGTAACTTATAACTTATAAATTAGAAATTATAGGTTGACGTATAAGTTATACGAGGGATTCTTTTGAAAAACAGCCTACCGAAATCGGACGCATTTTCCAGTGGACTTTTTTATATGTGCCTAGAAAGGACTTCGACCCTAGAACCCAAAACCACTTTCAAAAAAATTCTTCGAAGCTTTTGTGACTGGTGAAAGGTGATCAAAAACCGAAAACTTGCACTTTTCTTACCAGAATTTCTCCGGGTACACGAGCCGTACAGGGTCGTGTGGGGTGTCATTAGAAAGGTAATCACATGTACTATTGAGCCGAATAGAGACCATGTACGGCTCGTGTAACTGGAGAAATATTGGTAAGAAAAGTGCAAGTTTTCTGTAGAAAACTTCAACTGCACATATTTCAGTGTGGATTAATTTTAAAACCAATGAGTCTCTATTCGGCTCAATAGTACATGACACCCCACAAGACCATGTACGGCTCGTGTACCCGGAGAAATTTTGGTAAGAAAAGTGCAAGTTTTCGGTTTTTGATCACCTTTCACCAGTCACAAAAGCTTCGAAGAATTTTTTTGAAAGTGGTTTTGGGTTCTAGGGTCGAAGTCCTTTCTAGGCACATATAAAAAAGTCCACCGGAAAATGCGTCCGATTTCGGTAGGCTGTTTTTCAAAAGAATCCCTCACGTCATTTGTGCAAACTGTCTATTGAGGATGTTCTAAGAATCGGGTAATACAGGTCACATGTTGAAATCTAGTAGAATACATAGGTTTAGTCATCAACGTTTATGTTAATAATCGAATGAAGACCGGGACCGGGGTTCATACGTGATTTAGAATGGGAATTTTGTTGAAACCTTTACCATGAAGAAAAGCATCTAAATGTTACGTCTAATGGTTCTTCATTGTAAGACCTAGAGTTGCAGCTTCGTGATAATCATTTAGGAATCAATCAATGGAATGATGAAAGACTGTGACGGCGATGGACTCTCAATCTACACTGTAGATTCTACTCTACTATTGAAAAGTATAGTCACTGAAAATCTGGCTTTCTTTAAGAAAAGAATGAAAGAAAATCTGGCCCTTCAGCAAATTAATGGATAATACTTTGTAATAAACACATCACGACGCGGGAAAAAAATCTTTATTAACATCATAATTAATTGAAAGGTCTATTCTATTCAATTTTTTTCGGTTATGCCAGGAAAAAAGAAAACTTTCTGTTAATAAAAGTCTTCAAATAAAAGGGGTAAAGAATGTTATAAAAATTCATTATTATGAATATCCAACCTCTCGATGAGATAGACTCGTCGTTTGTTTCATTTGTAAAGCTTTCTAACTCAAGATAAGAGTCAGCATAAATTCACTTTCCATTTTTTTTTCGTTCGCCTATACAATTTAGTCTTTTGTTAGCAAAATTTCCATTTTTTTTCCTTCTGATGTCGTTGTCGTTAATCTTTTATTTAAAATTGAATTTTGTACGAGCATCTCATTATGATGGAAAAAGAAAGTTAAATCTGATAAAGACAATTGATTGATTAATATTATGGCGAGAGGATGCGACAACGGCAATATTATACAAACATTCTTTAACATTCTTAATATCCGTTCACTGACATTCACTGTCATTTTGAGATGATACATCTCGTTTCCAGATTATTGATCATGAACATAGATGCTAGCAAGTATGGACGTCGAGAGCAGATAGTCTAACGGCTCCGTGTGGTTCTACACTACAGTCTAGAGTCTTCTTGATAACGAAGATTTATTTCGTTAATCATTTTATCACCCGACTCGTGTAGTTTAGTCATTACTTCTACTGAGTACAATTTAAGTTCATGACCCAAGAGACTTTGTTAGTCAGACACAAATAAATAATGCAACTGAAAGCGATAACGCACCAACTCTCTTGTTTACGTTCTTGATCAAGGATGTGTGTGCAATAGAATAGTATATTACTGTCTTGAAACATTTTTTGTTGAGAGGTATGGGGAGGTTGTATTTCTAACAGAAGTGGAGGAATGTATCCCACGCACCTCCACAAAAAATGTCACAGATAGACAGTACGGTACTTTGTAGTCTTGTGACCAGAAAATGCGAATAACCGGTTTTGAGCAAGACAGTAATGACGCATTTTCTGGCCGCAAGACAACAAAATTCGGATTATGCTAGAGCTCAATAATGGTTTTATAATAAAATCTTATCTCTTATTCTTGCACTCGTGCCACTCCACAGTTCTCAGTACTCAGTATTACGACGTGAAGAATATTTTTCTAGTAAATTCAAGTAAACACAAATATATTGAGATAGCATCTTTCATCCATTTCCGACCGTGTATTGTCTGATAAGATTACGAAGGCAAATATTTATGGACGAACTATTTGATACAAATTGATAATCAGGTAGAACCAACGCACTTCAAGCAAAAGTGCTATTAATGACAGCTGCCAAATAGAGTACTGCTTTGAATGAAAAAAGTGTCCGAATTTTTTTACAGTGCCAAAATTTATTCGATACACTGTCCAGTTTCAGTACCCTATTTAGAGTGCCAAAGCAAAGTTTGCACTACGGACTGGTAACGAGTTAGCAAACTTGCTGATGAGTTGAAATTTCATTTCGACTATGATGCGGTAGACTTGTTCGTGTGCAAATCGGTGTAGTGTTATTAGAGCATTGTATCGAGTACCACTCTGCCGTAATTCGTAAGAAAAACAATTTCCAATGAAATAACAAAAGAATTATTGGAAAATCTTTTGTTATTTTCACTGGAAATTGTTGTTTATCCAAATTACGGCAGCACTGTCGTCATGGCCTGATGAGAAATGGTATTTTTGAACTGCATATTAATACAAAACGTCGAAAGACGTATTTAAATTTTCTCTCAGATCGAAACAGTGGTCGAATGACTTATGTTAGAGTGCCACTCATGCTAGAAGTGCTTTGCTAGAACTCAATAAACGTCATACGTAACAAACAGTGTATTGTGTTACATGTACGCCGAAATCTGTATCAAACAGTAGAAAATATCCATGAAACAAGATGAAAAAAATTGAGAGGCAACAAGTTGCATCCACATTCACATAAGTATATGTTTGTTAGACTTTGAAGTACTAGATTTGTCATTTAGAATGGTCCGAGACTCGTGATTAAAATGAAATGAGTAAACTTGTCCCTTACTAGTATTGCGTTCTATTTGATTTGTTTGAAGATAAACAATAAAAATGCTTATCCTTATCTCTTGAATGTGGAAATATTTTCATTGGAATAATTTATTGTGATGTTAAGTAGTAGCATTACAATCACAACCATGGACGACAGCACTTGGGAATTGATCGAAGACAGCCGTTTGAAGTTCGCAGGAACAGATCCACAATTTCATAGGGTTTCAATTAAACCAGGCAGCTTTAGCGCTAAAAATCAATTGAACAATCCTGAGTGTGTGCTAGCTGCTCGGTTCCAGCAATATTTACCGTACATTTTTAATTACGACGTTCGATCCGACGATATTTGGATCGTAACGTATCCAAGAAGTGGTAACTTGCCCCATCAAACAAGTAAATTGAACTTTGGGTTGATGTTATATTCAATACAGGAACTACATGGACACAGGAAATGGTTTGGCTCATCAACAATGGATATGATTATCAAAAGGCACAAAATATTCCGTTGACACATCGGTCGCCAACGTTAAGAAATTTGTAGGTTTTTAATTGTGACGGTCTTGATGTGCTTTCAGTTCCATATCGTAGATGAAACTAAAGTTCCACTTTACAGGATACACGATAAACAGGAAATGAACCCAACCAATGATGACTCCGAAACCAAATTTCTTTACGGAAAAAATTGCAGTCCGCCACATCATATAAAAAATCATTTGCCTGCCGCATTTCTACCGAGCAGTATTTGGACAGTGAAACCGAAAATTATTTACGTGGCACGTAATCCGAAAGACTCGGCCGTATCCTTTTACCATTACTACAAGATGGTCTACAAATACGACGGAACCATGGAAGATTTTCTAACTTTATTACTGGACGGTCTGACTGAGTTTGGATCACAAACACGTCACATTTTAGATTTTTGGGATCTGCGGAATGAAGAGAACGTTCTGTTCCTAACGTATGAGGAAATGAAAAGGGATTTGAAGAAGGTTCTGCAAACTGTTGCCACATTTCTGGGAAAGACTATAACAAATACGCAGTTGGATGAGATGAACGATTATTTGCATATCAGTGCAATGAGAGATAGAGCCAGCAACATACTCAATGCAACTGAGAGAGCTGCATCGTTCAAAGATGTTCCACAACAGTGCGTGGCTTGAATCATTTACATTTTCTTGCAATGAAAACATTTCAAACCATTTCAATTTCAGATTCTTTAGACAAGGTAAATGCGGCTCCTACAAAGATGAAATGAACGAGGAAATAATTGAAAAATTCAATGAACTAATTGGAAGAGAATTGACTGCAAATGGTTGTGATATTTATGCATAAATTTTCGTTTTGATTTTAACGGTAAATTGGCATCGAGATGCAAACTTAAATTATTGGAAAACTTTATTAAATTGGCAGACTAAATCGCTTTTAGTTTGTGTAGAACGCTAATGCGCTCGGAAAAGCTTAACTTTTTGCGCTTCTGGGGGCAGTTCATCAATTACATAACTCTGTATCAGATTGAAGGATTTTATCAAAACTATTACGTGTCACCGGACGGCTCTATTTGTTTTAAAAAGTCAAAGTTATAAACCATTATTCATCAGCGAGATGTAAGCGATGGAATCCATTTCAAGCCTGGGCAAAAATATTTTCCTGCTGGTGACGACATCCTATTAAAGTGGAAGCAGAACTTAATGCATTAATTCGCAGAGTGATTTTCACATTGGAATCATGAATCATCCGAACTCATTCGATCTACTACAATAAAGTCAGAAGCAATCATGGGACATATTATGCCAGCAAAGAAACTTTTGGTAATTTAAATGGTAATGCCATTGTTTATAGAATCACTGTTGCCTAATTTCTAATGTTGAATGTAAAATGCAAAGACTACGTTGCGTTTTTACCTCCTTAATAAATGGAGTCAGGTTCCTAGATGGTATTGTCATTGTATTTTCTGACGTGGATGACATACGTACTTGAAGATGATCTATAGACCAAAGAATGTATTCTGATGTCAAGACAAAATATATCGATTCACGCTGACAAATGTTAGTTTAAAAAGTAAACATTAACTCAACCAACTTCACTCTCCTGAGCCAATAAGCCTATTTTGCTCTAGTGATTTCGGGTGAAGTTGTCTATTTATAGCTTTTCAGAGAAAGCAGTCTGTTGCCAGAAATTTGATTTTTCTTGGATCTCTAGTGAAGTGAAACCATCAAAAAATCCGACGGAAGTGCCAGAAGAATCATCTGTCATCCCAAATTTTAGGAACCAACCTTGGAACACCTCACTTATATCGAAAATAACTCAAATCCATCAAAAAATACGATGAAAGTTAGGAGGTGCCAGAGGAATCATATGTCATCAAAAAATTTAGGAACCAACCTTGGAACATCTCACTCATGTCGAATATAACCC
This sequence comes from Bradysia coprophila, assembly GCF_014529535.1. Lineage (NCBI taxonomy): Eukaryota > Metazoa > Arthropoda > Insecta > Diptera > Sciaridae > Bradysia > Bradysia coprophila. Next base: position 816,314 of record NC_050738.1, read on the forward strand.
AAATCCATCAAAAAATCCGATGGAAGTTACGTAGTGCCAGAGGAATCATCTATCATCCCAAAATTTAGGAACTTACTTTGGAACATCTCACTCATGTCGAATATAACTCAAATCCATCAAAAAATCTGATGGAAGTTAGGTAGTGCTAGAGGAATCATGTGTCATATCCTAAAATTTAAGATCCAACCTTGGAACACCTCACTTATATCGAAAATAACCCAAATCCATCAAAAAATCCGATGAAACTTAGGAAGTGCCAGAGAGCCATCCCAAAGTCTGTCATCCCAAAATTTAGGAACCAACCTTGAAACACTTCAATAATGTCGAATATATCTCAAATCCATCAAAAAAACCGATGGAAGTTAGGTAGTGTCAGAGGAATCATCTGTCATCCCAAAATTTAGGAACCAACCTTGGAACACCTCACTCATGTCGAAAATAACCCAAATCCATCAAAAAGTTCGATGGAAGTTACGAAGTGCCAGAGGAATCATCTGTCATCCCAAAATTTGGGAACACATTCAAATTGGGTTTTATATGTCATTTGTATGGAGACTTACAGCTCCCAAGACATGGGTTTTTTCCAACTTTTGAAAATTCCATTCTTATTTTTGGGCCATTATTAGCCTATAACCAAAATTTTAGGAAAATTTCTAGAAACGTTTAGGAGTTGCTGGATCCACTTTTCCATAGGAACTAACTAAGTAACTAAGTAACTAACTAAAACTAACGTAGGCGATTTCAGTTATCTGAAAAAACGAAATTTTGCTTAATTTCATACAAAAATCAATATTTCGAAGTTCAATATCTCGGCCAATTTTGAAGCTGCAGTAACGTGTGACAGATCGTTGAACTCGTATGGATTCCTAGATTCCAGATATCCTAGTTAAGGGGTTGGTGGAGTTAAGGGGGAGAAGTCAAAAAGTTGCTGTAAATATTTTTTTTTAAAAACATTTTTGGTAGTTGACTTGCGTCACGCTCGCTTACTAATGTGCGGGCATGATACCTATATATTTTTTGTTTCTGTGAACATACACGATGCTGTAGCTAAATTTCAAAAACGAACTTTACATGAAACAGGAAAATAATGCGATTCAAGTGGGGAAATTGATTTCTGATTTCTTTTATAATTTATGAACACCCCCTTGTAAGCCACTGAAAGTGTTTGTGGGAATAAAATTCTTTTTTTTATGGAAATGTTAAACAAAATTAGTTTTTCTTACCACTCACTGCTCATCCATAATTCCCCTCATTACCGCATCATCTCATAGGGATTATGCTTCTTTAATTTATTCTCCACTGCATTTCAACGATAAATATTTTTGAAATTGCATTTCCGATATGCCATTCATTCGAATAAAAATACAATATTTTCTTGTACACAAAATGGAACTCCAGTATACGATAAACTGTCTGCTTGTTCTGTTATAACACCCCATTTCTTCTTCGTCGTTCCACAGTGAAAAGATAAAATGCAATGTTAAGAGGAGCAAAACTTAAATATTTCCTTGGAAATTTAAAAATTTATTGTACAAATCGTTTTCCGTTTTCTGCCAACTTAATTCCATTTCAAAAGTATTACAGATTGTTATGCAAATAGTCTTCCAATATGTATAAGTGCAGTACCAGCGCAAAAAAGAAAAACGAACGTTACAACAACAACAACAACAATGCAATCATACATATTATCCATTGCCAGAGAATTATATGTTCGGTATTATTGTGTTCAACGCGCCAACGTTTACTTTTTGCCATGTGATACAGGAAGCTTGGATGCTAATCCGCCTGTGAAAACAAAATAAAAACCCAGCCACTTCCAGTCAAAAGTGAAAATAACATAAGATTGGATTGTCCAAATAGCAATGAGATCCACCAGTCTAGTGTTAAGTTAAGTTTACATAGGGAACCAGCACAATTCTGATCTACGACACAGGTCATCTTCGTCCGAATTAAAGCAAAAGTTTTAGGAGACTTTTGGTCCGTGGTTGCGACTTCGTACTAAAAAAGGTACGAAATGTACTATTTCATATCCGATTTTGTTGGTCCTACGTATGAAATAGTACATTTTGTTAGGAGTGATGAAAAGTTGAATTTTTTGGAACTAGTCGGCTCCGCCTCGTTAGGACAAGCTTACGACGTACTTTTCATCACGGGTCACAAACAACGATTTTTGTGCTTGAAAACTGAAATGGGACGAAACCACAACACCATCAACATAGAAATCACTCTACAGCCATTTCAACAACAAAGCATGCACACTTGATCGCGGTCGGAAAAATATATATGAAAATCCATTTTCGGCCGGAGAGAGCGTCCGAGAAGGTACTTTCTTGGCCGCAAATACCTCTCTCTGAGAAGTACAGAAAAATTGAACTTTTCGATCGTAGAATGTGTGTCGAAATCCGTCGAATTTCAGTCTTCAAGCACAAAGACACAATTTTTATCTATTCTATTTTCATGCTACGAGAGCTGTGTTCGTTCATAGACAACGTTTAGCTTAAAGAAAGGAATCAAAATATTGTTCGTTAACGTAATTGCGTTCACTGAGTGTAATATTTGATATGGTGGAAATGGTGAATAATAGTCACACACATGCTTGGTATTGTTTGTTCTTTCGACTGGATGCAACTAAACGTTTCCGTCAGGTGCTCTACGTCGTCTTAACATTTTACAGACAGGATGGAAAACATTACGCTAGTTATAGAATCTGTAGCTTCGTTTGATTGGAGTATTTTGGACAGTATTTTCAGGAATTTTTTCGAGAATTTCTTGAATTTGCAAGAGTCGGGAATATTCGAAGATTTCAAGGATTTTCAGAATTTTCACAAATAATTTAGGGAATTTTCAAGAATTTCGAGTACAGGGAGAGAAAAGTGAAATTCGACATGCTTTCTGGTTTGGAAGTTCTTGTGGTTTGTTAATGATTCTACACAAAATATGTTTAGCAAAAGAAAATCTAAATTTTTTGTTTTAGCGGTAAGAGCGCGTCACTAACAAAGATTTTCAAAAATCTAGATTTTCATTTGTTCAACGGAATTCGTTAATTTATTTCAGGAATTTCGGGAATTTACATGAACTTTCAACTAATTCTCAAGCATCACATGCTTGTTGGATGGCGTCATTTGTTGGTATAAGTGATGTAGCTTCTCAAAGACAATTGTAGTACTTCATAGTATTGATGATAGATGTCTTGTACGTTAATCAAGTGTCAAACAGAGAACAATAAGCCAAATCCAAACATGGAGTGATTTGATTAATTACATTTTGCCCGTCACATTATTGATAAGAACCATCGATGTAATATAGGGTAGATTGGTACACAGGAAGTACGTTTGTGCTGAAAGTATTTAAGAAAATCTTAATGTCCCCTTCCTTTTTGAATGTACCTTTTAATGTCCCTTCGCTTTGTGTTGTGATTAAAAAAATTTATTGCCTATCCACCCGGAATATTGTTGTTACACGTACATTTCCCACCCGCGGAAAGCGATCGTTACATGTGGGAACCTTTTCATTACATCACAAGTGAAGGAATATTCATATGAAAATTCATTACATATCAGGAGATTTTCATTACATACCAGCAGAATTTCATTACTTATCAGCAAAAATGTATCACATAAAATGTTCTTTAGCACTGAAATGGAAACAATGCAAAATATTACAATATTACAAATATTACGCAAAATATGAATCTAGCACTTCACAAAAACAAAACAGTCGAAGTAGTTTGTCAACATGTCATCAACACATCATGTGTTGCCAGTGATGCTTTCGGGATTAATGTTAAGAAGAAGTGTGAGCCGATTTCATGAGCAGACTAGATTCGTTTATAAACGTTTCAATGCAACAACAGATTTTTTTTGTTGGTTTTTTGCTATCGGTATTTTTTATGCTTATTATTAGTCTGGCAGTGAATGAAATAGCGTGACATAAATGTTGTGAAATTATACATTAATTTAGCATAATCTTTTGGTATTCAAGAATCTGCTAGTGTCTTCTTGAACACTTTTGGTTTTGAACTGTCAGGTCCTTGGGTGGAAAAATGTACTCGTAACAACAATATTCCGGGTGAATAGGCAATAAAACAGCATACATTGGATGCTGCTTGGTAGTTCATTACATTCGGAATCAATTTTATGAACTCGCGAACTCACTCGTGTGGTTTTAAGCAACTCGCTTCGAAAACGGTTATTTTGACTCGTGTAGTTGCATACCTCGCCTTCGGCTCGGATATGCAAACTCTACACTTGTCAAAATAACCGTTTCCAAAGCTTGTTGCTTAAAACCACGCTTGTGAGTTCGGCTCGTATCACAAAATTGATCCCTCATGTAATGAACTACCTCCTAGGCATCCAATGTAATCTACTATTGTCGTTGTGTGTGTGATATATTTCTGAATTTTCATTCTTCATGTGTACCAATCTACCCTATATTATATCGATAGTAAGAACGGTAGAGCACTTGACTCACAAGCGAGAGGTCACTGAATCGAATCAAGAGCAATCTGTGTTTTTCATTTCGTACTTCGTTTAAATTCATGTTTCACAGATCGTATATACGCTGGAAAGCAATCAGTATTCGGTTTCAATGTGGAAAACAATGTTCAACTAATTCTTGAATTTTCTCAAAATTCTGAAAAAAAAACACGAAATTTTTGAAAAAATTTGCCATTTGTCAGAATGATACGAAATCTTTTACTTCATTTGTTAAACACACATTTTGTATATAAGACAACGCGACGTCAACTCATTTTTTAATGATGTCGTCGTTGATACAGATGATTTAGCGTCAGTGAAAACCTTGACACAATGTTCAAAAAGTTCATTGAAAACTTGCCAATATGACAAACCACTGATGACTTATCGATTATTTCATGTTTATTATGAAAATTTCCTCATTTTGACGAGGCTGCTTTATTAGTGTAAATGTTTCGCCCATCAGAAACTATGACAAGCAGAAAATTTGATTCTGTTCAGTGTGCTTACTTTACGTGCACGTATGTTGCTAAATGGTAATTAAGTGAATCAGTATACCATTTACCTTTATGATTCTCTGACATGCTGGTTATACATGCAAAAGCTGTAGTTGTTCACTAATCGGTTTTGTTATTGAAACGAAAGTCTACTGCACGGTTTCTTGTACGACTTTAAATGGCATGAAAGTAGAACTAGGACGGCAGTTTAATAGAACACCAATTTTCTTGGTGAAACTTTGTTCGGTTCGATACGAAAGAAAGTTGAATTTAAAAAATCTCTGAACATCCGCTTCTTCCCCAAACATACAAACGATCGTTCCATGGTAATGCGTGACGTTTCCTTAATTTAACCATTTTACCTTTTCCACCATGGATGAGAAGCTTTACAAATTAAACTCTGGCTGAAACATTTTTCTCGTCAGGAAGTACACTTTATGAACACATTGCCACAACACAGAGCAAGTTTTTTCTCCGCTATTTACCGGATGTACTGCAATGGTCTAGCAAAGGGTTGCGGACACAAGTCTAATTTTTGTTCAACATCAACAACTAAATGTAGAGAAATGTACGGAATTGAAGTGTAACACACAAAGTCCAATATTACAAAGTTTAATATGACCAAACTGAAACCTTTCGGGGGTATATTGTGTGTATGTATGATATAGCTGCACAGAGCACAATATAATAGCTTTGACGTCGGAACAGGCATTCACATAAATACCGTCATCGTGGAGCAAAAACACCCATCCGCATTACATGAAATGGACCATCATAGTGTCGAGGAAATGCCTATGTAATAATATAAACAGAAAATATATTCACGGGTATGAGAATGGTCTACACACACACATTTCTAGGCGCTCTATACCACCCATCTATATGTAACGCTTTTCATTTGAGTTATATATATGAACATCTACCAAACGACCGATCCGGTTTGGAACATGATTTTCCCTTCGCATTGCAACAAATATTTTACAACAAACACAAACGAAGTTGCGGCGACTTTGTCAATTTTATGACAGGCTCTTCGACAACACCTCGGTTGATGTTTCAACTTCCTTTATTTCCGATTCGTGTTAGAAAACATCAGTCAAAGAAATTTGGTAGGAAAAAGTCAGACGACAGATAGATGTAAAGAGTCTGAAATAATGTACGTGAAAGCAGCAGAACAGTGTCGGACTGGCCATACTGGGAATTCAGTGGATTCGCGAAGGGCCTTAAACTGTTTAGAATATGAGCTTCACAACCATTTCTCTCTGAATTTTAGACAGTATTTGGGATATAGAACGGGATGTAAATCTCCTTTCAGCACTTTGAAACGAAGCATTAAATGTGAGATTCAGGGCTGTCAGAGCTTTTGAAAATTTTATGATATGATCGGCCCGAGTGGGTGCAAAAGATTCCTGTCGGGCCTATTAAATCAATGAAACTTATTAAAAAATTCGGTCAGTAGGATTGTCATTTGAGCGAAGAAACGCAGCCTGTTAACTAGAATTCTCTATTTTCTGCTCTTTCAAAGAAACATTTTTTCACTCGCTCCGCTCGTGATATACAAGAACGTTTTCGTTAACAGTGTTACCATGTAAGTTTTCGCAAAGCTTGAAATATGACCAGCCGCAGAGCCAATGGGCCTTATTCGAAACGGTTGCCCGAATAGGTGGGCCTTTTGAGTTTTTTTTCCGACTGGAGTTTTTGAGCTAGACCGGCACTGGAAATGTATGGCACACGTGTAACGTTGATAGGGGTATGTTTTTACAACTTTTTCGTTTGTGGTTCGTCTTTGGATATGAACTGCGAACAGAACTCGAAAGTATAGAAAAACAGTTGGAAAAAATTCTTCAATTCAACTTCTACCAGTGATGAAAGTGCGATTTTATCCCAGACAATGAAACTTTTTTGCTTTCAAGTTTCGTACAAGTCGCGCTAGAAGGAACACTGTACAATGTAGCTACTTAGTCATCGCATAGTGGTCCAAATTAAATATTTTTACGAATAAAAAGTATGCCGCCACACAGCCCGCATTCACCCATTAATGCGTACCATTTTAATTATAAGCAATTCAAAAAGACAAAGGCATAAAAAATCTCCGCTCATAATATCTTGAATCTGTGCAATTAATTTTTTTTCTTTCTTTAATTTTGCCCGCTGAAGCGCACCTATTGTGTGCGAAATCCCTTTAAACAATTTTAATAAATTACCGCCGAGAACCCTTTTTATTACGATTCTAATTATCATTTTACATCCTTTATCAAGTGTTTTGATTTAAATGGTGTCGTACGATGTTTACCTTTACCAAGGTGTTTTTGATGTTATCTCCGCATAATGGCAATCCACCCGTAAACGATACGTATATATATCTATACATCAGAGACACATCCGTATAACTGTATTATACTACACAGCATAATATGGCAGTGAATAGCACATGAGAAATAAAAATATAAATTAACAACCCCCTACACAGTCACTGCATCGTTTCTGTCTTGAGATGCAGCGAGACCCTTTTTGTTACACTGCAAAAAATGGTAACATTTTGCATACAAAGCTTACTCTAGGGGGGTGATACTCTAGTAAATTGGCGAGGCTAGAAGTCAAGTGGTGAGGAAAATTTCATTTTCTCCGTCAGTTAACACGTAAATAGAATACAAACAATTAACACATTAATATACAAGTGGTGGGGTTCTGATTGCAGTTGAGTAGATTAACTAGAAAAATTAAGATCAGCGATGCATAGGTGATTTAATGCGAATGTTCAATTCGCTAGAACCTCAAGTCTCTAGTCTAGAGCCAGAATTTCTGAAACAGAGAAATAAATATTTGTTTAACGAGTGGAGAAAGAGCGATGCTTGCGATTGGAGCGAAGCGAGAGCCTCAATTTTGCTCGAGTCGGAATTTCATATTACTCCCAGAGGTGAACACAAAACGTTCTCTCAACGAAACCAAAACGTCGATTCGCCATACCATTTTCGAAAACATAAACAAGGCGACAGTTCAAATGAGAAAAGCTCTATTTTCTCCCCACGGGAGAGAAAGTGCTGCACTTTTCTCACTATGTCATTCGACCAGTCGTCAAGAAAACATAATTTTTTCATGGCCTCAAAAGTGGGTAGAAACTAAGGCAAAACTTAACGCGCGCATGAAAATTATCTTGTTTATGAGATAGAGTTCGAACAAACAAATCAAAAGTCATCACTTCCTCACTATATGAGTCAAAAAAGTCACGTGGAATGATTCACTTTTGATGCCGTTTTATCTCTCACATTTGAGTGCTCAACAGGTTTGGTTGCTCAATTCAAAGCCGTAGTCGGTTCGATTTTAATTTTAAAATAATTTATTCGGAAATTATTTGTACAAATCAATTATACCCAGCACACCTTCGTAGCCACCGCTAAGGAAACCGCAAACAGCAAGCACGAGTATCAATACATTTTTGATGGAATCAAATGTTGACATTCGACTGTCGCCTCTTGTTTTAACGAGATATTCAATGAACACGGGAAACACGAGCGCCAAACTGTTCGAACAAATTGCACCGATAATACTGATCAACAGTCCCACATTCGGAATTAGCATGGCTACAGCAAACGTAAGAAGCACAATGATGACTCTAAAGACCATTTCACCCACAAATGGATGTGCGTCAGCAACTTTCATTCGATGTTGTAGAGATGGATAGAGAATCTTTATGGGAATGTAAAATTGAATGGCATAGCCGAGTGCGACACCGCAAGATATGAGGATATTTAGTGATTGAGCGAGGATGTCATCGGTTGGAAAGTTTACTGTTAGACTTGAGGCAACATCTTCGCCATATTTCCAGTAGCCCATAAAGCCGAAACTGTGAAGAAATTAAATTAGTCACGGCGTTACTCTCCAAGGAACGCTAATACTATTTGATGTTTAAGCGGATTACATTTTCTTACGATTCGCTAACAATCTACGTGAATACGTACCATATGACAAGAGCTGTTAGAATCAGAACCCCAATATTCAAAACTCCCAACGGCCTTGAGAAATTCCTGGGCTCTTTCATCTCATTCTGTAAAGGCAAAATGATTCCAATCCCTTCGAACACATAAATTATCGTTCCGAAAAATAGCGGCAGTTTATCGATGGTAATTGTTGCCATTGTCCTCTCTGTCAGCGGAGGTAAATCTTGTGTAATAAAGTAGTATGAAATTGACATTCCAACGATCATGAATATTCCAGCTAGACCTGACAGAGGTGCTGAAACATTAGGACAAATTAGTTTTCTCTGCAGAGGAACGTTCGAGTTGACATTGTCTATACCGTCATTTTACCTAAAAACTTCAAATTTGTTATTAACGATGAAAGCAAAATCGGAACCAGTGCCATGCTAATTAATGCACGCACTTCAAATTCATATCCGAAATAGTTCAGTACATTTTTCATTGTATTGCCAATAAACACAAAATACACCGCACAGAAGCCGAGCTGTGTTAATATCAGAAACAGATTCGTTATAATTTTCATTAATCTGGCATGTTTCTTCCATTTATCGTTGGCCATCAGTGCCAATTGGAATGTTTCTCCATAGTCGGTTCTCTTCTGTAGGCCGTAGTGTTTGCGAACATCACTTGCACACTGCAGCAGCACATGCTGTTCGTACAACAATATCAACGACAAGACCACGGTTAGAATCGGTCCTACCACGAAGCCGATATTTTTCATTGCTTCGCCCATAGCAAAAATTCCGGCTCCAATGCCAGCTTTGACGAAGTGGATGATCGTTTCCAGGTACGTTGTGGCATGTTTAATTTGTACCTCTTCGTCTCCACTCTTTTTCCCTTCGACTTGAGCAATGCTAACATTTGCATGTTTCATTTTCAATTTAAAAATCACAACTGCGACTGGGGCGACTGATTAGCTGAATATTCTGGTCGGTGAGTTCGAGTGGATCGCGATAAATCGGACATATATAACGGATTGATTGTGATACATTATTTATTTTGATTAGAATTGGTGGGTGAGGTATACCAATCTAATAGTGGTGTTGATGAATGAACGAAAAAAGAATCGAAAATGATTTAGCAACGCAGCCATCTGTTGCTTCTTTTGTGTAACGTATGGCTTAGTGTTAAATACACCAAATCTTGTACTTTGTTTGTTTTATCATTAATTTTACTGTATAACAGAACTCTAGCCTGAGCTCATCATTTATGTTCGTGGTTCTTGTCGATAACAGATGACATGAATGTTAATATTACTAATTAGTGACCGGAGTACTCAACCTCCATGTTCACACATTTTCAAAATATGTGACTCTATAAATCTTTAATTGTTCATTAGACTTCGTGACGAGCTGAAGAGATTCAAATTTTAATCGTTTCATTGTCTAAAAATACAATAAATATTTACATCAATAACTGATAAGGAGTCAATGTTTGATAATGGTATTGCATAGTATACGTCAATGTATTATAAAATGGGTTATTAATTAAATACGCTCCACCGTTCCATGGTCAGTAAATGGTTTGTAATCAGCAATCATTCAAAATTGAAGAGATAGTCACAAATTGGGTAAAAACATAGCACTGCTCTTAGCATTAACATAGAAAATATGGAGGCTGATGGGCTGATGGTAAGAGGTATCATGTCTTTCATACATACAGGAATCATGCTTTCTTCGTGTGAGTTGAAACACATAACAGATGTAAGTGTATAATCATATATATGTATCAAAATGTAGAAGCTTTTTGACATCTGACGAAGATTTTCATGCTGGTAGCAGTGCTGTCGGAAAAAACAATTCATAAAGTTCTTCAGATCTTCTTAATTTCAGACAATGATTCATAAAAAAATTTATCAGGTTAATTAGTCAGGGGATTTTCAAGTTTGTAGTTTGTGACTAATGAGAAAAAATTATTAAAGTTCTCTCTTTTGTAATTGTGACAGTCAAACCAAAAATTTTTTGCCAAATATTTACAAAATCGTTTATTTTTCTATAAGTTTCTTTCACTGATAGAATTGTGGAAAAATAGGCGACTTCTTAACTATTTGGCAGAAAAATTTTGGTTTGACGTTTAAAACGTCACTTTCACAGATGGAATAGACCGACTTTTGATCCCAACTGTCACAATTATGATAACATACTCACGGCTTAGTCAACCAGGCAGTTTTCTTTGGTGTTAGTGTGGGCGTACGTGTTTACAAATGATAACATACTTCAGCAGTAAGACTACCAAGCACCAAATATGTACGTACTAGCATCTGTAATGACTTAGAGATGACTTAAATAACCAATTAGGAACGGTATGTCTTTTACTCACTACTTTTAACACACATTTGCTATAAAAATATATGTTAAAAGTAGTGAAGTAAAAGATTTTGTTATTAAAATGCTGAACTCCGTTTTCGGACTATTGAAAAACAAAACTATAACTGGCGACAAAAATGTGTGCTAAAACGTTGATAATAGCCACAAAGGATGGGATTTTGAACTTTCAATATTTAACTTGTTACATTCTTCTGACATTAGAAATTTTAAAAAAATTAACTGATAAAATTACTTGAATCAATAGAAGGAGATTCGATAATTATACTGGTGATATGGTTGGCACCGTTGTGAAAGGTTACAAAAGATCATTGTTAATCGAAGTTTTCTTGAAAATTGCTTCAGTCGTTCGGTCGCGTAGGAGATAATAAACCATAAATATATTTTCAAATGATTGCTTGGCTATAAATCCAATTTCTGTTCCACACTGACAACCGACAATGTAACAATAGTATAGTCAAAGAAGAGTTCAAGGCTTCTTTTGCCTACTTAAGGTATCTGTTCTAATTAAACAATTCCTTGTTTGTGTCTATCGTTGTTGTTACCTACTTGGCGTCTACGTTGGCATCTGTATATATTTTAATCAAACCAACGTTATACCCTAACACTCATGAGTTCTTCAGCTGCCAAAGTAGGACTTAGCCATACAATATTCAGACGATTATGTTACTGAAACTAATGTTATGAACACGAGCACGTTATCTCGTTGTGTAGTACTTGAACGAAAACATCGATTAGATATAATTGCAACCTCTGGCTCTTCACATGTTAATTTCGACATAATGAAATGTTGCACGTTTCGAAATTTTCAGTCAATTTTTTTCATGCAAAGCGAGACGATGATTCGGATTTGAATTACGAAAGAAAATTGCTCGGCAAGTGAAATGGATAACAAGGACTTTCTGACTGTGACTGATTACAAACGACACGCCATCGAGCACATAGAGAAACCATTTCTTGACTTTCTTCAACTTGGAAGCGGTGCCAATATATCGGTCAATGCCAACGAAAATGCATATTCCCAATATCGAATTCGACCAAGGTATGAAACATGTGATATCCAAATTGAGCTCAACATTGGCATAACGACAAAATCGCTCACAGGTGTCTCAGGAATGTTATGACTCGCGACCTGAGTGTAACAGTGTTCGGCCAAACGTTTCCAATGCCAATTGGCCTATCACCAACAGCTAGACAGAAACGATGGACATCGGAAGGTGAAGTTTCTACAGTAAAAGGTATAGGACAGTAGCGATGTATAGAAATCACAACTTCTACATGTTCAATTCGAATCAGCCGCTGCTGCTTCGAATACTCTAATGATTTTGAGTGGAGCATCGAGTGTGTTACTCGAAGATGTAGCCGCTGCAGCACCAGCTGGTGCTATTCTTTGGATGCAAATGTTCTTTTATCAGGATCGGTCCATAACTGAAGACTTAGTGAGACGAGCCGAAAAGTCAGGCTATCGGGCTATCGTTGTTTCGGTCGGTATACACAAAAGGTTTCACTGATTACACTACCCTAAATTTCAATCATTCAAGGTGGATGCTCCCGGTGTTGCTGAAGGGAAATTAAGATACGAAAATCGACGGAATCAATACAATGAACCGATTCCGATGATCAATTATGTTCGATACGAGCATCTTGGCGAAGGAACAGATGACGCAAGCGATTTGTCGTGGTCAGATGTCGATTGGATTGTTAGCCTAACAAAGTTGCCAGTTATATTAAAGGGAATTGTTACTGCTGAAGATGCAATTTTAGCCGCCAATCATGGAGCTAAGGGAGTTTTAGTTTCGAATCATGGTGGCCGACAATTAGACAGTGTTCCAGCTACCGTAAGTTATTGATATGATCACAAAATATTGCTGAACTTCAATCGATTTCATGTAGCTGGAAGCACTACCCGAAATTGTGGAAGCTGTTGGCGATAGAATTGAAGTTTTTCTTGATGGAGGTGTTCGTAGTGGCACCGATGTCTTTAAGGGTCTAGCTCTTGGAGCTAAAATGGTATTCGTTGGACGTCCGATTTGCTGGGGATTGTTTAAGAATGTAATGATTGTGCCGTTATCACTCGCTGCACATTGTCTTGATAATTTTAATTTTTGTTAGGGAGAGGAAGGTGCAAAAGCCGTTATTGAATTGTTGCGTAAAGAGCTGGATGTTGTAATGGCTTTTTCTGGGTGCAGTTCATTGAAGGAAATAACGAAATCGCATGTGAAGCTAGCTGCAGATTACTATCGGTAAACAACTCTAAACTGATTGTAAACGTATGGCGGATTTTCTAAACGAGAAATACTACGTCGTGCTTTCAATAAAAGTCTGAAGCATTCGCATCATGTCCAGCTCCAATGTGAGTTGCGGTCTTCAATTTCATTACCGTAAATTCGTTCTATTTATCCAGATATCGCCATTAGCAAAACGAACTCATCGTTTCAAAAGCAAGTGATTCTTGCAAATCTATCAATAGATTTTGAAGAAATTATTCGTTTGCTCCACATAATTCGGATTTCTTTGATGGCCCTGTTAGCCAAATCAAATAAGTACGGACATCAAATGGCAAATCGGTTGACTAGTTCCCCAAATGATCAGATTTCAAAAATGAAAGGCGAGTGGATTTTTTCTTCTATGTGTTTGCGTCCAATAATATTCTGACGAAAACATTTCCTTTTTCTTCAATTTTTCCATATTTTATTCCCTTGCTTTCAATCATTTTGGAGCAAAACGTTGCATTCCAGCACACTGTATATATAAGAAGTTCTCAATCGAAAATGGGTTTTTCGAACATCGAATACTTACTACCTTTACATACTCAATTAGAGTTCATAAACTCGGGTCGTTGATTGATTTTATGTTCGAGTCACGTTACACCACTTACGATAAATTTTCTCATTAGTCAAATAACGCTGAAAATGCCACAAACATTTTGCAATTTCATTGAAATATTTCAGAGAGCGATTTAAAGCATCCATCTAGCAAACATCATAGTTATTTATGCAACAAGAATCGTATGAAGTTATCGCACTAGGGGCCGATTGAAAAACCCGAGGCGAAGTCGAGATTGACAAGACATCGTGTGCGATAATATACTACACGCTTCGGGTTGCATATAACGCTTTACGCAATTCCGTGACGAAATGAATTGTTTCTATGCCAACAAAACACAGAAAAATACATTACACACGAGACAAACCATATCGCGTGACCACTGCTTCAATCCGAAGAGACTGTAACGCAATAAAAATGTCAACAACAAACATCCATAACATATACCTATAAGGAGACTATATGAGCTCTATGCATGGACATGTTAAGCGAATTACAAGAAAAATGAAATTGAATTTTCTATGAAAATTTTTATTACATTTTTCTCGTTATTCGCTTAACGTGCACATGTATGAAGCTAAGACTAGCCGGCTTATCTTGAGAGTGTCGTAACTTTGAGTAACTTTGAACAGCATCAAAACTTCGAACACTATGTACATCCTTATCAGTTAAATACGTAGGAGCGACAATGAGGTACCGACATATTGTTCAAAGTTCTGATGCTGTTCAAAGTTACTCGTCTTAACGATTTTTGGTGTCGGTAACTTCTGAATTGCAGTTTACTATTTTCGGTTGTGAATAGTGGGGTATGTGTAAGAGGTTTATTACTTGTAGTATTTCGATGAAATTGAAGTACCTGAGAAGTGATAATAGATGGCGTTGCGCCGGTGAGGTGGCAGCAACGCCATCTGTTATCAAATAGCAGGTAAAATATCCTATTTTGGCAAAACTTTAGAGGACAAAAAAAGCATTTTCACAGTAGCGTACTAAGCTTCGCAAACAAACAAAATACCGTACTGTCTCGCTGGGACATTTTACGTTGAGTTTGTGGGAAAATTGTATTTCGAGTCGAAGGCGAGCACATGTTCCACATGTCGGCAGTAATATACTGTTTTTCTCGATAAACACAACGAAAGTTTTACTTTTCGTCACTGATTTGACAAAAATAACTTTTATTAGACATTATCGATATGAGCCATTGAGAGAGACAGTGATAGAGAGAAAGTGTGGTGTGGAACATTTTCATTGCTAAAATATTATGATAAAAGCAATAATTTATAACGTAGACGGAGTATACAATTTCACCAAATTGTCGTTTATTTTTCCATCTCTTTTCGTATTATATGCGTTTCAAATAAGAATGGCATTTCACTTTTGCGTTTGATATTATGTGCCAAGGATAATATGCCAAAAATCTATAGAAGAAAGACATTGGGATTTTTGGAACAAGAACAACAAACCGTATATTGCATCCGAAAGCCTATTTATATAGCGGAACGCCCATGACTTTTCTTTTCTCGTCTTCTCTCACAAGATACCAAGAAAAGACGAAAAAAAATATATATAATTTTGCGCTCGACAATGTTATGTGATGTGGTGGCATATAAATGAAAATAATGTGTTTCAATGTTGAGATTGGTATCTATAGATATGGGGAACAGAATGGGGCTACGAACAATTCGCCGGAAATGATTTCGCTCATGGACAACTTGACAATGAAGCATTTGTATATATGATTGACTATTTGACCTTTTGCGTTCGCCCATTGCGTAACATTGTGTGGTTATCAATGAAAAGAAAATTGCGGATGCGACCTGTAAGCCTATACACACTCACATACTATACAAAATCAAGAAAACTGGAACGCGTGTGTGAACAGCAATCGCAAAAAAAATTGATTGGAAATTTGTCGGTTAGCTGATTTTATTCGTATTTATTTGGTTGCGATAATATCCATCACTTTCGACAAAATATCCCCAACTGATGTCAAGCTCCAAAACTGTTAGTCACAAACAATATTAAAAATTTTTTTTTCTATTATACACCCCATAATACAGTGGATCTGACTTTTCGTATTAATTTTGTTCTTATTTCTTTTTCTTAATATTAAATTTCCGCCAGCAATGGCAATGGCATGCAGTCGTTTGCTGTGTGGATTCCCTCTTTTTTTCCGTACGCGTAAGAATGGAAGCGTGTTATGTAACTCTATTCTGCAATTGTAAAGTGCAGAGAATGTAACGCTATCATGCATTTGGCAAAGTGATGGGTAGTGCTATAAAAGCTCGGTCCTTGACGAAGGTCGTCTAGGACGCATAGCCTAGTAATTTGTTGTGTACACTCAATCTTCATTAACCTCCACAAACGGTCTAACAGTTGTCGATGGTTCATATGACCTTCGCCGACATCGAGTGACTATCTGGGTATTCCCCATTCACCAACCCTATTGCTTCTGACGGTATTGTTGTGAGCACCAGAGTACACCAATTTTTTAATAAAACCACCTGGTGCTTGTAAGTATATCTCAAGCTTGATATTATATTCGGGGCTGATCACTAACGTCTCCAAATTTGATTCTTAGCCTTTACTGCTAAGAGCCGAGCTATGAATTAAGTCAATTTTCGAATGGGCGTAGCGGACGTAGCTATCTGGGTTAAGATGACCTTGATGACTCGTCAACTTTTTTATCTGAAACCTAAATGAACTTTTTGACAAATCTCCCAGCAAATCTACTAATTGGTGACTGAAATTAACCTGTTATAGACGGCTGTCATCTGTTATCGACAACGACAGCAATAATAAACGGCAAGCGTTGACTAATGGGGTCTTATATTGCAAAAAGCATGTTAAAAACAAATGAAGTAAGAGATTTCTGAAATCAATCTCTGAAAATGAAATGATCAAATGAAGTAATAGATCAGATAGTAAAACTGTTAATATGCTTGCCGTCTGTGACAGGTTAAGTGTTATTTTGTCACCTTCATTTCCTTAACTTTCGAACGTTAACTACGACAAATTAAATGCTGGCAGGGGCGATTCATTTCTCGTAACAAGTGAGCAGTTTAATGAAATTTTCATAGACTGCTCGTTGTTCTCAGAGCTGGTCAAATTGCCACACCCCCCCTGAATAGAGGTGTGCACCGCCGATTTTACGCCGGCGCGCCGCCGATTTTTTGCTAAATTTTCGGCGCACCGCCGCCGAAAAATAATAGCTCACGCCGCCGCCGCCGCCGATTGTATTTTCGTCGCGCCGAAATTATATACGTTTAGTGCTTTCAGCCATTTTAATGGGCAACAATATAAACTTAAATTGAAAAATCTATACAAAAGTGTGTGTCTGAGTACAAGGTTTTAGCAAATGTTTATCTCTCTTAATTTATAAGTCAGGTTTCTATATGCTGCTATGTTTCTATATGCGTAGAAAGAAGTTTTTTGTAAAAAAAATTGTTGGAACTTTGGGTATTTCTTCTTACTTGCACTGTACGACGGTGATTTTCTTTCTGATGCTACGATAGGGTTATCTTCGAAGTAGCTTTCTATAAAGTATCCTATTTTTATCAGTAGATGGCAAATGTTTTATGCAAATTTTAAATACTAGTCCAAAGAAAAAGTTTGCTGCAGTCTTGGGAAGGGTATCGATGGATACAACTGAGGATGGTCAGATCACGCTGCCCTGGGACCGTAATCGATACCCGAGATCGAAACAGCATTTGTCTTTTCTGTATCCTCACTTAACGTGAACCCTTGGGTACGTTACTCTATTTTCTGTGCAATGGAATGGAGCGCGGCAGACGGCAGACGACGTTTCTCTTATTGTCTGTTGATGCAGATAAGAGGAATAAGAAAGAGAACAAAATTCAGTGAATCAGTCAAAACTGGGTGAATACTACTGCAATTGTAAAGTGGCAAACTTAAGACCTAATGTGGAATTTGGGTGGAAAATGGTGTATATCACATGTTTCAGGAATTTATAAAGTGGAAAATCTTTCCGGTTTCAAGTTTTTTCGCCAAAAGACGAGACACGGGCATCTTTATTTTCAATTTTTAGCTACGTTATGTAATTATTTGGGAAAAAAATCATTTTGGCGTAGTCTATACACTATTTATAAATTTAAGTTTATCTAAATCTCTTATTTGCGAAAACCTTCTACTACGATCTCACTCTTACATCGAAGATGGACTAAAGGCAACGGGAACGATTATTGCATAAATCGAAAGATAATAGTTATAGTAGCGAGTTTGCGTAAATGACATAAATTATAAGTTGGAAATAAGAAACCTGCAGAACATCTAGTATTGATAGTTGAATAAGAATTTCGACTCCAACGACGATTATAATTGAAAATTGTAAATTGCGCCAACCAATTAAAACGACGAAATTTCTCTCTCGATGAGTCGCTCTCACACTTCTGATTTGTGTCACATCGTTATTACTCGTTACGTACGATCACAACACGAATCAACATTGACGTTTAGTTTCACTTGTTTGTCAATCAACGGTTTCGCATATCGGCGTCAAAAATATAAAAGAAATTGCACGTTCTGTTCGGTTTGGTTATAATGGCTGCTGGAAACGAGTCGAAATTTTGCTTTTTGGGGCATTTTTTTAATCGCGAATTCGTGGGGCAGAAGGCATTGAATGACGACAACGAGAAGGTGATAGCTGGCGAAAGCATGGAGGAAATTTTTGATCAGTTGTTCGATTTATCAAACGCGAGGCACTGCTGGATGGTGATTGTTTTACTTGGGCAGATAGTGAGCAGCCGACCCGGCCTGAAATTGACAAGTTTGTAGTTCTGCAGGAAGGCAAAAAAGTTACGCCTGTGTCACAAGTCAGCGTGGATTTTTTACGAAAACTGAGAGGTAAACATGTGAATGTTTACGTTTACTCCTACGGAAAGAAAATTTGCAACAAGGCTGCACACACCAAGTTCTCAGCACAACTTTTGATTCCCGAAAAGAGAGATAGAGCCAATGCTGACAGCACAGTATCTCTAATGGAAATAGTTTCCAAACTAAAGGAAATACATGGCACACACTATTCATCAAATCACTCCAGTTGGGTCATGTGGGCAAACTACATACAATGCGCTCCAGCCAACGAGTCGCGAGAGCGGATGATGAATGAATGTCCACCGGCTCACTTGATTTTACTATTTCGTTCGGTTGCGTTCTCAGATAATGAGCGAATGCAAAGCGCAAGAAATGGTCTGAAAATTACGGACAATATGACCGACTCGTTCAAAGGCCAAGTGAAACTGTTCAGGGAAGATTTTGAAACAATGCGACAATCGACGATGCGTGTGATGGAGCTGATGGAATGGCGTTTGAAAAGCTTGGAGGAAATTATTGAATCAAATCAGCGATTGGTCGCTGCAATGACGGATACACTGCGTCCTGAAGAAAATGAAGTTAGTCGGGGCCAAGACATACTCATCATGGACTGCGAGGATACTGATCACATGGATAATTGATAACTCCAGGAATTTATATTGTTCATTGGCTCTATTGTTAACAAAAAATTGTGATAAAATTTAAGTTTGAATTGCACAATAAATGAACTGATTTGCATTTTACTACCAGAAATTATTCGCCATTCGCTTTCTTCAATTGAAACCAAAATGGGCTGGATCTTGTTGTTGGCCGACGCTCGGATCGAATTTACCACTCCACACATATCCACAACTCTTGAAAATCGACGTGCAATCGAAATTCCGCATTTTCATAAATTCCAGGTTCACTTGAAATTCCATGTCCTTCGTCGATTGAGCAAACGTTTTCTTCAAATGTTTCTTGACGATTCCGAAGATAATTTCGATCGGGTTGAAAAACGGAGTATACGGTGGAAGAAAAATGGGAATGATTCCGAGTGATCGCAAATAGCGGATGATGGGTGCGTGACAATGGATTCTAGCGCCATCGAGAATCCACACACTGTGTTGTCCGGGAAATACGTGACAAGAACCTCCCATTGCAAAGACCTTGCAACAATCGAAAAAATTTTGTCTTGTAAACGTCCCTTCCGTTTGAAATGTCTCCAAAATTCCATCTTGTCCCAAAAAGCACAACAAAGACATCCTCGGCTTGCGATTAAATTCTCCACGGAAAACCAACTTTTTACCAATGATACCGTAGCCTTTTCATCGAATCAAGCCATGATTATCCACCGATATTTCATCCAGAAAAACCAAGTTTGTGTAATGCCATTCGATGGAGTTGAGCTCGTTGAAGAATTTCTCTATCTCTTTGTCTCTTATTTGAATTGCACGGATTTCGATGGTTTTCCAGGTGAAATTGTTTTCGTGAAGAAGCTTACAGATGTAAGATGCAGAAATGTTCACCCCAAAATTTCTTTCAAATTTACATTTCGCTTCTTCCAAGTACAATATCAGGCACGCACGGTACAAGTTGAGCAACCAATTACGCTTCTCATCATCAATTTTGTATGGCTCTCGTACAGTCTCCTTTCTAGACAACGATCCCGTCTTTTCGTACCGAACTATCCAATTGGTGATGGTGGTTGGGTCTTTGCGATACAGAACCGCAACTTTGGCTTTGTTATAGCCAAGAAAATAGTATGAGTACAACGCGTAATGTTTTACATCGTCTGAGACATGTTTATTGCGAACATTTTTCAATATTAAAGCCATTTTCACTGCGATAAACCGACAAACTAATCGACGAGGTAATTTCTCAAGCGATAGATTTTTATCTAACTAATTTTCGAATGGTTTGACAAGAGTGATATTTATTGGTTACTAGATGTTTAATAAAGCGGATCTATAAACGGTTTGATGAGTGGCTAATCTATAACTTTAGAGTTTACCCAATCTACAACTTTATTGATACACCCAAGAATATGGTATAAAGGCTTCTTTGCCTTGCTAACAGACTCATTTTATGGAGAGCTTGATACTGTCTACCACATTAAATCAATCTACTCCATTATTTATAAAAAAAATGAACCAAAAAGCAAAATTTAGACTTGTTTTTACAAGATTTTTTGCATTTTTAGCAAAAAAATCTCATATTTTATAACAGTCGAAAGAAGAAAACATAAACAAGCACAATCGTCTGAGAGAGAGAAATTTCGTCGTTCTGATTGGTCGGCGCAATTTACAATTTACAATTATAATCGTCATTGGAGTCGAAATTGTTATTCAACTCTCAATATGAAGATGTGACTTAAAATTTCCAACTTATAGGTTTGTTCCAAGGTCATTTCGAAATGTCAAATTTCATCCGCAGAAGGCAACTTAACCTCAACTTTCAGGTTGACGAGAATTTTAACGAAAAATTTACAAAGAAATTTGTTGACGTTTAGGTTATGTTCATCTCTGTGGATGAAATCGTCGGCGTTCGTGTTGTCAAAGTTTGGGTTTACAGTTATTTGGAACAAACCTATAAGTTGGCTTATAGCTTATATGTCATTTACGCAAACTCACTAATCATTCTTGGATTCATTAAATTAGATGTTTTTAAAATAATAGGTCAGTGATTGTAAATTAAAAATATATAAGGTGAGATATGTCTCAGTTGATTCCCCTTGTATAAGTGGTTGATACTTCAGATCGCAAGATAGTAAGAATTCAGTGCGCACGCTTTTTCAAATGTTTTTGCATTATTTTCGAAAGTTTAGATTTTTTGTAAATTTATCGGCGCGCCGATCGGCGCACCGCCGCCGACTATAAATTTCTTACGGCGCGCCGCCGCCGATCCCTTACCAGTCGGCGCACCGCCGCCGGCTATTTTAAGATCGGCGCACACCTCTACCCCTGAACAAAAATAAAGTTTTACCGAAAATGCACCCAAAAATTGATTGCTGTTCTGAATAGAGGGACCCTAGGGGAGTTCAAAACGATGGTCCGTTAAGCTGGACCAGATGCTTCGCCACAACCATACAACTAAGGAAAAAATTGTATGGGCTGGGGAAGCATCTGGTCCAGCTTAACGGACCATCGTTTTGAACTCCCCTAGGGTCCCTCTATTCAGAACAGCAATCAATTTTTGGGTGCATTTTCGGTAAAACTTTATTTTTGTTCAGGGCGGGTGTGTTGCTGCAACCAAATCTATTTTCTGTTGAAAGCTAACACATTCGACGTCGGAATTGCGGTCGTACATTTTTGAAAAAGGATTCTGGAGGAAAGATATCATGAAAAGTAAACTAAAATCACGTATTTAAAAATCACGTACCGGTGCCTCTTAAGACGAATCTACACATGGCTAAATTGCTGCCTGCATTTAGGCGCAAAATTGTTATTATTTTAAAGTTTGAACTCGCATCATTTTTGAAAAGAACCATCGTTTGGTGTTATAATGTGTTAGCTTCCATTAAGAAATTGAAATATTTGTTATGATTTAACCTAAATCCGAGAAAACTCAAAATATGTGTCAATTTTCGTAAAATATTGAATTTTCGCGGACGAAGTTCACATCACCACAAACTTTTTAATTTTTTACTGGAAGCTAACACATTATGACACCAAACGATAGTCGTCCTTTTTTCAAAAATGATGCGAGCCCAAAATTATCATCAAAGTAATATCAATTTTGCGCCCGAATGTAGGCAACAAGTTATCCATGTGGGGATTCCTCTTAACCCATTGTCATTTAAATATATATTCTGAAGCAACCCTTTAGAGCACACAATCTAATTAATATGTTCGTGCGGGTCCACACCAGCACCATATATATGCGTACAATGGCAAGGCGGTACACTTGCATTACAGTTCTCGCAAATGACAATATGCATGTGTACCACTGAACTCCGTATTTTTTATGTTTATTTAAATGCCAGACATGGTGCTTTATAATAGAAATGCAGAGCGAAAGAAATTCACGAACAATCTTATTTTCGCAAAGACATGAGCAACGAGGAACATTTATGCACAAGAAGTGGATATATTTTCCACCATCGCATCGTATAACGAAATGAAAAACTTTCATTTGCCATGCATAATGCATTATTATTTTGATGCTGCTATACATTACACGCTTCATATTATCTCCTGTTTTCGACGAAAGAAAACCGGCAAAACGAAATTTATTTGCATTTTTATTCCAACAACACAATTATTTTCTATATTACTTTTCCTGTATTATAAATGCAGGCAGAGCGTCGAGTAGAGATAGATACTTCTCGACAAAGTGTTGTAAATAATTCGTACATGAAGCACTTAAAATAAACACCATTTTATAGCTTCAAGCAATCAAACCACATAACATGCATAGAACATTATTATGTGTCTCTTCAGTGTTGCTCCATTTGTCCCATACGCTCCAGGGATTATTTACATCATTTTGTACTATATCTTTGGTTAGTAACAATCTTCCATTTGAGGGGATGGTTGTGAGACTTGCGTTCAATGTTCCAGCAGTTACTTAATAACCAAACAGTTAAATCGGTCTAGACCAAGACCATTCGTAATATTACCAGGCAATATCGTGGCAATTGGGACACAACGATGAAGGGAATTTATTGGTGATAAAGTATTTCAATGTTCGTTTCTACTAATCAAAGTCGTTTTACACTAATCTTTAAGCCCTGTGGTACATGGCTTAGATCTTTACTGTCCGAAGTACACACATTATCTATTAACAAGGACAAAGTTAATCCAATTTTTAGAAATTCAATTTCAACTTTCAATGTAATTGGTATCCTCTGACTGTGTTACATACATAGAACTATATGGTGTTCTTACCTCTATGCTATCCTGCAAATTGATTCCACGTTAGCATTCGTTTCGAATTTAATTACACGTTTGCCGTCGAAGTCATTTTCGTTTTTGCAAATCTTATACGTTGGTCCAACATTACATTATCAAAGTCCAATACACAATATGCTTGGTTATCCAATTCAACGGAGAATAGCATAATGGTATAGCAAGGTATACAATAAGCGATATATTTTATGTATACCGTACACGAATAACAAATTTTTTATCCAGAAGAAAAAAAAGTGGAAGAAGCAAAACGAAGGGAAGAAAGCTGAAGAGAAGAGAAGAAGTGTATAAGGATTATTGGCAAGGATTTTCTTTATGTGATGTATTAAAATAACGAACCATGGCATGCACGACATGTTTGCTTGATTGGGTATAAGGAGACTTGTTCAGGATTGTTTGATATTTGACGCTAATTCTTGAGATTTGGATAATACGTTTTATATAGTGTTTCTTCTGTGCACAAATTTTTCTTCTTCTTTTTTTTGATACTGCTGCTTGGTTATTTTGATGGTGTAGACGAAAGCATTTTTCTATGAGATGTGTTTAGTCTGATATCGGGTTTGTATTGGGAAGACAATGCTGCACAGCCAATAGACAATTGGGTTTCCTTTGTTGTTTAAATGGCTATTGAAATGAACTTGTAGAGTAATATCTTGTACGTGAAACGTAAGATTTAGCACTATACTTAAACAAGTTGTGGGTCCAGTTGAACTAATCCCATCAGAGTGTAGGTGAACAGTACTGTAATTCATTTCCTGATTATTGCGGACAGCAGTTTCTGTTAATATAGTAATTTAGTGTCCCTTGGCTGAAAGTCAGGGTCTTACAACAGAAAATCACTTGAAATGTCAGTCTCTCTGACTCAGTCACTATGATTTTTGAAAATGGTCCATATTGGTAAAATTACATAAAATTTTTAAATCTGTCACATACGGCTATTCATCTGTTATCGATAACGACGACAAAAATAATGACAAGCTCTGGGTAATATGGTCTTTTATATAGCAAAAAGCATTTTAAAAAATTGAAGTACAAGATTTGAAATCACCAGATTAAAGATGCTTTAATCGATGGAAGTAATAGACCCAATAATAATACTGGCAAAATGCTTGTCGTCTGTAACAGGTTTAAAAGGTTATCAGAAAATTGGCGCAACAAACGGGAATTTTAAAAGAAGTTTCCAAAAAAATGAGAAGAATCTAAGAATGGAAATTTTAGAAAAAGTTCCCGTAATATGCCAAAATTGCGAATTTCGTGGAGAGGTAAAAATGCAGATTATTTCTGGTGTTGGCACACGTCCTGTGGGTGTATCCAAATCTATTCCATCGACTATATCGAAAGATATAGTTTCTTTTTACATCCGTTTTTAAATCCCGATGATTAGTGAAGATTCAATGAAATATGCCAGGAACCAAAGTTGTATCGGGGACTACGATTTACTAGGAATTACAATTTACCGTGGACGAATGTTTTAAGCCAATCCCAGGCTTCTTAGGAGTCTTGGTTACTCAACATCCTTCCTCGTTGACGAGAAACGAGAATTAATTAACAAATTCTCTGGCTGAAAGTCCATGCATTTCGTTTTGCGTGAAGTAAATCGAATATTTTGCAATCCAATGAAACATATTACTTAACAAGTGTGTTCCGCTCATGATATGTTGCCAAACTCGCCTTTGGCTCGTCTTTCCTCGTACTCAGATCAACAGCATTAAACAGTTTTTTTTGCAAAATAGCTATTAAATAGTCGTTCAGCCCTGGGACATAAGGGTGTACACACAAAGACATTGTTACATTCCCATATCGTTACCTATCAATAGAAAATTACCTCCTAATCAGAAGGTTTCTTAAGTTTCCACATTTTTATTTTAACCAAAATGCTTCAAGGGTTGAGTAACTCGATATGATATAACTGTCCGATTACATCATGTCGGCAACAGCAAATCATTCGATTTTATTTCATCGAGTAGACTAAACCCAACACCATCAATGTCATAGCATTCCTAATTAATTAATGAAAGAAATAAATTAACATCCTGCTGATGGAAACGTGTCCATTTCGATTATTACAGGCAGGGTTGGACTGGACACCATAAGGCGCATCGGGCTCGTAGAATAAGGACACATCGTAAAGACTCATCAATATAGGAAATGAACACTAAATTGGAAAGGTGCATCAGGCTATGCCCGACCTCCCAATATGACCAATCCGGGCCTGATTATAAACCAAAATAATTTTTTTTGATAAATTGTGTTAGATACAAAAGTAATTCGATAATTGAATATCCGCCGCGTCAATTCAATCGTACACTCTGTGTGTACTCCCATCGATTCATTTTATTATTATTTTTTTTGGATATGAAAAGAAACTCACATAAATTAAGTAGTTAGTGGAATAAAGTATTCAATTTCATCGTCTTCATGTGACAGAATATAAACGGTAAAGCGTTTTATTGACAACAGATGGAAGTGAAATTTTGTACAACTTCGTATTATTAATACATTTCTCCGAGTCATTATTAGGTAAAATTTGGTGTCGAAGAATAAAATTGAAATCTTAAAAAAAATGGAAATTTTCCGTATTATGTTACAATGCATACTACTCGATATCGGACAAAATGATTTATGAGTTCAAAATGTTTACTTACAATGTCAATTTGTACAACAAAACTGTGTATTATGTGAAATGCATATACAATATCTCCAGGACCACACCTCAGATATTTCTTCATTTTTTTTTATTTATTTCTTCATTCGATTTTTACTTCTCTCTAAAAACCTATACTGAATTCATTGTACATTGTCTACGTTGTCTACTCAAATTCGAATTACTTCCGGAATTAGATCCAACAGTGTATGTGTACAAAACGTTCTTGCAATGGAAACGTAAATATTTGATTTTGTAAATAGACTCTTTTGTATGAACAATATGTGTATTGTAGTTGCAGGTGAGTGAGTCCATACATCTCCTTCGGAAATTCTTTATTTTCATCATTTTGTCTATTAGTTGTATTTGTGTGCTGTGCATGGACGTTATACCATTATGTGTATCGATCGTATTGTAAACATTAGTGGGTTAAAATTGATTGAATACCGTTCCCAGTAACAAATAAATTGCTGTATTGGTCTGCATATACCGGACCACATGGATCCATATCCCTCTAGTATGGCAGATGTACTTTTTGTTTAATATTTTATCTTCCATGTGTGACTATTTCATACATTACTCGTTTCTGTATATAAACTCTAAGACATACGTTAATTCTGGTTTTCTAGGGATATAATTCTATTATTACTCTTCTAGGGTAAATTTTATTTCCGTTTTTTTTATTTTGAAGAAAAAAACCAGTGACCCGACGGAGATTCGAACACGGAACCTCCGACTTATGAACAAACTACGCTAACCATTTGACCACAGAGTCTTCGGGTATATCAGATATGCATACCCTCATGATTGTCTTATGCCGCATTGTGCGACTCAATTTATGAAGTATATAAGCAACATGTACTGCAAAATGTGTCGCGTGTATGTGTGAATGCCATGTTGGAATTCGTTTAGAGCAAAAAATAGTCAAATTTTGATGAAACGGATACTCTTCATTCAAAAATTTCTTCTTTTTTTGTTTTACCTCAAGATTTCTGTAAATTATTTAGTGTTCCGATTGAACTTATGTGCCGAGAAATATGCCATCGCAAATGTGGTGTAAAAATGTGTAAAAAAGCGTAGGGTCTGAGTGCTCAGCAGAAATTCGTACGAATGAAAATCAACTTACGATAAAGAGATGAGCATAGTTTATTTGCAATTTATTTTAATAAAATGAATAAATAAAAAAAAATGTTTGGTGCGGGAAGAGAACTCACGACCTCATGCATAAAAAGTTCACGCTCTAGCCAATTCGGCCACTGAGATTGATGATTCCACTTAGTTTTGTTGTCATGAAACCCCACATGTATGTAGAACATAAAAGCAATGAACATAGATGCTCGCATAGATGTGTTAGTAAGTCTGTCGCAGGTAGTCCGATCAATTTAAAAAGTGCACGACAAAATGTCGCGTGTGTATGTTTAGAACGAAAAATAATCAAATTTTGACTAAACGGATTCTCGTTATTCAAAATTACGTTGTTTAGTGTTTTATATCAGGATTTCTGTAACGTTATTAGTTTTTCAATTCTACAAATATCTGCCGAGAAATGTGTCATTGCAAATCAATATGACAAAAAGGCTAAGGTCTCGGTTTACAGCAGATATTCATTCGATTGAAAATCTACCTACGATACCGGAGATCAGTTTATTTACAATTTTTTGATAGAAGATTGAAAAAAAAAAAACAAACAAAAATGTTCGTTGTGAGAATAGAACTCACGATCATGTGCATAAAATTGACGCGCTCTAGCCGATTCGGCCACCGAGACTTACGATTACGTCTCGATGTTGCCATGATTTTGCTTGATTGTCACACATGATGCTTGTATTGTGTACTAGATACACCAAATATTTCAGTGGTGTTTGTGTTTGTATGTCTTCGAGTTTATATACAGAAACGCTGAATGTATGAAATAGTCACACATGGAAGATAAAGCATTGTATTGGTAGGCGAGAAAAATTCTCGAATCACTTCTTATGTACATATTGTATACACACGCGTTCGCTACGCTCACTTGTTATATACAATATGTACATACGAAGTAATTCTCGAATTTGTCTCGCCTACCAATAAAGTACTATTGTCAATTCCTAAGACTTTTGTTGGAATAGTTACCGAGCATGAGCACCATCCGTATAATAACATGACAAACGATGTATATATTATAGAGTTCTACATCCTCTCAATTCTGAGTGTTTGGTTTAGCTATTGTGTCCTCAAATATATGTTCAAGGATACCTTTAGACATTCATCGTGATTTTTACAAATTGTCCGTTCTTATTATTTATTGGATATTTCTATTTATGTTTCAATTGAAATGGTTAGCAAATAGTCTGGACCATTCAATATACCGATAGCCGTGCATGTGGACTGTGGAGTGTGTAAATATCAGAATTGATTGTAGAGAATCGTTGGTAAATAATGTGAAAGATTTTAATTCAGGACATTTAACTGAACCATTCACATATCAGCCGAATCATGGACGAATCTGCTACTTCGTTTGATCAACGTATTTTTAATGGTTTGAAAGAAATCATATCATATTTTTTGTGTTATGAGATCGCATGGTTGAGTTGCAATGGTTGCAATTTATTGAGTGTTTCGGTAAAACAGACAGGGCCGTAGCTAGAAGGTATCGGCCTCTGAATACCGACTCATTTGTACAATGATGTACATTTGTACTTTTTATGAAATAGAAAGTGGTGGGTCTCCTGGAAGTTAAGAAAGTTATCAGGGAGAAACTACCCTCAATGGAAAGACGATCTTTTGACTATCTATGTTGCCCACAACATATGTTGCCGGTTATTGTGACTTGTCAACTTTAGACACACCGGAAAGTGCTAAGGGAGTCGAGGGATACATCCAACTAAAAATCAAAAATTTGACTTTTGATTTTTAGAAATTTATTTGGAGGTATTCCTCGACCCCCTCAGCACTTTCCGGCGTGCCTAAAGTGCCTGCTCGAGCATGAGAGAGCAAACTGTCAAGTAAACAAAGCAAAAATTGAAAAAATCCAATTTTGTCTCTCACACCGAGCACGGAATACTTTTGTGGTAACTGGAAATCAAGCCTTATGTTTCGTAATTTTAAAAATGTGGGAAACCTAGATCGCCAAAACCATAGAGAGTAACTCTTTGGTCAAAACTGACTGAGTATACCGATTTATCTCGCCCAATGTCAATTATAGGAAACCGTGGTTGGTATGTAGAGGCGCCACAGTTTGTTTTCACGAAAGTAGATTCACGAAAAAATAGAGCGGTGACATTTATGACGAGACGAAATGTACAAGAAAGCTAATAGAATTATACGAAAATCTATTACATTTGAGTTTTCGTTTGCAAACAGCATAGGAGAATGATGTTTAGAAACTAAGAAGAAATCTACCAGAGTTTTCCCATATTTTAGTACATTCTGTCATAAAATTACTGCTGTCACTGCGCTTATTTTCTTGTGAACTAACCAGAGAGATGCTAATATGACGGCTGGGACGCCGTTTCGAAACGGCGTCCCAGCCGTTATCTTAGCATCTCTCTGGAACTAACTTCATATGGTGACATTTTTGTTCTGTAATGACAAATGTGAAGTTGGGTTCACATGAAAATAAGCCGCAGAGAATGAAAAAAAGGTGGCGCCTCTACAGGCCAACCCACTCGTCCTATAGCCCCATTTGAGTTCTTTAATAGCTCCTTCATACTGCGTACGGCCGTATTTTAAGAAAAAGAATTCTTTTGTTTAAATTCACTAAGTCCCTCATGCAAATTACGGCAGCATAATTGCAGGCTCTGTGTAAATGTAAGTTCACAGAAGAGTAACAGATTAACTTCCATCAAAAACACTACCCAATAATAACGCGTTTACAGTCTTAAAATGTCTTGTTAATGTCTTAAAACGTGAAATGTGTGCCGTGGGAATCGTCGATCAATATTATGAAGATGTAGACGCGAACAGGATGAGATGATGGTTATATGACTGTTATAAAATAACAAACCCAACAAATTAATACAAAATTATTCAAACACATTTTCCAGGTATTTAAAGTGAACCTCTTAACAAATTCCCAGTCGGCAACCCATCAGCCAACATCATACCGAAACCATCAACCTTCATCGGGAGACTTTTTAAAGTCAATATTTTCGCATTTCGAATTTCTATCTCGTAACATGTTCTGTATTGAGTTATATCTTGAGATAAATCACATGTGTATTAGAACGTCGAATCGACGAAGAGATATTGTGAATTTTACCGTGTAACCTTTACCTGTTCGCATAATTTGCATAACTTAAATATTGAACATCCTTTGTTGAATTATCATTTTCCATGATTAAAATTCAATATTAAAGAAAATTTGTTCAAAATATAACCATAATGTAACTCAATCATATTAAATAAGTTATTTTACAAATTCGACGTAATTTATGCAAATAAATTTCAATGTTATTACATCGGTGGTACACCCTATATGGCATATCGCACATATATTATATACTACTACACCCTATATATTACGTTGGAAACTTCCACACCACTGTGGTGAACTCAAATTTCATTAAATAGAAGAAAAAAAAAGTTCCTTTCGTATAATCTTTCTTATAACCAAATAAATTAGCTCATTATAATATTTTCTGGTTAAGCCCTCCTCGTTCCTGCAATAATCAAAGATAGACGAGATATTTCTTTACCCTTGTGCGGTGGATTATTTTATTGAATTGAAATTATGGCTCTGAACATTCGAACATTTGTTATTGCAACCCCATAGTTTTCACAGAGAAAGTGAGTATCCTTAAAGAAAATACAAAAATGTGGCCCCATGAGAATGCATCCATCCCATCCATCCATCCCCGCAAACGGAAAAATAAAATTCACGCGTCGAACAATGCTATGCCAAGTTTCGAGTCTTTAGGACTCGTCGTCTGGGCTTCTATAGTAAGGCTCGGAACGGGTTCGGGTTGACTTGTTTAAGTTCAGGTTCAACCTGAACCTGTTCTTCACCTGAACATGAAATTACCATTTCGGGTTCGACCCGAACCTGACCTGAACCTGAATTGGTTCGACCTGAATCTGACCTGAGCCTGAATTTCTCATTTCGGGTTGGACCCGAACCTGACCTGAACCTGAAATTTTTATTTCGGGTCAACCCGAACTAACCTGTTTCGACCTGAACTTAAAGCAACTCAATGAATCTGACTGAAAATACGGCCGAACCGTGGTATAAACCACGTTTTTTGCAATTCTGAACAGAAATCCATTCCTATGCAAACCATTAAAATATGCAATTTGTATTTATTTTAATCAAAATACACAATTCAAACATGGTATTCAATCGCAATGACAAGCTCAATAGCGAATTTACTTCACTTACACAAATTTGTTGTTTGTAGTAAACAATGTGACAAACATTTTCTTGCACTCTTTTTAGCTGTGAAAAAATCAACATCATACGACACTTAAATCAGGCAAATAATGGTTGATTTCCGTCACAGAATTGCAAAAACTATTTTTTTATGGTATATGAGACTTTCTTTCGTACGTTAAACGCATTTTTTCAGGGAATTAAATTTAACTAGTGACAAAAAGTTGTATGGAAATTTTTTAGCACCAGCCCTAAGTTTTCCTTACGAGCGAAGCGAGTAACACTGACATTTCTAAACGAAAAATCATAGCAAAATATGTCGTATTTCAATTGTCCAATGCTCAAACACTTTTATTTGTCGCATACAATTAAGTGTACTATAACTTAAACTTAGACATTTTGATGGACATTCGTTTCAATCGACGCTTACTTCTAAAAAAATGTATTTAAAATAACGCAATATAAAATTAGAAATCAGTTCAGGTCAAAACAGGTCAGGTTCGGGTCCCACCCGAAATAACAAATCAGGTTCAGGTTAGGTTCGGGTCAAACCAATTCAGGCTCAGGTCAGGTTCGGGTCGAACCCGAAATTGAAATTTCAGGTTCAGGTCAGATTCGGGTCGAACCTGAAATCATAATTCAGGTTCGGGTCAAAATCAGGTTCGGGTCAAAATCAGGTTCGGGTCAAAATCAGGTTCGGGTTCCGGTCAGACCGAACCCGACCCGTTCCGAGCCTTATTCTATAGAGTGACAAGCAAACAAACCAACAAACAGTCCTGAAATGATTTTGAATGTGAATCGACTCAGGGCCTATGTTCAGTTCTTTCGTAGGAGCTACAGTTGACAAACGATTGTGGCGTAACGCACCTTTGTTTTTGGAGACTCGTAACTCAGACTTGAGAAACCAAATTGGGGTCCTCAATCTACAAAGTTTTACTAAATGTTACAGACGGCTGTCATCTGTTATCGACAACGACCGCAAGAATAAACGACCTGACTAATAAGGTCTTATGTAGCAAAAAGCATGTTCAAAACAAATGAAGTAAAAGATTTCTGAAATAAATCTTTGAAAATCTTCGATCAAGTGAAGTAATAGTTTGAATAGTAAAACTGTTAATTGGCTTGCCGTCTGTGACATGTTCAATCCAAGGTAAATATAGTGAGTCGGTAATATATATAACCGAATTAAATGTGCGATGCCTCACTATATACTTACCTTGATTAAATCCACTATAAAATCACTTGACTGTTCCACAGTCCATATATTTCGAAACAAACATTGTTGACCCTTGACAACAATCTAGTTCGTTAGATGACATCGCCAGAAACTCACCAGCTAATCAAACTAGATTTAAAGCAGCAGAAACTTCAATGGCATAATTTTGAGACTTTTATTGTTTCAAAAGTACAATTTATGTTACTAATGTGACACGTAACGTAACAGAACAAATGATAACAAAAAAAATTATTTTTTCGGAGAACGAGATTGCGATCTTCGTCGTCGTGGAGTCTTAGGCGTGACGGGAAAATCCAGGCTACGATTCAGTCTCCGTTTGCGTTCACGTTCCTCCGATGTAAGACCAAGGGTACGTCGACCAAGCGATGACACTTTCGGTTGTTTCAATAATTTCGAATCTTTCATTCCAAAATGCTTAAACGAACTGCTCAATTTGGACGCAGGAGACTTTTCGTGAAACTTGTCCTCAAACAATTTGGCAATGTCCTCTTCTGCATCCGATCCAATGTTTTCCGATAAAATGGCCGACAAATCAATATCGGGATTGGGACGAAATCGTTTCGTCAACGAACGGTTTGGACTAAATTTTGTACCTTCTGCTGGATTCATTTCGTCATCATCGCGATGACTGCGTTTGAGCGAGCTTCTTCTGTCTTTAACCGGTGTCGATTTTCTACTCATATTTAGATGCACGGGATTATGAACAATTAATTTCGCAGTTTAAGTGAAACGATAGCAAATTTTATGGTCAATAACAAAGTCAACTTCAATTTTTATCATGGCACATTCAGTTTATAGGTTGGTTCAACGCACTTCAAGCAAAAGTGCTATTTATGACAGCTGCCAGTACTATTTTGTATGAAATTTTATCCCCACTCTTTTTACAGTGTAAAATTTTGTATGGAGCACTGTCAAGTTTCACCAAGGCCATATGAATTGTCAAATTTTATTCACAGAACCATAACCTCAATAATATCTCGGTGTAAATCGCGTAGGCGACGTTGCTCGATTTGTATGAAATATCACGTGAGCGACGTTGCTATGGATGAAATTGTCGTTGTTCGGGTTGTCAAAGTTCGTGTTTACAGCTGAATTTTTTTATAAAAATAATTTTTGACCGTTAAAAATTTGAATTTTGTTTGAAAATTCAAATTTTTTTTTCATTGTTATGTTGGATTTCCATACAAGCCTGTCTGTCAAAATTATTTTTATAAAAGAATTCAGCTGTACTTGGAACAAACCTATTATCGGACTTTTCTTCAATGAAATTGACATTGTCACTTTGTTTGGCTAGTAGCAAATGTAAAGCCTCTACAGGCTGATTTACTTGGCGAATAGGTTTGTTCCAAGTAACTATAAACATGAAATTTGTCTGGCCGAACGAACACGATTTCATCCACAGATCTCGGTTTTCATCAGAGAAACGATAAGTTGGTACGCCTGTGGCGAGATAGAGGGAACATTGGAATGACAGTTGGCTACTATAGGAGTGAATGTGAGAGAATTTGTATGTAATTCTCTCCCAAAGGAGCCGACTGTCATTCCAATGTTCCTGCTATCCCACAAGAGCCAACTGTCATTCCGATGTTACGTCTATCTCGCCACAGGCGTACCAACTTATCATTTCTATGGTTTTCCCAAAGTATATAAACACTTTCAGGTGAATTCATTTTCGTATGTTGTCTAACTTAGACTTGTGCAACATGACGGCCCTAAATCCTTCCAATTCACCACTAAATACAACTTGACACAAACAAATTTTATATGTGTGCAACATAACGCCGCTAAATAGTTCCAAATTTACCACTAGATGCAACTTGACGCAAACGAATTCAATACATGTGCAACATGACAGAGCTAAAATTCACCTGAAATTTTGGATCCGTGTGTAACTGTGGATTTGCATTACCTTCAGTGTTTATATACTTTGGGTTTTCCAGAAAGTTACTAATATTACGACTGGGTCGTTTCGACGGATAGAGGGGAATATGTCGAATGACAGTTGGGTTTTTGAGATAGAATTCAATACATTTTCGCTCAACCAATTTCAAAATCATTCGACATATTCCCTCTATCCGTTAAAACGACCCAGTCGTCATATTAGCGTCTCTCTGTGGTTTTCTTACAAATATAGGTTTGTTCCAAGGCCATATGAATTGTCAAATTTCATCCATATAACCATAACCTCAATAATACCTCTGTGTAAATCGCGTTGGTCGATTTGTATGAAATATCATTGCTATGGATGAAATTGTCGTTGTTCGGGTTGTCGAAGTTCGTGTTTACAGTTACTTGGAACAAACCTATTGATGAGGTTATGTCTCTATGGATAAAATTTGACAGTAATTTGACAATTCGTATGGCCTTGGAACCTTACTACTCGTCAAGTCAATTTCTATGTAGTATATATCGAGTATCGAATGATTCAAGAATTGATGAAGCACAGCCAGTGTACATCACGAGTGGAATTAGATGTAACAGGTTAGTTTTCGGTCGTTTCTCCACTCTTTTATTAAAAATAATCTGCGAATTCTATTCACCTATTGTTTGGTGTTTCTTTGCTATTTACTCTGTTGAAGCTCCTGGGCCCATCCTACAACATTGAAAACTTTAGAAAAATAAAATCTTTAACCGTCTGCGAAAGGCGAGCATATGACTAGTGATATTGTTGAGTCTATTAGTTCTTTTGATCAAAAATTTTTACAGTGAACGACATCTCAAATGTCTAACTGTCATTTTTTTCAGAGAATGTCATTGTGAATTTGCACAATAAAATTCTCAGAAAAATTTGACAGTGAGACATTTGAGATGTCGTTCACTGTAAGAGATTAGTGCAAAATCTTTTACTACATTTCTTTCAACATTCACTTTGGTATAAGATCACATTATTCGGAGTCCATCATTTATTTTGTCGTCGTTGTCGATAACAAATGTTTAATTATTTTGTCATGTCATGTCATTCTTCGATAATAAATGGATAATAAGTGAAATGAATGAATGAATAAAATGTTTCAAAACGTTTATGTTGAAGAACTTCTGAAACGTGGAGAAATCACTTTTCTGGAACAAGTTCGTTCGCAAAATTCCGAGATAACAGAACATGATGGATCAAATTCTTCCTATCTCGATAACTTCCTAGGTGTGTGTTGTACAGCTTTGGTCGGCAAGGAGTAATTATATAGTTCATCAAGAAAAACAAACCTTCCAAAGGAAGTGGGATTCTAGCTTATCACCCTGAAGAGGTTCAGAGAAAGTAGAGTTGGCAGTGGCAAAAAATTTTGGTATTTCAGCAGAAACCCAGGAACTGCATTACTGGAGGTCGAATGAGAAAAAATGGCGAAAAAGTTTTCCTCAGCCAGCTGTAGAATTCTAGGATTGTGATGACTTCAGACTGTTTTTTAGGTTCTCTTTTGAGAGTATTTTGACGATCAATTAAATTAGTAATTTATCGAGGTGTTAGATGTTTGATTCCTACAACTTCAAAGGGCAAGTGTTTCAAGATTTTGAGGAATTTTCCAAATTTTTTGGGTTCCCTTCTGGATTTTTAGGATTATTGAGGTATGTATGTTGCTTCATAGAGAAATAACTTTTATGGAAAAGTTTGATTGTTAGATGTTAGGTACGAAGTACTAGCGGCTCATATGACCGCTATGCCGTTGGCAACACCTTATTTTTTTTGGAATAAATTTTGAGTTAACTTCAGTTTTTTGCGTTATTCCTAGCGATATCAGTTATTTTGTAAGTAAGGACACAAGCACTTGCACTACCTTTACCCTTCAGTTTTTTTGACAACTTACTGACCAGTGAGACTAGAGAGAAGTAACTGTTTACCAGTCCAATCCTTTTACAAAATGAATTTCGAAAGTTGAAAATATTTTGACACTTTCCAAAGGATGCAGCAGAATGAAGGATGGTTTGGAACATTGTACGGTGGTGTATGACCGACATCATCAAATATTTCTTCTTCTTTTTTTACTTAAACTTTCTTTGACGTTTTTTTTCATCATCATCAACAACAACAACGACGAACAACAACTGATTATTATGTATTACATATTATGAATATTTTATTAAAAAGAAGTCGAAGAAGAAACTTGTGTAATGTGTATTAGGAATTACTGAATCGCATCGTATAACAAAATAATAAAAATAAAAAAATAAAAATAAAAGGAAAACTTTTTCATGTCTGAGCCTAATATAATTAAATTTCAATTTTTTTTTGTCGTCAAAGCATCCCAAAACTCGAAGAAAACCACAATTTCCAACTGAAAAATTTATATATTATTCAGATATCGTCCCAAACAGCCAAGGCAGAAAAAAAACGGAATATAATAAAAATATCTGCACAAAATATAATTTAATTTGTTACCCCTTATATATACATATAATACGGAGTGAGCGAGAGCAGCAAAAAAAAACTTTTATTTCTGCCATTTTAAAAAGATAAAAGGAATACAAAAAGCAGCAAAAAAGGGCATACACACAGAGAGAAGAAGCGGAAAAAAAACACATTGAATTTAGGCAAGATGTTCAATTCATAGTAATACAAAGGGAATTGGGTATAAATGGATAAAAAGTGTATAAGACACAGGTAGGAAAAAAAAGTCATGAATTTTTGAATTATTAATTGTTCGGTGCTAGGAGCACACATTATTACAAAATAGCAATGGTACCGAGAGCGTTTTATACTTTATACAGTGGAGTGGAACACGTTTTTAGCAGTCATCTCTGGAGGGTGATGATATTGCCGTTTGTTGAGCATTATTTCTCTTATTTCATATTACAATGGTGATTCGACGAGGGTTTAATTTTTTTTTCTACTTTAACTTGTTTCGAAATTCATTTATAAATAAACGAGGAGGGTATATCATCAAGTTTTCTGTATATAATTATTTAAGTGTGATCAATTGTAGCGAAGCTATGATAGAAAAAAAAGGGAAAAAAATTTTTTTTTTAGTTCAGTTTGACAGCATAATTATGGCAATTAAGTCAAACGAAATATGTTTGAGGTATGCCGAATTAAATAGTCGAGTACATGAGGGGAGTTGTGCTAGGAAAAAATCTTCAAACAAAATTGATTTTTTTTTGTAATGATTGAATTACCAGGAAATGAGAAAGTATTGGCTGTTAATTGAATGTATATTTTGCGCTTTGCGGTGACGATAAGCTCCTCTTGCGTAACAATTGCCATTTCTTTTCAGTTAAATTAAAAAAGAAAAATTTTGTCGACATGCTGAATCAGCATAATTGATTTTATAAAAGAGCCATGTGCGACGCATATTGTGCGTAGCTGATAACGTTCAATATTTTTATGCTTTTAAAATAGATTTTCTGACTTAATAAAGTTTTTAATAAATTTGTCGAAATTGGGAGCTACTACATTCGTTAGCTTTAGAGTCCAATTAAAGGCCTCAGATTGTCAATTCAATCAATTCGTTAAAGAGACGAAATTTACAATTTCTAATATTAAAATACTTTCATTCAAAATAAATTGTTAGGCTAACACCAGTAAGGCACAACGGAATCGCAAAATTCCTCCACACGTTTTGAGAACCACTGAAGACTATATCTGTCGAGTGCAACCCTTCTGCGCGCGGTTTTGTGAATCGGGATATATCAAGGATGCAATGATTTGTAAATTCATTCCGTTGGTTTTGGTTGACTTGGTATTAGAAGACTGAAAGACATTTCACTGTCTGCATTCCTGTCGTCTACAAACAGTGACAAAGAATGGCTGTCTAACTTACCGATATACAGGACTGTGAGTCAATGATACCACATTTGGATGAAGGCTTGCAACTTTGGAATAAATTGAATGATTCTGTACCGACTGATCCGAAGAAGCAAAAGAATTGGGATGAAATTAATATGCAGAGAATTTCCAGAGAATTAGTGTTTTAATCGAGGTAAAACGTAAGTTGAAACAATTGAAGTACAAGATTTTGAATGTAGCAAACACTTTGAATATCTGAAGTAATAGGACCAACTAGGTGAAACATCGAAGGCGTATAATTCGTCTAGGTAATGTCTGTAATAGATTCGTGGCCGTGTTTATCTCAGGATTAGCAATCTACGGCAGAGTAAAAAAAAAACAGACAGGAACACTTGACTTGACTAGGAACCTGAATTATCAAGTAACCTCATATTTTACGAGTTAAATAATAGATCATTGTCAATGTCGTTTGAGCTGTCAAATAAGTTGGCAATTTCACAGAGCTAACCTCAAATTGAACAAAAAAAGTATTGGGTTGTGAGACGCCACACAAATTTTCATACATTTCAAGGGGCGGCTCTGTGAACGAAACATCTTTTGAGGTTAGCTTTATGAAATTGACAACTCATTTGACACTTTTTGAGAGAAGAAACCGCTATTTGACACTGATCTATTTCAATTTTTATCAGAGTTCATTTGTGTTCATTTTCATTCATTAGGTCCCTTATTTGACTTTTTTTAAATGAACTGCTCCCGCCTATCATTCCAATTTTCAATAAAAGTAAACAAGCAAGTCCGAACCTGCATGAGCAATACAATAAAATTAACAAAAGAATTTTCTACAAGCAATAAAGAAACCCACTGAAGTACTAGATTTCAAATTAATTAATAATAAAACGCCCATGTGTCAAGGTTTAGAAAGCCGTCTGCTTTAGAATATCATGGAGCATCTAAGCCTAGTACTTCGAGACCCATAGATATTATGTGCATAAAGTAACTTTTCACAGCGCAAACTTTGGAAGCCTTTGTTGTGAAAAACGTTGTGTTTAGCTCGGGAGAAAAGTTAGAAATTGAATTTTCTCGGGTAAACCCTAGACATGCAATTTACAACTTTTCTTCCCTCGTTGTCTCGTTGAACAAATAACTATTGTTGGCATCAAACATACAAAACCTGAAACAAGTCGACCTATCGGACCTATCGACACCCTACTAAATGTGAATTATTCGTACCTCTACGTAATTATAGGGATCGAAAATTTGTATCCCAACTGTTATTTTTCGGTATAGAAATGAAATAAAAGAAATGGTTATAATAGTGTGAAAGCAATAATTGTGCAGTTTTCATTCTACAGCAAAAGAAAGCAGCATGTTCAACAAGGTGTAAAGTTAATGAAACGGATAACATATAATTAATAAGAGTTCTCGATGGCGATTATAGGTTTTGAATTGGGTATTAAATATTCACACATTTACACATTTCAAGTGAAAAATTTCGAATCGTAAATTGGTGAGGAATAGCCTCGAAAATAACGGAGAGAGAAAACAAATTATCGACTTTTTTCCAATCATTTTTTATACGAAAAAAAAAAAAAATCAGCACGAACTAACACACCAATTTGTTCGAATATTTATTGAAAAATATAGAGAAAAAAAATTGGATTTACACTTTTTTATTCGAAAAACTTTTTTTTCCCTCCTCCCTCTACCGACAACCGAAAACTTTTTTTTTTATACATCCTCGACCGAACATTTTCTATTTTGTTCGATGTTCGAGTGTAATGATTAAAAAAATATTATTGAGTTCACTTTTCCACACAACCAATTTGTTTAATGTTCGCTTAACTTTTCGGTGTGCAGAAAAAAAAAACTTTCATGATTTTCTATACATCGGTCGAGTCTCACTCTTCCGGTTACAATTTTGTGTGATTAGAAAATAAATGGGGAAGAAAAGGAAAAAAAGAAATTGTAAATTAAATTGTTGTATGTCGCATGGGATGAAACGACGGAATAACGACATAATGATCACGTAGAAATAATGATGGGCTTTGTATTAATGATTCTGTTCGAAATTAGACCGAACTACATCAACAATCCGGTAGAGACACATGCTTGGATCAAAAACTTGACCGTTAGAATTGGCTTCTATCATAACACTGCTTCTAGCTTTAACACTGAACTATTCCAAATTTGGAGACTTTAGTAATAAGACACGGTTGGTTTGAAACGAGATTAAATAGGGAACGCCGACCACCAATAATTTTTTTTCATATTATTAATCAGTGATGGACAAGAACATCACACAGGAAAAAATCAGAATTCCCGCATAAGCCCAATAGTGACACCTACACCAAAATCAGTCATATTTGACTTCTTCGACGCTCACCTGTTGTCTATTACCACGAAAAAATCATTCAAGAACAAAGGACACGAAGTAGCTGTGTTACAATTTCGAAATTTAAGATTCGTTCGTAAATTTCGTCGTAGAGCGACCTCGCTACAAAAAATCTAACAAAAACGGTACGCGTCGCGACCGATGAGTATCATGCTTGGTATTGTTACAAAGCTTAAGCTTAGGGCTAAGCAACTGTACATATTTTGATTAAAAAAAATACGTTGGAAGCGTTCCAGCAGTGTTCAAAGTTCGCCGATGGTAGCAAAAAAAGATGGTCGAAAATGGGCCATTATAGACAACATCTAAAAAATCAGTTACTAGTGGTGGATAGGGCTTGTAACCCTCTATCCATATCAACAATACGAAACTTCCACGGTTGCTTCCTTTCGAAGATATCGTCGATTGAAAATCGTGATTTTTCGACTACTTGGGGCTACAGCTGCCCAACCAGATGTTCCAAGGTGAATTTTTTAAAATAAAAAGTCTTAGAATTAGTCCTGCTACCGATCCCAATATAAGTCACAACTAACCGCTACTCTACAGGCCGTGGACGACACAGCTGCTGGTTCTCAGAAACGGCCCAGCCGATCGGTTTGATTTTTTCCTGTGTGATGTTCTTGTCCATCACTGATTAATAATATGAAAAAAAATTATTGGTGGTCGGCGTTCCCTATTTAATCTCGTTTCAAACCAACCGTGAAGACCTAATGCTAAAGATTGCTCTTTTGTTGTATATTTCACCTCATACAATAAACGTGACTATGTCATCTGTTATCAACAGCAGCGACAAAAACGAGTAATGACTCGGTGTCACATGTTACATAGCAAAATTTGTGTTAAAACAAATGAGGTAAAAGATTTCGTATCGACCTCTTGATAAAACTTTGATCGAAAGAAGTAACAGATTCGATATGTGGATGATATACTTGGTTAGCTTTTGAAGATTGATTGACTTGAGTCTTTTTTCAGTAGTCGATGATAGTGGCCAGCATCATCTCATTTACATTTAAACCACTGCAAGATAAAATTCCAAACCATCAGGAAGAACTATTTTTCAAGTGGAAGAAGATTTATCGAATTCAGTATTATGTTAAGAATTTAAAATTTATAATTTAGAGCAGAAATGCGTTGGCATTGTTTTACATACACTACACTTAAAAAAATTTAGTTTATATCACATTTTCGTTTTCAATAGATTCTACATAATTTCTAGATCCACAGATTTGACAGTCTTGATATTGAATGGTTTTTTGGTTTGTATCCCAGTAAACTAGTCGTTACATGTGTGCGACAAAAATTTCGACTGGGAAAAAATTCAAATATTTCATTCAATATAACAGCTGTCAGAGTCTGTGGGACTAGAAATATCAGATCCTACATAAAACAAAAATGTGATATTAACTAATTTTTGATAGCTGTAACTACGAAAAAGTTAATCAGCAGCTGAAATTGCAGCAAAATCAATATTTTTGATCAAATTTTTTCTGTGAACTGAATTTTTCGAGTTGCGGAACAAAACCTCAAACTTATACTTCAAAGCCACATTCATCCATGCATGTTTGATGTCAAAGCTAAGACCAGAATCAATTAGGGGAAACGGTTTTTTAAATGTTTTTGTTGCTTTTCTGATGCTCGTAACTTCTCAGGGGTGCATTTTACCCCCCCCCCCCCATGATCGACTACTTGCCCCGAAAGTACATGCAATTTTCTAATGACACCTCACACGACCTTGTACGTTTCGTGTAGCCAGAGAAATTTCCAGATGAAAAGTGCATGTTTTCTGTTTTCGATCGCCTCTCGCTATCCACACAAACATCGATGAATTTAAAAAAAATATATTTTTGGCGTCTAGTGACCAATACCTATCGAGGCACATATTAAAAAAGTCCACTGGAAAATGCGTCCGATTTCGGCAGGTCGTTTTTCAAAAGAATCCCTCTCAACAACTTCTTCAAGGTGGCAACCAAACTTAATTATTAGATTAGCTTGTACGTCTATCAGTAGTCCGACGACTAGAACATTGAACATTACGCAAAACTCTGCAATTTTTTTACAGTATTCATAAATGTCTTTCAATCTTTCATTTCTTGCATACAAAGTGGATGGAAATAAATAGGCAGACGATTCACATTTACCATAAATCGATTTAAAGATGAACAGAAATTTTGAACACAAACTTTTAGAGGTTTTCGTTCATGCCTTTGTTCGAAGATGAAAATGCGATTTAGTTCGTAAATTCAAACGAATTTTCCCAATAAAACTAGCACTTGGTATATACTACCAATTACCATTATTTTTCGTCTCAACGCCAATACTACTCCGCATTACATGTATTATACATAAATAGCTGAGCAAAGACAAGTTCAATGAAATTAGTGTTGGAAACGAAAGTTTTCCGAAATGCAAACCACGTCTTATACCATTGCTGTAACAGATCCAGAATAATAATTTCGAACAACGATTTCCTTAGCAACTAATTGATGGTAACAAATTGATGGTTATCGAAACTAATATGTTCGTTAAATTGACTTATCTCTAAACCAGGGGAGAGGCGGCTGTAATATCATATCTTATTTTGTGGTGCCCTGTCTATTCTATACTTCCATTAACGGCAAAACGAGTTAGACGCTTGTGTAACCTACACCCGAAGTCTCTCATTAAATATGTGCATTTTAATGTGGTAATGCCTTATGTATACCTTCAAATTTTGCAAATTTTTGAGAATCGTAAGCATTACCAATATTATATTTCAAATTAAAAGGGAGCCGAATATTTATTTAAGATCAAAGTGGCTTCAGAGAAAATAATAGCCGAAATTATATTGTTTATGCTGTGAATTTTCCATTCTACCGGATACACATCGTGTGTATTTGGGTTACACTCGCGCGAAACACAAAGTGTTTTATGCAAGAAATTCGGAGAGATAAGTTTTTAATTGTTTTTTTTTCGTATTCTTAAGTCAAGGGTTCAATCAGTCGATTAAACGAAACTCGCATACATTTCCACACTAGCTGAACATTTTGACAGATGACCCACACATTTTGTGTCAAAATTTCATTTCACCGGCTGGTTGTATACTTGGCTTTAGTCGAGGCTTTAGTGGTAAAGCGCTGAACACAAAGAATGAAAAAGAGCAAAAGAAGACAGAGAAGAAAGAGGGGCATCTGGTTGACATAGCCACGATTTTCTTTTTAAAATTTTCATAAATTCATTTTACAGTTAACTCCAACCAAATATGTTACTCAATTTGCTTCAGCTATTTTTCAGCTGGTCTTATCATACAACCTCACCGTCTAATACGTATTTGCATGATTTTACCACTACCACGTATAAATACATATAATGCAGTGAAATTGTATGAGTGGACCAGCTGAAAAAATACAGAGGCAAATTGCGGCACAAATTTGGTTGGCGTTAACTGTAATTCGTACATAGAGTAGTTAATAAGTCGACAAACTACCAATAGAAGGTTTTGTTTAACAGATCTTAAACAACAAGTTTCTTCCATATCATATCATATTATCAGAGGTGCCGTACATTAGACGTTGATGCAATTTGAAGCTGTATCTGAATATGAACTGTTATATAACTGTGTAAACGATGATAATCTCGAAGATAATTTTCACGATTCAACTACAACCGAGCATAATACCTTTGAGTATATCATGCAATTGATACCATCATTCAATATTTCGTTATATTGTTGCTGTATGTTTTAACAAGTAATATTCAAGTAAAAATGTAGCCAAATATATACATTATGCTAAACCGATAAGAACGATAGGTTATATCCTGTTGTAGCTGCTGCTGCTGCTGTGTGTACGTATCTTCCATTTTAATACACA
The DNA here is from genome assembly GCF_014529535.1 of Bradysia coprophila. Taxonomy (NCBI): domain Eukaryota; kingdom Metazoa; phylum Arthropoda; class Insecta; order Diptera; family Sciaridae; genus Bradysia; species Bradysia coprophila. Next base: position 861,313 of record NC_050738.1, read on the forward strand.
TTTTGCTCTTGGAGTGCTTCCTTGTTTTTACAGTATTCACTTAGTTACGAATGGATATTCGAGTAAAATGGATAGAGAAACTTGAGTTAATTCAAGAGCAAATAGAAAATTAAATTGAAATTTCGGATCACAGAGTGGGTAACAATTATTGAAAATTCTAGAATTATCAGCTTACATCGTTTTGTGTTTGTGTGTAAGTGCTTGGTATAGATACAATATCATTCCGATTCGATAATTATAGGAGGGTATACATGTCGGACGTTTATGTAATTAATCAGATAAATGGATTTTGTATTGGTTTTTGGACGCTTGAAATGAACAATAGACCTGCGATCAATTCAATTTTCATTCGATTTAACTTTAATTGCAATGGTTGAGCGAAAACAAGTCGATGAATCAGGTGAATCAAGGAATGATTTAAAAAATCACTAAGCCCAGAGCCCTATACTCAGAACAAACTAATTTTCAAACATTTCCCATAAATGGGTTATTCTATGGTTATCCACGTTACCATCATGCCATATTTTCGCATATTATCGAATCATTTACGTCTGTTGAAATCGCAGTTGACTTACGAACAAAGGAAGTTTAAAAAAAAAACCATCAAAACACCGTCACATGCTTTCGCCCAGCTGACTGAATGACATTTTTCAAACTAGACTTACATGTAATACAGAGAGCGAGAGACGTTTTCGGTACTAAATCGGAGACGCAACCAATGAACCTACATCAAATGTTGTTATAGATCATTTTCATGACCTTGTAAACGTCAGACACGATCCCAGCTGTCAGACATGTCGAAAAATATCGAATGAATAGAACGAACGATTTTCATGTAAAAACCAGTAAATTGAACGCAGTCAACGTCAATTAATTGAGGTTAAGGACTACTGGACGAAACATTTAGTGGGGTTACGTTGACAAGTACCGTATAATGAAAATGATCTATTGTGGACAGCGATCTGATGAATAGAATCAATGTGTTGCCGTTGAATTTCGAACCCACAACTGGCAATTCAATGGGAAGTGTCGACTTACACACTGCGCTATTGAGTTGTTTTTTGTGTGTGAATTCGAACGTGTTTACAGTTAACCAAAACCAACAAATTCCAAGAACAGACACGAGAACAGATTTAAAATAAAGGGCCTACCCGACGCAGTAGTCAGAATTTTTAGTTTTTTATGTTGGTATAATGTCACTGAAGGGAACAAAATAAGAGGTTTTTTGACCGTTAACAAAAAGTCGGTTTTTGTGCCTGTTCTTGGACTGCGTTGCCATAACCAGATTTGTAACGCACATTGCTGCAGCTGTTCTTCAGCTGGTTGCCTCACTGTCTTTAAGTACGTGTTTGTAAGGCTGGAAATTGGACAAAATAACACAGCGCCCGTATTTTCATAAAAATATTTGATTACAATCATCGAATTTTGGTGGAAATCATGGGCCAAACTTCAAGTGGTCAACCACAACTTTCAGATTGCATTTGTTTATGTTTGGTGGATGAAAATGATGAAAACATTGAAAACTGGATTTTCTGTGCAGGATGCGGAAAATGGTATCACCGTAAATGTAATTTAGTTAATGATGATGGTGCTAATTCATTGGTTAATGGTAATGATTGGTATTGTCCGGTTGCTAAGTGTCAGAAAGTGTTTTCTTCGCTGAATAAGGATGTTGATGTTGGTCGACCGGTTCGAGGTCGGTTAGATAGAAAGTGTAAGGGGAAAGTTGCAGTCTCTGCTTTAGATTTTTCTTCTGAAGAAGTTGTTTCTGATAGGGTAGTTTGTAGTGCTTGTGGTTTCTTAGCTAAGAATGCTCGTGGTCTGAAAGTGCATATGGCTAGACATAAGGGCGTCAGTGATGTTGTTAATCCGTCAGTAGGTGTTGACGGTTTTTCGGGTTCGTCGGGAAAAGTAGGTTCATCAGAGTGTTTGGAAGACTTTGGAGTTCTTCTTAATAGGTGTAGGCTCTCAGTTCCTTTGACGAGAATTATTCAGAAATCTGTAAGGATTGCGGTTTGTCAAGAGTTAACTGCGGTGGTTGAAAGGTTAGTGAAGAGAAATGATGTAGAATCATGGATGAGGTTGCTTGCTTTCCCTTATATTGTTCTGAATAATAGGTCGAAGGGCAAAGGTGGTATTAATGTGATCAGGCATAATCTGGGTGTTTTTAGGAACTGTGTCGATGTTGTCAAGGCGTTGACGGATGTTTTGAATGACGCTAGTGTTCCATTTGTTGTTAGTAAGGTTGTTGATAGGGACAGTGTTGTTGTGAAGGTTGCGACTAGGAAGGTTGGTGAGGGAGACATTAAAGGAGCTGTTAGAGTTTTGTGCTCGAGTGAGTCAGTAGCGCCTCAGTCAATAGAGACTGTGACTAAGTTAAAGGGCAAGCATCCGGATGATAATGGTGAGGTTTTTGAGGAGGTAAAGTTAGATAGTAATTTGCAGGCTACTGATGTTAAGGATGTTTTGGGTGCTATTAGAAGCTTCCCGTTGAGTTCTTCAGGGGGAATAGGTGGTTTGAGGCCACCGACATTTGAAGGATTTAGTTTCTTTTACTTGTGGTGATTTTGGGAATCGGTTGTTGAAGGCAATAGCTTCTTTGACGGATGTTATTAAGCGTGGGAAGGTTCAACAGGACGTGTGTAAGATATTTTTCGGGGCTTCGTTGACTGCCCTTATGAAAGGTGAAGACGATGTTAGGCCAATTGCAGTAGAGATAGTTTGGAGACGTTTGGCAGGAAAGGTGGCTTGTTGTAATGTCAGAGATAGTTTAGTTAAGAAGTTAAAGCCTGTTCAGTTTGGGTTTGGTGTTCCGGGAGGTGCAGAAGCGTTGGTTCATGCAGTTCGTCGGTTTTGTACAGTTCAGCATGACAAGCCGATGGCCTTGGTTAAGTTCGATTTCGGTAATGCTTTCAATATGTTGTTTAGGAAGTTCATGCTAGGTGAGGTTAGAGATGTTTGTCCTGAGTTGTTGGCGTTAATGCAACAGTCTTATAGACATTTTTCTAATCTTTATTTTCTTGATGAAACTCTGCTTTCAAGGAGAGGGTTTCAACAAGGAGATCCTTTGGGACCTCCCGGTTTCTGCATAGGTATTATGAAGATGACGCATTCATTAGATGCAAGGTTGAATGGTTGGTATTTAGATGATGGTAGTATTGGTGACGTGCTTTCTGTAGTATTGAGGGATATTAGGAAGATTTTAGAATTTTGTGATTTGTCAGGGTTGCCTTTGAATGCTAAGAAGTGTGAAGTCTTTTTTGTGAGTGCTAGTGAAGGTGAAGCGGCTCATATGTACTCTGAGATTTCGTCATTGTTACCAGGGATTAAGCGGGTTGATGAGTCTTCGTTGGAGATGTTGGGCTCGCCTGTTTTTGAGTTAGGTTTAGAAAGGATGTTTTCAGCAAAAGTTGAATCTATCAAGTTGATGTGTGATCGTTTAACTTTGATGGATGTTCATCCTGCTTTGTGTGTTTTTAGGAAGTCTCTCGGTAGTTCTAGGTTTAATTATTTGTTGCGTTCTTCGAAGGCGTTTTTGTTAGGTGATCGCTTGAGAGCTGTTGACGAGATTTTCCGTTCAACTCTCGAAGCCATTGCGAATGTGAAGATGTCTGATTTTTCTTGGGACCAGGCTTCTCTTCCTTTAAGCTTTGGAGGTATAGGTGTTAGGAAAGTTGAGGATATTGCGATGCCAGCTTATCTGTCGTCTGTTTATTCTACTTTAGAACTGTCGAGTGAGATATTGAGAAAGTTTAGTTTTCAGGTAATCGAAACTAGTGTTTTGGAATTAATTGAGGAAATACCTCGAGATTTTGTTCCAGAAGGTGACGAGAAGAAGAAGAAGCAAAAGAATTGGGATCTGCCGATGATTAAGAGTAAATTCGATGAGATGTTTGACTCCAGCGAACCTGTTGCTCGTGCAAGACTACTTGCATCATCAACCAAAGAATCTTCAAAGTGGTTGCAAGTAGTTCCATCGAGCCAATTGGGTTTGCTATTGGATAACAACTCTGCTAGAATTGCTGTTGGTCTTCGTTTAGGTTCTGGTTTATGCGAGGAACATAAGTGTGTTTGTGGTGGAATGGTTCAAAAGGATGGCTTACACGGCTTATCATGCAAAATGAAAATTAAAAAAATTGCTGCGCATGATGAAGTCAACAAAGTTTTTTCTCATGCATTTTCTTCAGCAGGATTTCCAACCATGTTACAACCGCCAGGTATGTCTAGAGATGATGGTAAAAGACCTGATGGAATGACCCTGATTCCATGGAGTCATGGTAAATCTCTTATTTGGGATGTAACCATAAGAGATACATTGGCGCCTTCATACATTAATGAATCTAGCAAGAAACAGCGGTCGATTGCGGACAACGCAGAAAGATTTAAACACAATCATTATAAGCGTTTAAAAGAAAATTATTTGTTTACTCCTCTAGCTTTCGAGACTTTAGGCTGTATGGGACCTGAAACAAAGAAATTCATTGAGAAATTAGGAAAAATTATAAAGGCCACTTCAGGGGAACCGCGATCAATGGATTATTTATTGCAGAAAATTTCAATTGCGATACAAAGAGGCAACGCTGCGTGTATTTTGGGGACTTTGGGAACGGATAGAGTAGATGATTTTTATGTTTTGTAACCTTTGATTTTTGAAAAGATCGTTTTTTTACGGGCTGCATCATTGTGAGCAGCCTTTTTTTCGCATATTTAAATAAAGAGAAGTATATTTAAAAAAAAAAAAAAAGATAGAACTCCCACTTTACGGATAACAATATCATCTGTCAGCAACAAGAACGACAAAATGAAGTATTGAGCCCTAACGTCACATATATAACAAAATATGTGTTTAAACAAATGAAGTTATAGATTTGAAGATTTTATTGTTGAAAGATTAAAATCAAGTGTAGATTCGATAATTAATGATATGTATGCTTTATCTATTAAACCAATAGACAAACAAGAATACTGCACGTTGCAAAGTACGACAAAACGTAAATCTAGTACTTCAAGACGTGTTAAAAATTTACTTTCAACAAATATTTTCTCAATGAAATTTGAATATTTTTAGAAAATTTTGCGAAAATATTTTCTTAAAATTGTCTCTTTGCTAATATGGTTACACTAACGTCGCGCCATTTGCCTGTTGATATATTAGAATTTTGAAGTCTACACTTAATGTAACTTGACTCAAGTTACTTGAGAACAGAACTCCAGAACGCTCATTTAACTGACATGTTCGTTCTCCAGTTACTTTAGCTCTTTTGAATCTAAATAAAAGAAAGGAAAAAAAAAACGTTTTAGGGTGAAATTCCCGTTTTAATGAATGTAAAATTACACAATGACTGTCGTTGCTGATATTTGATTAAAAATATCCGAAAATGTTGAAACGCACAAACCAGACTTACATACACCCTAACCGAGTACGGTTGATAAACGATAATATTTTCACATTAATTAAATTTGACTAAGTTACACATGTTTATCCGGCTGAATGTAGCATAAAAGATTGTTTGTTTTCGCTGTAACAATTATAACGAATAACATCGCAACACACACACATTTAACGGAAACTGTTTTCATTATGAAAAGTAAATAAAATAATAAAACCAAACCATTCACTAAAGAGTATTATAACGCAGAGGTTTGTGTTATGTAAATTAGTATAAAGTATAAACCAGTCTCCCTCACAGTTTTCCAACACTTTCACATCAATTTCAAAACATTAAACTGTGACGACTTTGTCGGTAAACGGAAGCAACCCACAACATCCCCGCCCACACCACGTACGTTAGTACTACATTTTATGGAATTGAATAATTGTAATCGTACGTTTCGTTTGAAGGGGTTTCATTACTTCTCTCATGCCCAAAGTCGAACAAAGTGATATACAAAATCAAAGGAATGATATTAAAGGTCGTCGCCTGGTATATGCAGCTGTAACACTGTTGTGACTCGATCAGTAACATTGTAAATAAAACGTTTCTTAACAGCCATAACGTAGAATGTACAGGAGACGAAATGTGTCGGTTATTTTGTACAAATATTTAATAACCAAACTCAAACATTGTATAAGATAAAAATGGTATTCCGGAATTAGCTCACCCATCTCCTTCAATTATTACTACATATCTCCTCTCCATATCATATCGATCGATTTATGCAAATTTCGACTTTAAAAACATTTTCCATGTAAAAGCAATGTGCATGCATATTTCATACATAACATTGGATCATATATAGATATCCCGTTTTATACGTAATATGAAATCAGCGAAATGAGTTCTCTCGTTATGAGAAGTAGAACAGTTGTTATTTTTGTTTTGTGTGCTGTTTTATGTATACCACATTTTGCGAATCTATATTCTATCCGAATATGTGTTTACATACATCTATATGTTGTCGAAAAGCTTCACATACCATGTAGTGTGCCGTATCTATACACCATAATTCACTAAAAGTGATGCCTCTCTCGATGTGTGTCATACAGTACCATTTTCTATGGGGTTCCGGATGGTTGCTGTAAACGTTCGCCAGATATCGTATCTATATTGTTAAAAACGTTATAGTGGAGGCCGATTAGCAACAACGGAAAAAAAAAGAATCGTTTCGCTTTAGTCCAGGAATGGCATATTTTCGTGACATATAAGTTTCAGTAACTGGAGCCCGATTCGTTGATGTTGACAAAACCTTTATGGACATCAAACAAAGCTATAGTGTTACTGTGTCGTCAATGAGGTTTCTTTGATTTTGGAATATTTTTTGAATGCTTTGGATACGATCGAACGATGAGAATTCACGTGTACCGAAGCTGACTATGTCGACCTCGACTAAATACTGAAGTGGGTACTTTCGAACTTATTCAAAAGATATATAAAATGCGCCCTGGTTATGGTATGCTTCTTTTTACAAGTAACTTTCGAAACGGTTTTTTTTCTGTTGCGAAAATTTATTTTTATAGATGAATGGATGTGATTTTATGCCATTGTTTAAGTTTTTTTTTCTGTTGCTCTACCTATTCATGGAATCGAATGGATTCATAAAACTAAAACGATAAAATGATTCAGCGAAAAAAGAAAAGTTTATTTCAATTTTTCGTTTTTTTTTGCAATATTTTGTTTGCAAACATACATTTCACGTAATGTAAGTATTTTGACGTGTGGATGTGAGGACTTTTTACCATTGCATTGATAGAACACTCAATCGTAATTGACGAAAGTACATATGGTGGGCAATCGCGTTATTTTCAGATCATTCAGATATAAATTTTTGTTGAATAGCACGCTAATGCCAGTGTGCCGATGAGAATCTCTTCTAGAGATTTTACTTTTTTAATTTTGAGATAAACCCCCGTTAAGGCGCTAACGTATTTAAATTCATTTTGAAGTGGAGAGAAAATACATTAGGCGACAGTGAAAAGCTTACATATTACCGCATCGCTTCCGGTCTGTATTTAGATATTAATTTGGCCGTTTTATATACTGAAGGGATTTGGGACTACTTAAAATCGTGTGAGACCGTTTCATTTGCATTTTCTCGAGTTTTCAGTGGACATTTAGAGAGATTTTGAATTTCGACTGACCGAAATCGGCGCTATTTTTTTCGGGACTTTTTTTTATATATGCCAAGGTCTGGTGCTGAGGCCCCAAAACCAGTCTCAGATATTTTTCATATTTCATACCTGGCTGGTGGTAAGCGGCCAAAAGTGGAAAAATGGGGTTTCGTTGTCCGGACTTCTTTTCCGTAAGGTTGAGAGGATACTGGCGTATATGGGTTCGTTGGAAAGCAAGGGTCGAGTTATTTTTTTGCGAATTTTTAGAGGATTTTCTGTTAATTTGAGAATTTTCTTTCATAAAAGTTTGAAGGATTTTTTAAGGATTTTCTATAAATATTTGCCCCTCGGAATAGAACGTCAATACATTGAAATATTTGCTATTTCCATTATCACATAAGGAAGGAAATGGCATATATGCCTACTAGGACAGAAACCATTAATATCAAAGAGACTCCAATGGAAGGAAGTGGAACCCGATGTGCTCACGTCGTTTCCCCCTCGTCGACTCAACAGACTAATATCGGAAAATTTAAAGTAGTTGAAGATATAACTCTTAATCATCTCATGTATTCATCTCGTTTAATCTTCAATATCTATTACAAGCAACGAAAGGTAACAAAGAAAGACGCTAAACATTGTGCAACAGGAAGAAATTAATTTTATTTAAATTCTGTGGAAATCAATCACAGCTCAAAAAAGAGAAGCTAAGTAGATTAAAAAGGGGTGCCGCTTTTTCGTTGAACCATATTCCTTTCGTTTTATTGAATTAAAATTCTCGGGTAAAAATTTTACATTTTACTATGCACAATATCGCCTTGCCTTATATACCGAAAAAATTTCCAGAATTTTATTAAAACTGACGAGAGGAGCTTTGCGGGTATAATGTAAGGAAAAAGATTGTCGAAGGAATAATTTGTTGATCGGGTTAAATTTCAATCGAGTTGACAAGAACAATTATTTTTTTTTTCATTTTGCTTATTTTAGCATACACAGTCTGAGTGGTCCTCACGGCATATATACATTGCGAAGCAGAGAAGAAAATATTTTTGCGCATCATCATCTTGTCGTGTCAATTTTAGAAAGGGTTACTGACAGTATGTGTACACAATGTGTGGGAAAATGTTACTTTTGTTTGACATTTTTATTTATCCGTCGACAGTATTTACAGAGCTTGTTAAAATACACACCCAAATGCCGAAGATGACACTTCTCATTGAAGAATGAAGAAGAATACGGCCGAGTTGAATGTAAATAAATGGGAACAAGGGTAAGTATATTTATCCCATATTGGTGATTCCTTTGACTCAGATATGTAATTGACCTTAGTCAATGAACTTTGTTAGAAAATACGAAACATTGTCCTTTTCTTGGACCTCCCTTAAGTTTAAAAAACTTTCAAAGTCAAATACCATTTATAGGGTAGGTCGAACGTTTGCGAACATACACATGCCGTACGTCGATGTATACTGTTTATAGGATTGTGACACGAGCACAATGCCTTTTTTATCGATGAAAAAAAAATTGTATATCAACCCGAAACGGGGTTAAAAGCAATTTTTATTTTACGGCTGCACAGGGAGAAAAAAGTGTATATGAGAGTCAAAAGATTTATTCTCGCTAATGATACGATTTCCTTTTTATTTGTTTGGAAGGAGTAGGGGGTTCATAAGAATTTTTTTTTTACTCTTAACGATCTGAAAATAGAGAACTTTTGCCTGAACTTTTAATGATTGTTATTTATGGCATTGAGCGAAAAGTCGATTGAAAGACGATAAAATGATATTTATGTTTGTATATAGAGTCTTTGAGGTTTCCGGTTGGAAATTTTACTTCATATCAGTGCACTGGGAATCAATTTATTTTGTGCCAAATGTGTATACATTTTCAGTCACAGCTTTTTTTTACCACCGAAATGTAGATGCGGGGAAATAAAGTTCATTTTCTATGTTTTCTACGAGCTCGTATATAAACCAATAAATAATGGAATTTAACGTTTTTCTTATTAAACCAGCGAAACATCATCGCTAGTGAGGCTCCTCGAACATTTTATGGCTCAATTTTTTTTTTCTTAGAGGAGAAAAGCAGTTAATGATCCACCGATAAAGTCATTCATGTATACGATTTTTGCCGCAGCCGAATTCACCAGCCGGTACTTAGACACTTAATACATAAATGACCAATGACTGATTAGGGGTAAACCAGTATGTTTTGTAAATTGACTTACGAACACAATTTCGTAAATTTTTGACATAAAATGTATGGTAAAAATGTCAAAGTTTGCGAAATTTACTTACTTACTAAATTCTCGAGCATAATGGTTTACCCCCATTATATGTAATCAGGAAATATTTTTGGAAAACAATTTTTCATATTTCTTTTCAAAATCATTCACCACCACATAAACACGACCTTGAACCAATTGATTACGTATCAGGATCGTGGCAGACTGACCAGAAGGAATCTTGGGATGAACAGACCGTTTTTTTACACAACGAATGATCCGTTAAATGGAATGCAAGATCATCACGACAAATACTTTTCCGGTTGTGACATTTTTGATGATTCATTTAGGTCGTTCAAGAATTCGGTCATGAGCATAGGAATGAATATGGTATTGGATCAGTAGTGACTGGAATGGAAAATGGATATGAGATTTGAATTTTCTTTAAAAAGGTTTGTTGATCCACAAAGAAATAAATAAATATTTTCCTAAATTCAAACATTTTCCCAAATTTTCCATCTTTTTTCTAAATGAAGGAAAATTTTGGAAAAATCAAGAAAATATTGGTAATATATACTTGAATCTGTTACATCATTTGAATAACGTATGACGTTCGCATGACAAGTCTGAACGAATTCATACAAAATGATTGTGCATATTGGCTTTCTCTTGGTATTTTGTTTAAAGACAGGGAAAATTTTTCTGGAATATCTCGAAAAATGACATTTTCATAAATTCGAGAAACTATAGAAAATTTTCAAGAAACTCAAGAAATTTCAAGAAAACCATTTCTCAAAAGTAGGCTCTGTTGTATCAGAATACATTATCAACAACTAAAACCAAACACCGGGCGGTTTTTTTTAGAAATTTTTCCTCAATTATATCAGTGGAATAGACTTACAGAAAAATAAACGATTTCTTAATTATTTAGCTAAAAATTTTTGGTTTGACGTTTAAAACGTCACTTTGACAGATGGAATAGACCGACTTTTGATCCCAACTGTCACTATATTAAATACACACGAGCTGAAAATTTTGACAGGTACATTCTGTCAAAATTTTATTTCATCGGCTGATGGTTGTATACTTGGCTTTAAAATGGAATTATTTGTCAAATGACTTGTCAAAGAAAAGAGATTTCATTTCATTTCATTTATTTCATCTTAAAAAAATTCTGTTTGCATGACCTGCGTAACTCTAGTTTGCACTAAACAATTCAAAAGAGCTACTATAAAAAAGTTAACAAAAGTATAAAATCGTAAAAGCATAAAAACAAAAATTAATCACAAGAAAAAAGCACATAATTCGACCATGGTAGTTTCATCTAGTAAGTAATTTCAAAGTAAATTAAATCAGGAAAATTTCGTAATCAATTCAACAAGAATGCCTTCAATGAACGACAAAATTGGTTTAGACTGAGAGAATTTCGAATTTGAGGTGGCAGTACATTAAACAACTTCGGACCAGCGTATAGCAAGCAGCGGCTACCGTACTTTGACGAAACCTTTGGCATCCTGAGCAGATAAGAATACCTAGTACCGTAGCGATTGGAGTTATCAAAAAATCGAACAGAGTGGTGTTTCAGATCATTCACGCAGCAGAAAACGAATTTACAAACAGCCATCTCATACATCTGAGGAACAGTCAACATCTCAGGAAAGTGGTACATGAAAAGTGAATCTGTCGGAAACCGCATTGGCAGTTTGTGAGTTGCTTTAAGTGCTAATCTATGTAGCACTTCGAGCTCACCAATCAACGTCTTCTTGGCCGAGCCCCAAACACCGATGCAATACGTTAAGTGACAATGCACGGTGGAGAAATATATCATACTTAGAACCCTTCTGGGTAAGAAACGTAATCCCAATCCGACTAGAGATCGTGGAGCTGACGTTAGAGATGTCTCGTCTAACGTCAGTCCGAGACACTTAACGGACGAATGCACCTTGACTTCCACACCTTCAACAGAACTGGAAGATCGTCAATTTTGACGCTGGATTTGCGGAAGTGGACCAATTTCGTCTTCTCCAAGTTCAACGTAAGCTTATTTACACGAAAGTACTCTGCCATAAGAACAAGATCTTCGGAAAGGCCTGACACGTTATCAGAAGCTACTGCCGACGAAATAAACATGTTCGTGTCATCGGCAAATCCAAAGGGGGAGGACTTCATCGGTAGATCAAAGAAGTCGTTAATGAATACCACGAAAAGAAGTGGGGACAGCACACCTCCCTGCGGAACACCTACAGTCACGTCTACGGGCTCACTGTTCACGCCGTTACAAACGGTAAATTGCCTCCGGCCAGTCAGATAACTCCTCACCAAATCTAGGGCCACACCTCTGATACCTGCAAATTCAAGTTTGGCAAGAAGAAGCTCATGAACAACGGTATCAAACGCCTTAGTCAGATCTATGAACAGACCCGAGACAACCCTTCCCTCGTCAATCTCAGCGTTAATCATGCTAATCAGCTCGAACAAGGCAGTATGAGTCCCACTACCATCTCTAAACCCGTACTGCCTCATGTTAAAAAAATCAGATTGCTTAAGAAAGCCATTAATAGCACGGTGGATCACAGTCTCAAGGACCTTGTTGACTGCCGGCAGTACAGATATAGGACGGTAGTTACCGACTTTAGAAGTCAAGCCTTTCTTGTAAATGGGAACGACCTTGGCGAGCTTAAGGTCATCAGGATATGTCTAATGGGCCAAGCACAGATTGAACAAGTCACTCAAAAACGGAAAGATCGATGTGGAGCAACATTTCAAAGAGCCCACTGAAATTTCATCGAAGCCTGGCGACTTGTCAACATTCATCGACATGATTATAGAGCTAACGTCAGGAGCAGTAACCGGCCCGAAAAAAAGCGACAGGGGAGAAACAGTCAGCGTATTAAACTTATTCAAGTCGCCCAGGTTACCACCGGGATTTATACGCAATACATTCAAATTCGCTCGTATTGAGTATAAATAAAGGAAAGGAAATACCTCTATTTATTATTGGCTCAAATGAAAGATATTGACCAGAGAAATCAGAGTAAAAAATGTATGAAAATTAGTGCTTTAGCCTTCAGAGCGAGTGTAGGTAAGCTTATCGGCGGTATAATGAAGGAAAAAATCTGTAGCCATAACGCAGAAACGAGCGCAGAACAACACAAAGATTTTCCATGTTAGGTAGTGGAATAACAGATATTAAACCGTAGCATTTGAAGCAACTGATAGGTAATTGTTTTGGTCCAGATAAAAGAAAATTTTATGTCGAAATATCAGTTTAAGCCTCAGGGACACTACATTTCAAACACAAAAAAGCCTCTTCGTAAAATAGTAAGTATTTTCACATAACACATAACAAACCTACTACAAAATCCTATACATTATATGCCACACTCACCTGTTCTATGTCGAGTGAATTAATTCAATTCAAGTAATTCAATGAGAGTGGATTATATATTTTTTTCTGTTTTCACACCATGAGAAATGTTTTCACATTTCTCAACAATTTTTTTTTTCAATTTTGAAGTATCCACTTGGAGTAAACGTTCACCAAGAGATGAGTGTTCTAGCTCTTATCATAAATCTACAAACGTAATCGTCCCCTAATTGCCCTCCAGGCAAAGTAAAATCGACAAAGGAAAAACAATCCATGATGAAATGGATTTCGATTTATAAAATCTCCTATCAGTGTGTTTGGCTCTCTCTTTACATAGAACGAACATTTTGTTCGAATATACATCCTATCTATATACATGTTGGATACCCATCAACCACTTGAATGATAATAAAAACTTCCGAATTTGAATGGAGAATTGTAGTACATTAATAGGAATCTGTGTAAATTTTGGTTTTATCTGACTTGTTCGAAATCATGTTTTTAATTTAAATATTTACAAATCTACCGTTGGCAAAGTCGTTGTACCGTTTATAAATAATTGTCACTTCAACTTTAAATAATTTTAATTAAAAAAAGAGGAACTGAGACTTTCCAGGCAACATTTTAGCATTGAATAGACTTATAGTTTGAACGGGATTGTATGTCATGGATTCAATTAATTTTGAAGACGAAATTCACTTTATTTCGCAATCTATTCACACAGTAAAGCGATTATTTGCCGATCTATTTGGAGCGGATTCTGTACGGTCTTTAGAGGAAAGGTAGTTTCATATATTATAGAAATTTTCTTCATGTGGTACTGAGGGGATAAGTTTAAAATTTCTCTTTTTCGGCTGCGTACTTTATAAATGTCCTCCAAATAAAAACGGGTTTTAAACTAAATACAGAGTGCAACGGGAACTCTGTCTATAAAAGGCTTAACTGGTCACCATAATTATTTTAAACATTAACTACCCAATAGAAGCACAGTAAATTCGGTTTTTATTTTGCCGAAAACATTTAAATTTTTCCCTTTTTTCCATTGCCAAAATTAGTGCAACTGAATACATAACGTCAGTACCAACTGGTACAAAGCGACCAAAAATAAGCGACGCGAAAACTACTAAAAAAAGAATTCCTTTTTCAAACATACCGTTTGTAACATTGCCATTTACGTACAGCGGCGTTACTAGAATTCACTTCGACGAGCCATTATAATACATTTAGGCATACAAATGCAATGTTTGTACCATTCAGTCATTGAATTCAGCGCAACCAACATGATGGAATGCTTTTCATATTATAGTCACCCCGCGTATATATATGTGGGGAACATATTATTATGTCATAGAAACAGTTTTCCACTACCAGATTTCGGATAATATAGCGACTACTCTATGCAGAGAGTGGCGTATTGTACGTACATCCGAATATATTCGCATGGGAAAGATGACAAGATTGGATGAAATTAAACGCAATGTAATACACCCACCCATGTGGCTGAAGCAGGGCTTAGTTTGGAGAATTTTTCATCCGAAAATTTGTGAAAAAATAGTAATTTTCGCAATTCCGGTCCATAATCATCACCTTTCCATGCATCCATTTAATGTCGTTTTGAAGGTATTTATTTCACTGTATTCCCGGACACAGTGCAATATGAACTTTTTTTTCGCACGCAGTGCGATATCAACTTTTTTTTCGCACGCTAAAGAACCTATTACCTTCAACGAAGGCTAAATTTTTATAAATAAAAATCTTGCATTGACCAGAAATCGAACCCCCGACACCAAAAGGTTTTTGAGCACAAAGCAGCGACTATAGCCATTCGGCTATAGAGTCACACAATTATACCGATCACATTGCAATGTGTATTATAATGCAGCCTTCTTGATCGTTCAAATGAATTTTTGTATACACAAGAATTTTGGAACAAAATGTATGACATGTTTTGCATTGGAAAGGTGATTATGGCCCGAAATTGCGAAAAACGTTGTATCTACCACGGTAGGTATGCAGGTATTTTTTCGCACACGACGTCTTGTCGACCTCGGCTTCGCCTCGGGTCGACAATCGACATCTAGTGCGAAAAAATACCTTCATACCTACCTTGGTAGATAAATAACTATTTCGTACCAAGACGATCGCTAAATGACAATTTTTTCAGCACCAGTCTTAAATTTTCCTTACGTTTTCACCACCTGGGACTAAAACACACCTTTTTGATCCTGTAACTGTAACATACTATTTTTCCCGCACGCTATATCGTTCGGGAAAACCTGACATTTCATAACAAAAAATCATGACAAAATATTTCGTATTTCAGTTGCCCGGTGCACAAATACTTTTTGGGAATCTTTTAAAGAACTTTTCGGAATTGTTCCAGAATTTTACCGAATTTTTCAGAATTAAAATTCTCTAAAATAAGCCCTGGACTGTAGCAGCGGCTCTATATTTATGTTTGAATATAGCAATGACAACAAAAAAAAAACGCTGAAAAAGAAACGGAAAAACTCCACAAATAGCGGAGTCCTTTTGCTGTCTGCAAATGATGATGTTACGGAATGCTCAAGGCAATTATCCATACGTACGTATACACATATATAAATTTATACAAATGGAATGAACATAAACCGTATAAAAAACAGACACCCGCAATATCATGTTCTGTGCGTATTTGCAAAACGAGTGATTTATCCATTAAAATGTGTTTTTTGTCTTAAATTTAATATAAAAAATAAAATTAAAACATCTGGTGTTACTGAGAGGGTAATTTAAAAGTTTTTGAACGCTTTCGGGAGGCCCCGACTTCGTTCATTTTATACATATATTAATTGTCGGGGTATTCTGTCGACAGACGCTTCGGTTATTTATTTTTTGTTTTGTATCGTAAACGAAATACATGCTCAACTGCTACGCCAGCCTAAGCTTCAGCGGAAAAAAAATTATATTCGAAACATAATGTGCAATAAATACCCATATATATAACAACCATGTAAGTCGCCATGTCCACGAGCGGCTATATAAACGAACATAAATTTAATCTGTTGGCAAAATGGGCAAAACGGTCATTACAGGTCGTTAGGTTATATTGTCGCCAAGCTTCCAGGTATATATCAAACCGAAAACTAAATTTGTGTAACAAAAGGGGAGAAAGGTTGTAATTAAACCATGGTATCATGGCATAGCAAAAAAGAAAAGAAATGCCGATGTCATGCTCACACAAATAAATGATCTGATAAAATGCTTAAATTACTTGTTATAGTTACATGAAAATGTTTTTTCGGTTGATGTATGATCCTATTGTATAATTGGAGCAACACATTGGGTTACAGGAAGTTTCTTACACTAGTTATATACTCCATCACAGCCAATAAAGTGGAAAATCTTGTACACATAAACCGAAAGGGTTACAATGAGAGTACATGTTCTGTTCGTAACTAATATAGGACCTAACGTGTAATCTACGCAACAATATCCGCAATTAATTTGTACATTTTGATGAGACGAAGTTAGTTCCCAATTCCAGTCGCCTAATGTTTTTTCGGTGTATTCCGAATTTTCGACAAAAAAAAGACCATATAGTTACGCTCTACTGACTGCTAATAGAACACAAAGAAAATATGAAAAAGGGCTTTCACGAATGCATTTTGCTGATGACCATCCAAAAATACGCTATCCAACAAAAAGCATATAAACAAACCATTTACAAAAATGGAACTTTATTACGAGTCCTCGAGAGTTGGAGAGTTGAAATTCGTTTGAAGAGTATTTTTAATCCATTTAATGCAATTATTAAAATTGAGTTGAATTTTTATGGTAAAGAAATGAACAAAATAGAGACGGTGAGCAAGAGGTTCGGGACAACATTTGTAGCGCCATTTTTATTTTGAACTGTAGATGCAGGTTAGGGAGATTTACCCCCAGAGGGCAATGAAAATGTCTTCAAAAGTGAAACTTTCGTTCATTGTCCTTTAACGTAATTCCATGATTTTTGAGAAAAAGAGCAGAGGGATTCTTTTCGAAAACAACTTACCGAAATCGGACTTTTTAATGTATGCTCAGAAAGGCATTCCTCACTAGAAGCCAAAATCTCCTTCAAAAAAATTCCTCGCTTGTGTGGATAGTGGGAGATGATCAAAAACCGAAAGCACGCACTTTCCTTACAGAAATTTCTCCAGGTACATGAAACTTACAAGGTCGTGTAGGGTGTCATTCGAAAGGTAATAGCATGTTTTTTCAGGGCAAGTAAGGTCGTCTGGCGGTTCGATAGCATCTACATTGAAATATGAGCATTTAAATACTTCACAGTTTATCGCAGACTATTCCCAACCCTCAGAAGACCCTATTTGCCCTGAAAGTACATGCAATTACCTTTCGAATGACACCCCACACAAACTTGTACGTCTCCCACTACCCACTCTTTGAAAGATATTTTGGTTTCTAGGGTCGAATACATTTCTGAGTACACTGAAAAATACGTCCGATTTCGGTAGGCTGTAACGGGATGGCTATTTTTGAAAAGAATCCCTCGCTAGATGTGAGGATTTTTCACGAGACCTAAGACCTTTTGACATTCTTAAAGGTAATTGGAATCGGATCATTTCCCTTTGCAAAACGTGGACTCAACAATTTCGTTATTTTCTCAAATATCATTACCACCTAGAGCAACACCACCTCAAACTCATAAAAAAATATTCTCTTTTTCGCCTTGTCAAATAAATTTCCGAGTCCCGTTAATTTTCATACCTTGGGCATAAATTACGGAATTTTTCTCGTAATTTGGGCCCTCAGTATGAAAAGTTTTGTACGCATCTGTTGTGGACGGTTTATTTGGGCACTTTCGCTTGTCGCCCTCATTTCGTTCGGGCTACAATCTGCAAAATTGCCTGAAGTATACCGTCCACAACAGATACTTAAATAACTATTGAATGTCAGTAGATGATAAAGTTCCCTGATTTAAGAGGTGAAAACGAGACGCGAAATAAACTGTTTTCACTCCTTGGTATGTAAAGAAATACGTACGAAACCTGGACTCTAATATATCAAGTTTTTTTTTTGATTAAATTTCCTTTCCACGTATATCGTAATGACTGTTTGCGCTTAGAGTTTCTTTCATGGGATTTTTAGGTTGAATAAAAGAATGTGCAACGTACGGTAGAGGTATACTAGAATCCCCATTAAATTGACAACGACCATGCATCCTTTTTCGTGTGTTTTACAGCTTTACTTTTTCGTTGTGCAATTTTTTTTTTTTCATAAAGTTGGAAAATACACAGGCAAACGTACTGCGACTAGTTCTCATTACATGGTCACAAAACACATTATGACTTGAATCCTACTACGTATATACAATATACAAGCGCTATGTCTCCTGGAATGACATGCAATAAAATTGTACTATATATAGGGGAGAGAGATGATTATAAGCGCATAATAAAATGTGACTGCATAATATCAAAAACAAATTTAATTTCGAAATTAGTTTTGCAGTTTGTGTGTTGTGTGTCCAATGGAAATTAAAATATCGTGCAGATGACAACACAAAAGGGTGCCATTTGGCCGAAGCACTTTACCATACTATACTATATACGGGGAAAAGGCACGTTTTATGTAAAATTATTTAATTTTCAGGTAATCTGTTTTACGACTTTACAGTCGTTAGTTAATGGTTATGACGGTGAACATATTTTTCCACTCTTAGAAGCAAACAAAACTTTCTTTTGTCATTTGCATAAGGTGGCGTATTGTGTTTTACGTATATACACTCATAATAAGCACAGAAACCATTTACTGTGAGTGTGTGTATGAATTTTCTCTTAAAATGGATTTTCCTTACATCTGGTTATACAACCAGTGTGTTTGTTTGTTATTAAATGCAGGTAATTTGAATATTTGCATATTATGAAAATGTGTCAAAATCCCATTAATTTTCATTGTTTTCCACTATGATATGCTAATGCTGTTTATTATAGGATTTCCATATAAACGATTGCAATAATTCCCTCAGAGCAATTTTTTTTTATTTTGTTATTCCCTGTTAATTCCCCCAACGAGTACATTTTAGTCAAAATATATTAATCTATTGTGTACCATTCATCTCCTGTAACTAATTCGAAATTGTATAAATTCAGTGAAATCATACGAAAATATTAAAATGTTCCTTCGGATGCGCATCAATCAAAATAAATACCGCGACAGGAGAGGATTATGCAGCAACAACGTGAAAGTCGACTTGAAATTTGATTTTCTTTATGGTTTCATTTCCATAACAAAAGATGGCACAAAACACAATAGAAAATGTTATTCGATAAGACATTTAACGTTTCCAAATCGTAGGATTTGCTGCACGATATTAGATTTTGTTGAAAATATGGTGCAATCAATTAGATTTCAAGATTTGAAATGGCGCAAAAGGTAATCCCACTGCGAATAACGTATCAGTCGAAAGCAGTGGTAATTTTTGGGAAAACATTTTCCTCAACTTTTCAAATTTTTAGACCCGTACGAAGTACTGGGGTCTTATAGGTTTACGCATACGTTTGTAACACGTCGAATTGGACTCCCTGAGTAAGGGGAAACCTATTGTGGTTGTCTAGAGATGCCAAATCCGCGAAAAAAAAATGTCCGTCTGTCCGTCTGTCCGTCTGCACGATAACTTGAGTAAAACGCATCCGATTTTGAAAATTCTTTTTTTTCCCGTTTGGTAATGTCAAAAGACAGGCTAAGTTCGAAGATGAGTGATTTTGGATCGACCCCTCCCGAGCTGTGGCCCAATAAGTGCTTTACGGTTTTTCGAAAATATCTCCGGACATTTAAACGTTAAACTTGTAACTGATACGTCAAATAAAAGGTATTTACAATACCGATCGACAAAAAAAAAAGTTTATGGAAATCGGATGACCGACTCGTGAGTTAGACCCCTTGGTGTGGAACAGGCACAGAGCGGCAAGCAGTTTTTGCTTGTAGGTCGGCCACATTTGAACATATTTCGTCTGTTTTAGCTTTATTAGATAGGTATTGACCGTACCAATCAGGGAATTTTTTTTTTTATGAAATTATGTTCTCCGGAGCGTGAGCTAGGTCTCTTGGAGTGAGCTCTTATCTGGCTACTCGGAAGTACAGTGAACGTGGTGTATTTTGACAATATCTCGAGTAAATTTTGACAGAATTTCATGAATTTTTTTTTGTTTGAAAGGTATTAACGAATGTAAAGCGTCGGTACTATTTCCGGTCTCCTAACAAAATGGCTGCCGGCGGCCATATTGGATTTTAGTAAAATAGAAATATCTTGGGAAAAATGATACTTAGAGAGTTTCTGTTAACATGGAAATAATTTGTTATGTGTGTGGGGTTTCAGGGATTCCATATACGGACATCTATATATACCTATATACAGCTATATTGAGCTATATACAGGCATATAGAGCTATATAATAGCATATTCATCTGTGAAATGTTTATTTACAGTGAAATATAGGTAAATATAGCGGTACATAGCTGTTTAAATAGGAATTTATGAAATTTGTCTTCGTACGGGGCTGTCTATATTGCCTCCGGCAATTTAGTTGTATATGATAACAAGGCAAAGAGTGGATAATGTAAGTGATTTTAAAGGGAGATTAGTTTTTCAGCAGAGAAGAAAATGAAGTAAGAGAAATGAAGAGTTTCACATTAAAGGCTTTTGATACGAATAGGTGTTTCGTACGGGTCGGCGTTAGCTATGTTTTTTCTTAGTTTTAGCAAAAAGTGTTTTTTTTAAAATTATCCAACATGTTTAGGGAAAATTTGGGGAAATGTTTTCCCAAAAATTGTACTTGATCAAAATCCTTCAAGGGAAATGTGACTCAAGTCAGATCAATCTTTTTTGTACAATGTACTCGCACTGTTGCAGGATATTTCAGAGCCGGACTTCATAAAATAGAGAGAATGAGATAGAGAGAAAGTATCTCTAAAGGCTACAGTTTCGGGTTATATTAGACAGTTTGCGCAAATGACGTATAAGTTATACGTCGACTTATAAATATGAACTTATAAGTTATAAGTAAGGTGGTTGTTATAAGTCATAAGTTATAAGTCGACTACTTATAAAGACAAATTTATAAGTGCTTAAGTTTATACGTCAAACCGTTAAAAGTCAGAGGTTTATACGTCATAAGTGATAAGTCCATAAGTAATGACACAACTTTGTGGTGAGTTTTATTATATCATCTTTGCGGACACGGAAAAATGCCAAACATTCCGAAAGGAGTCTCGGTAATATGCAATTACGTTTGCTTTCCGTTTTAGGATATTTCTCAAAATTCAATAATTTTTTGGTAATATTGTGTTTCGATTGCACAATGATGTCAGGATATTTACTAACAGAAAACAAGATCAAACAACAAATATTCATAAATTATGACCCACAATTACCAGTTTTTCCCATTTTTCATCTATTCTTAAGGTTATTGTCAGAAAATGGCTTTTCCTTTTGATTTGAAAGCTAGGTGTACTAAGGCAATATGTGAGGTCCTTATAACCAGTCTTAAAGTGTACACCTTTGACCGGAGCGAATATTACTAATGAAAATGTAATACAGTGAACGACATCTCAAATGTCTCACTGTCATTTTTTCAAAGAATGTCATTGTGAATTTGCAATGACACAATAAAATTCTCAGAAAAATTTGACAGTGAGACATTTGAGATGTCGTTCACTGTAGAATTCTGTCACTTTTTTGAACGTAATAGAGCAACGAAGATGTCTATAAATCATTGCCTGGCGCGTGTATATCATTCTTAACATCGTACTTGTATGTTTCATTCATATGGTTTAATCGTGAACACTTATAGACTTATCACTTAGGGGTGTATGACGTTTAAACCTCTGACGTTTAATGGTTTCACGTATAAACTTAAGCACTTATAAATTTGACCTTATAAGTAGTGGACTTATAACTTATGACTTATAACCACCTTACTTATAACTTATAACTGACTTACATATAACTTAAAAGTTCTTATTTATAAGTCGACATATAACTTATACGTCATTTGCACAAACTGTCTATTATTGATGTACACGATACGAGAAACATTTCTTATAGGAATTTCATTCCGGAAGGATCTACTGAAGGTATGGGACAAGTGGGCTGGCCTGTAGAGGCGTCACATTTTTTTGTAGTACTTCATTCTCTGCGGCCTATTATCATGTGAACCAACTTCACATTTGTCATTATTACAGAACAAATGTCACCATATGAAGTTGGTTCACATGAAAATAAGCGCAGTGACAGCAGTAATTTTATGACAGAATGTACTAAAATATGAAAAAACTCTATTACATTTCTTCTTGGTTTCTAAACATCATTCTCCTATACAATGATCTGCATAAAGTGATCATAACCTTGAGATTTAGTTAGGTAGCGATCCCATTCGGCCTCTATTAAAAGGATATGTCCGCCTTTTTGCCTCGTTCTTATTTTTTCTATAAATGAGTTATTAACACAAGAAATTCCTTAGCACTTAAGAATGCCGCCCGCCTTTCACACTAATCTTATATCCTTGAATATAAAAGTAAGGAATTTTACAATACAGGAAGTTGTGTGACAGACTGTCACTGACAGTCCTGACAGTCCTCATTCGCATAAAGTTCCGTGGGTGATATGAATGATTTCAATGTCTAATTGTACGTACAGAGATATTATAATTCTTGACTACATGTATTGCAGTGTGAGTACACAAGACCCGGACATAGTACATGAAAAGTTCACATAATGTAATTCCTCGCTGAAAATGTACCTTCCGTCCTCTTTTTCGATAGTAGAGTCGTCCGCCTCTTTTGGCTCTCTTACTTTATGCCAAAATGTCCTCTATTTCAAAATTCCAAAATGGGATTCCTAGGCACACATTTCTACCCAACGCATTTTACACGTAAATTGCCAATTCGTATAATCCTTCACTGACACCGATGAAGAGAGGTCGTCCATACAGGACGTCCTCGCTTCATTAACGTCCCTAAAAGTCGAATTTACGAACATTGTGTCACAATAAAAATGCGATGAGTGCAAAGACTAATCCTAATGACACCATTCGACAGAGTTATCGTCGACCTTATCAGAACATTAAATCGACCGATGACGTTTCGTTCGCCCGCTACTAAATGACGATATCTTGATGCTAATGGACACCGATTGCTAACAGAAAACTGGGGTCAAATTGAGGTTGTAATACTATCTTGTTTCTATTTATCTGCTTGCTTTGTTTTGACGGCAGGATAATAAACATGGGAATGAGGCAATATAATTAATGTGTCGTGCAATAATGTGTACAAAGCACAAAATGGTATATTATAGATGCAAAGAGAATACGTAATGTGCTAGCAGTCAAGAATTAGAGAATCTCTTTTGTTTACAAATCGGATGTCTTGCAATCTGACACGTTCGTAGCAGAGTTGACCAAATTAATTTAACCGCAGTTCATCCGGTTTCCTTAGGATAATATTAGTCACATAGAGAATTCATGAATAAGCATCGTACAATGTGTATGTGTAGTAGAGGAAGAGATGCCCCAGTATTAATATTTAAACGAAATCGATTCGAGGAAACAAAACGGTAATGCTCAAGGACTATCTTAATAATATTCATTAATATAACATCGCAATAACACACATCCAATTTACAAGTCTGAATACTACATGGAAATTATAATTGTGGAGCTTACTTAACATATACAAACTATATACACATGTATCGAGTCGGAACCGGTCGGAACATATGCATTCGCAAATTTACATTGTACAATTATTAAATCATCAAAATGTAAATATTAAAGTCGACGGGAAAATTACGTCAGAACGTTCCATCTTCATTAAAGCGTGAACCTGCAACAAAACTACTTTAATGAGTAAGTTATGTCCGCGTAATTAAATTTAACCATTTAATGTTTAAGCGAAGCATAGTCGGTGCGATAACATCTGTTAATTTGAGTGACTGAGGAGAATTATCATTAGATTTTCCGAGACAGTTTGTTGGATTTTTAAGAAATTTTAGGCTAAAATTTAGGAATGTTCCTTGTTTTAATGGTTTTTTTTTCCAAAGGATTGTCCTCATATAAAAAGCCTTTATTCATGGAATTTCTCTTGATTGATGTAAACTAAAAATTTGAAGTTTGTGGCGTCAAAAACGACTCTTCTCGCTTTCTCGCTTTGATTTTATTGAAAAATGTTTGTTCCACACACTCATGAATTGTCTATAAATGAATAGTTTGGAGGAAATTCGCGGGGTCATCACTCAACCCACATCAGGCAAATTTCATCGTATTTCCTAGTTTTAATCACTAAAATTTGGACCACTCTCGTTCCGTTGTTCCTGAGATAAGAAGAAATGAACCTGGGTGGTGTAGGAAGTTGGAGAGCAAAATTTTGTAAAATCAACAATGATTTCTGGGAAAAAGAATGAAATTTTCCCATTTTAATTGCTCTACATAAAGTACAACAAAAAATGATAAATTGACCTAAAAATGACAAATATGTCGAAAATATGCTAAAATTCCATCTAAACATGATCAGATTTTTGTATATAAGAACTCGTTAAAAAGACCTAGTCAGGAAATGTTGAAATTGATAACGCTTGAAGCGAAGCTGAATCGAAAATCAAATGAATTTTTTTATTATTTTTTAAAGTTACAGCGGTAAGGGAAGCCACGGTTGGTTTGAAACGAGACTAAATAGGGACCGCCGACCACCAATAATTTTTTTGTTTCATATTTATAATGAGTGATGGACACGTTCAACTCAACTGGAGATTCTTCAGTACATTTCAAGTCGAAGGAATTAAAATAAATTACGAAAATATTAAAATAACTGTTCTAAATGGTGGTTTTCTGGGACCATTCCCGCAACTCCCACTGTTCAAATGGTAACTCATTCAAAACTAGGTCGTTTCCTGAAGTCCTGCTCATTTTTTGTACTAAAACACATGCCCGGTATTTATTCCGTTAGTTTTGGACTAATTTTGACACCTAAAATATGTTTGACGTCACTAGAGGCTAGTTCCTAAAAACAAGTGGTCCACTCTCTCTTTTGTTCTAAAACTACAGAATGCCAAGGAAATTAGCTGTACTTCTGATTTTTTTCGTTTCTTGTGAACTCATCTTAGTCTGGGTTCTTATGTCCATCCGAGCGCTGGGGAACTTATCGAAAATTTGACAATGGAATATGATATAGGGGTCAAAGTTGTGAAACTAATTTTTTTTTGGTGTCGCGAACCGATAATACCGGTAAAATAACCGGTTTAGTGTAAAACTAGAAACTTAAATATCTCAGTTAAAAAGCAACATTTTCTTATGGGGTTTGTTTTGCTCTTGGTTTTGCTTGAAAGCCTCATTTATTGCCGACATTTTATGGAAGAACTTTTTTCTGGGACTGGAAAAGTGTCCTAGATATTTGGGGTTGTTTTTTTTAGTTTTACACTAAACTGGTTATTTTACCGGTATTACCGGTTCGCGACAAAAAAAATTAGTTCCACAACTTTGACCCCTCCATCATATTCCATTGTCAAATTTTCGATAAGTTCCCCAGCGCGCGGAACGGTTTTTTTCGACATAAGACCCAGACTATCTAGAGCTTAACCTGTTACAGACGGCTGTCATCTGTGGTCGACAACGACAGCAAGAATAAATGACAAACTCTAACTGATGAGGTTTTATATAGAAAATGCGTGTTCAAAACAAATGAAGTAAAAGATTTCTGAAATCGATCTCTTAAAATCTTCGATCAAATGAAGTAGTAGTTTGAATAGTAAAACTGTTAATATGCTTGATGTCTGTGACAGGTTAATGACCACTAGAGAAAACAGAAGAAGTAGCAGCTTATTTGGCTACGTAATTACGCCTGTAAGTGAAAGGTTACCAACTTTGGCTATGCAGAACTTGACATTTTCCGTGTTGAACTGTAGAATGATGTTATTTTGACTGCGCGAATGGCGAATGTCACACCTGAGTCCTGCCTATTAGTTTAATTAAAAATTTTATTCCAAATCTGTGCAAAGCGAAAATTCATGCAATTATATTTCCATGACTTGAAATTGCACTAACAAAGTCATCGTATAATGAAATGAATATACAAACCGAATCGAAAATGTCCAAAGTTGGATTAACATGGCTACAAATCCTGAACCCGGTTCATACACTACATAATACACATAGTTTTCATTGAAACTCCACCAAAATCCTTTCATTAAACAACTTTTATAACCAGATTACATCAAAGAAAATTTTGCACGGCTCACACGAAAACTGAAACCGCAAAATGTTGAACATTTTCTCCATCCATAAATTCCATTCGTTGTAACTCTCTCTCTCTCGCATACAAAGTGTAACATCGAACATAAATCATTTTCTTAGCAAATGTACGAAGTGGGAATCACTTTTGCCAATGTTCAACTGCTGCTATTATATTTTCACTACTTAATTTTCATTTACTTCTTCACGTACAGGCAGGTAGAAATAGGAAACCCAGCTCATGTCTTTCATAATTCTTAAACATAACACAATCTCATATATCTATATGTAATTCGCTACCTTTAATACACTAAAGCGTCGTCGTCGTCGCCTAAAACTTCGATATTTTGATTTGGTTTAGTCCTTTTTGCCGCATATCCTAAGCTCATGTGAATTGGCTTGCTGTAGAGATATGGTTTCCATTACCAAAGTTTATGCAAACATTTTTAAGTTTCCGTTTTCATTTGTAATTATTCAAAATTAATTTTAATCTCGTGAGAATTTGCGACTAACTTTGCTAATAAAAATATTCATTCGTTATACTACGTTCGCAGCACATTATACATTAGCGGAGATTTAACATTTCGGCAAATGTTTCACTTTTTATTATGAATATTTTTGGCGTGTGGTGATTGTGTGGTAATACAACTCTTGAGTAAAATGGATGCATGATGTCTGGGAATGACGAATGGCTCATATTTTTAATGAGACACGTCACCTAGACATAGGTGGATTAGATGTGAAATGAGGGAGTTCTGTCAATTTGAATTTGTCAAAATTGTTAGCAAAATGGGAAATGTAAAATATCACAGTCACAGTCAACATAATCACACATTTTTGGTATGATTGATGTCGGTGTTGTGGAAAAAGATTTAGGAAATTAATTGCGGATGAATATGCCCTGATTTTTCATTGAATGGTCTGAAGTCTTTATCTCGATTCGTTTTTCACCAACTTTCGCAAATTATCTCAGGCAAAAAGCAATCCAAAACCCATTTACAGTTTGAATCATTCAATAGAACATTCTTGCCCATGAAGTGCTTGCGACCTTAGAGAACTTCTTTAAAATGAAAGTATGGCTCGTGTGGCTGGAAGTGTGGTAATATAGTATATACTAGTCTTAAGGAAGGGTATGCTTCAAATTTAACCTTTTATCGATGGAAAAACTACGCGAACAAACATAGTTCCACCTACTTCCCTTGGCGTCTATTGACGTACTATTTCCTTCAATTGGTGACCAATAGCTAATAGCACCTTTTCCAGTATTTGCTGGCGTGGTTTCCCTCTCGCCTTTTATAAATGGCACACCTATAGCATAACTAGTGTATCTGTTACTTCTTTTGTTTAAATCATCGTCTAGAATTTGATACTAAATCTATTACTTCATTGGTTTTAACATTCATTTTACTAAATAAAACAAGGAAAATCAGAGCACAGAATTTTTTGTTGTTATTTTGTCGGTATCAGAGGAATATCCGTCTACACCGGCTTATTTCAGGGCGACAGCTACATAAGGTTCACCTGACGATGAGTATTTTATATCACCAGTTAGATAACAAATTAATCAAATAATTTCGAATTGATTTGAAATATCGTTCGTAACCGTAAAACCGTGGCTGAAAAACATTCAATTTATATTCCTTCTTTGTTTGTGAATTTATATAAAAATATTCATAAATGTTTGTCCTTTGTGTAAGAGTTACTCGCTCCGGCTTCCCCATTTTTATAGACATTAAACGATATGGTAAGTAAATATACGCACGCAAAATACAATAAATTCAGAAAACAGCAGGTCTCCAAGTTCTCAAAGGAGGTAATAAATTTTGTTATCCTTTTACAAACAGTGAGAGTAGAGGTGTGCACCGCCGATTTTACGCCGGCGCGCCGCCGATTTTTTGCTAAATTTTCGGCGCACCGCCGCCGAAAAATAATAGCTCACGCCGCCGCCGCCGCCGATTGTATTTTCGTCGCGCCGAAATTTTATACGTTTAGTGCTTTCAGCCATTTTAATGGGCAACAATATAAACTTAAATTGAAAAATCTATACAAAAGTGTGTGTCTGAGTACAAGGTTTTAGCAAATGTTTATCTCTCTTAATTTATAAGTCAGGTTTCTATATGCTGCTATGTTTCTATATGCGTAGAAAGAAGTTTTTTGTAAAAAAAATTGTTGGAACTTTGGGTAGCTTTCTATAACGTATCCTATTTCCATCAGTAGATGGCAAGTGTTTTATGCAAATTTTAAATACTAGTCCAAAGAAAAAGTTTGCTGCAGTCTTGGGAAGGGTATCGATGGATACAACTGAGGATGGTCAGATCACGCTGCCCTGGGACCGTAATCGATACCCGAGATCGAAACAGCATTTGTCTTTTCTGTATCCTCACTTAACGTGAACCCTTGGGTACGTTACTCTATTTTCTGTGCAATGGAATGGAGCGCGGCAGACGGCAGACGACGTTTCTCTTATTGTCTGTTGATGCAGATAAGAGGAATAAGAAAGAGAACAAAATTCAGTGAATCAGTCAAAACTGGGTGAATACTACTGCAATTGTAAAGTGGCAAACTTAAGACCTTATGTGGAATTTGGGTGGAAAATGGTGTATATAACATGTTTCAGGAATTTATAAAGTGGAAAATCTTTCCGGTTTCAAGTTTTTTCGCCAAAAGACGAGACACGGGCATCTTTATTTTCAATTTTTAGCTACGTTATGTAATTATTTGGGAAAAAAATCATTTTGGCGTAGTCTATACACTATTTATAAATTTAAGTTTATCTAAATCTCTTATTTGCGAAAACCTTCTACTACGATCTCACTCCTACATCGAAGATGGACTAAAGGCAACGGGAACGATTATTGCATAAATCGAAAGATAATAGTTATAGTAGCGAGTTTGCGTAAATGACATAAATTATAAGTTGGAAATAAGAAACCTGCAGAACATCTAGTATGAAGATGTGACTTAAAATTTCCAACTTATAGGTTTGTTCCAAGGTCATTTCGAAATGTCAAATTTCATCCGCAGAAGGCAACTTAACCTCAACTTTCAGGTTGACGAAAATGTTAACGAAAAATTTACAAAGAAATTTGTTGACGTTTAGGCTATGTTCATCTCTGTGGATGAAATCGTCGGCGTTCGTGTTGTCAAAGTTTGGGTTTACAGTTATTTGCAGTTACATTAAAAATATAAAAGGTGAGATATGTCTCAGTTGATTCCCCTTGTATAAGTGGTTGATACTTCAGATCGCAAGATAGTAAGAATTCAGTGTTCGGAAATAGGATTGCGCACGCTTTTTCAAATGTTTTTGCATTATTTTCGAAAGCTTAGATTTTTTGTAAATTTATCGGCGCGCCGATCGGCGCACCGCCGCCGACTATAAATTTCTTACGGCGCGCCGCCGCCGATCCCTTACCAGTCGGCGCACCGCCGCCGGCTATTTTAAGATCGGCGCACACCTCTAAGTGAGAGTGTTGGGGTTATAAAACAGCGAATAAGAATATCAAATGACGGATTTTTTTTTCACTCTCGTGTTGTGTGTGTCAACCTTTGGTAATGGGATATCTTGCAGTAACATTGTAGGACGTCGAAAAAAAAAAATTTGTGAGAAATTCAAAATAAAAAAAAGATGAAACTCCAGTTGGTTTGTTGTGTAATCATTTATCTCCATCTTTGGTTATTTTAAATGTGTTTTCGTCGATTTCATTTTTAAATAGAATTCTGAAATAAAATATTTTTTTGTTGTTGTAAGAAATTCACCTCTTTCTGTTGAAAGAACAAGAAAGGAACGTTATGTCTGCAACAAAATCTGATGTCTCAGCACCACCATGAAGCTGTCGATATCCTTTTTGGTGTTATTATTGGTGCCACCGAACCCTTTCACAGTCAAGTCAAACAGAAAATAATTTAATTTCAAATTGTATTCGTATAATGAAGTCAAAATGTAGTATGTGTATAAATCATGGAATTATAATTCATGGCATTCAGAATGTTGTATCACCCCCGAACCCCTATTATACGTTATGAAAATATTATCTGATATTTAACACCGGTTTGCACAGTTAATTAATCATAATAAACAGGGGATCATTTAACAACAGCAAAAATAAAAAGAAAGAAACTCACACAGTCTGTGTTGTGACGGCATACATATTTAAGGCACATAAACGTTTTGCTTTCTTTTCGTTTTCGTTTTCTCAAAAATGGAATGTGATACCGTATCAATTACGCTTCGGTAAGGGATTGTTAAAAATTGGATCGTCAAAGAATTCTCAGTCTTTTGAAAATGTTTCTGTATTCGATATAAACGAGTTGCAGGCAATGTCTTGATTATTTACTTATGCTTATCCTTATGAATCTTTCGTTGGTTGGTAGGTAGTTGGAACCAACGACACTTGCCAAAAAATTCAATTTACATAAAATTCTACTTCGTGATGTCATCATTGGTTAATAAGGGCATGCTCACTACAATCTCAATGAATTGTTTGATAATTTGAGGTATTATCATTAGCTGTTTCATTATCTTGTACTTTTCGAGTCAACATAGAGCAACAGGTCAAACAGTGAAATGCTAACACTATCTGTGAAGCTACTAGTTCGAGCTGAAAGCAAGCCAAAGCTATGGGGTGGTATGCAATGACACCCTTTTGTGTGTCTCTTTTCTTTCATTTTGGAATCAGAAAACAAGAGAAATCGGTTTTGGTCGATTCAGTAACGACACATTTTCTGGCCGCAAGCATATAAAATTCGTTAATGAAAAAGCAGTACTACTTCCACACGAAGAGATGCTTATTCTTGCGTTAGATTCTTTACTGTATACCAATTAAGGCTCGGAAGATCTGACCTGAATCTGAGTTGACCTGAAACCTATTTTATTCAATTTTGACCTGACTTGATTGAACTGAAAACCTAATTTTGGAAAAACCTGAATGACCTGAATTGACGACTTTTAAAAGCATT
Source organism: Bradysia coprophila (assembly GCF_014529535.1). Taxonomy (NCBI): domain Eukaryota; kingdom Metazoa; phylum Arthropoda; class Insecta; order Diptera; family Sciaridae; genus Bradysia; species Bradysia coprophila. The sequence continues at coordinate 892,668 of NC_050738.1, forward strand.
TGTTTAAGCGATCTAAAGCCAAGAATTATTCGTCTGAATTCAATGAGTACATGAATCGGCCGATAACTCACAAAGATGTCGATCAAGTGGAATTTTCGAAGGTCAACCAAAAAGATTTTCTGGGCTTAGGCTGTTAGAGACGGCAAGCATATTATCAATATTATTATCGGGTCTATTACTTCCATCGAGCAAAGTATTTTTAATTGGTTGATTTCAAATCTTGTACTTCACTTTCTTTAACATGCATTTTACTATATAAAGGATCATATTACGCAGAGCTTGTCATTATTTTTGTCGTCGTTATCGATAACAGATCGCCCTTGAGAGGTCTTTTCCTGGCTTAGGAATAGGAATGACTTTTGCATGTTTCCATTCGTCTGGGAAATAGCAGAGTCTAATACATGCTCGGTAGATATGAGTAAGAAACATCACACCTTAATTGGGACGTTTTTCAACAACACGTTGTTAATTTTATCGCTTCCAGGACTCTTTTTGTTTCTCAGTTTACTAATTATATTTCTAACTTCGCTTGGAGTCGGTAAATAGGATTCCTTAATTACAGGGTTCAGGTAGTAGTTGCCTCATTAACGGCAGATTCGGTAGTTGGGTCGCGTAGATCATTGTACGTGACCGAGTGAGCTAAATTGAAAACATTACTTATCAGATCAGCTTTACCAGCGTTGGTGAGGATAAGTTGGTTATTGCTGTCTTCAGGTAATTCAGTTCAAACAGGTTTCTCTGAACCTGATCTGACCTGATCAGATCAGCCAATTTCAGGCTCAGGTCAGCATCGGTCGACCTGTTACGAGCCTTAATACCAATGGTATAATACCATTCAGAAACATTTGTTATCGACAGCAACTGAGAAATAGGCGATGATGAAAGGTTACGCTTTATATAGCGAAATCTGTCATAAAACTAATGAAGTAAAAGATTTGACGTTGGTGGATCTTTTAAGCAAAATATGGTACACATTTCCCGGTTACGTCGCGTTACATTTTAAAAGATAAGATGAGTCTTGTCGGTTTTGAGTTCGGATGAATATTGAAGAAGACATAGTTCTGCTCATCACCAGTAGTTATAACCCCACTCGTTTTAATGCAATCGTTTCTCTTCTATAAGGTTAGTCGGTGCTAATACCATAATAGACTTACGGTGTATTCGCAAAAGGGTTAATGGCCCTTTTGTCTGCTAGTTCATAATTAAGTGATGTGATAAGGTGATCTGAGTAGCACCATTATTATGTATACATTCTGTGCGAGTATGTGCCATTTACCCTGTCTGCATGTACCAGAAACGATGTAATCTTTTAAAATTGTTTAAAATCGAACATATATTATACACACATAGGTGGCAAGCAAGACTGGCACACACGACTCCGTAACGTGATATGAATTGGCATTATATGAATAAAGATCACACTTTCCATTCGATATTACTGTGTGCCTGGGCTTTATGCAGTGTGTTATGATACCGAAGGACAATAAACGCAATCAATGCAAGAATTTGCAACGGAATTGATCTCTTCACTTAATGTATTATTCAACAGTGACTTGCTGTTTGAATATTAACGATGTGATTTCTCGAAAGGTGATGTTTCTCGAAATCAATCGAAACCAGACTTATGTTATGCAGACGTAGAACGAGCACATCGTTTTGTACCTGTGTGATAAGTAGTTTTTCGGGAGGATGAAAACCATAAATAATAAATTTTCTGTTACGTTTTGATTATTCGTCTACAGTCTACAATAAGATTGTGTTTATAGTTACGTTACAGCTCCGGAGCGGGTGCTTTTATTATTCTTTCAATCAATATTCAGCATCATGATTTATGCGAACGAACTCTGATGAGGGTTAATTTATTCAAGAAAGCTGTACATCGTTACAAGATATTCGTTAAAAATACATCAAAACAGACACTTTTTTGATGTTAGATGTCGATTTTACCAATCACAATTTAGCCTTACACACCCACCAATTTAAATTACAGTCGAATCACCGAACAAAACGAATGCTGAAAGATGTTAAAATTTTAATTTGGTTTCGAATTGAAGTCTGAAACATTAAATCGTGTTTATAGATCCAACCAGTGTTGCATGATGTCTAGGAAATTTTATCAAAGTTTTATGTCTTTTGCTGTTTAGTAATTCAGGTATCTTTAGGTTCAGGTGAGGTTGAAATGATTTTTTAAACCGAAATACTAAAACAGTTGCTGTGAACAGTAATGGATCATTGAAGGCAGAAACAAAAGTCAACTGATTCAAAAGTCCACGAACACCAGGACTTAATCTTATGATTTGTATTGCCAACTAATTTCGTGTGTTAATGAAACAGACTCTTAATGACATAGATAACAAAAATAAGCTCAAACCCATTTTATAGCAAAATAAACTCTTAAACTTAAATGAAGTAGAAGATTTTGTCGTTCAACAAATTAGTGTAGCAGATTTAATGATTATAAACGATGATACGCATTAGAACCATTATGTATTTGAAACACCTTATGCGTTTAGAAATTTTTCCGGTAAACAATACTGGACATTTTGTATAAGTATAAGTATAAGTCAACTTATAATATTGTGGAAAACCGTCCGGAGGAATTCTTTTGAAAAACAGTGCACTTTTCTTACAAAAATTTCTCCAGTTACACGAGCCGTACAGGGTCGTGTGTGGTGTCATTAGAAAGGTAATCACACGTACTATTGAGCCGAATAGGGACTTATTGTGTTTAAAATTCATCCACACTGAAATATGTGCACTTGAAGTTTTCAACCGAAGACTTACACTGTTCTTACTGAAATTTCTCGAGGTACACAAAAAATGTACATGGTCGTGTGGGGTATCATTTGATAGGTAATTTAATGTGCTTTTGGGCCAAATAGGGTCCTATGAAGTTTGGATACATCTACGATGAAATATGTACACCTAAACATTTCAACTTCTATTTCTTCGTAGATGCATCCAAACCACATAAGACTCTATTTGGCCCAAAAGAACATTAAATTACCGTCAGTTATCGTCAGTTTTAAAGATCAGTAGCATGATATGCAAGCGGCATCTGTATTCTTGATTCCAATTCAATTAACTAACTTGTTAATTGTCTTGAATACTGAGTAGTATGGCTACTTTTGTTGAAAAGCAGTGTCAATAAAGTATTAAATATGTAGTGTCCGAAAGGGGTCGAAAACTGAAGTAATGTGAATGATCCATGGCTGGATTATATGTGGTTTCCCCACTATAAATTGTATGCATTTTACTATACCCACTGTCAAAACGCAGTAGTAAATTATATATTAAACTTTTAAGTACATTTTAAGTGGTTAAGGCCCTTCATTGGGAAATGACAGGACAGTGTCCCGAAAATGTATGGAAAATTTTATCACAAAAATTCACCGAAAAAATTCGAAGAAACTCACCTCTAATGTTTTCCATTGTATTCGGGCATAGTCTCTTTAGGTCGCCAAGGCATATTTGAACACTGAAACACTTTTTACTCGATGCAAAAACAAAATTTTTTTTTGTTTTGTCGCGACAAAAACACAGAAAATATTTCGACACAACTGTGACACTCCGCTACTATAAGTACTAGAATGGATGTTTGCTGTGTTCACTTCGGCGGTAAAATATTTTCATTCAAAAAAGTGTCGGACATATTATAAAAATCATGAAACAGTTGACAAAGGGTAGCGTATACATTTAATAATGCTCATCGACCATTTTTAAAGCTTTACGAGAGCTCAGCGGACATTATTTCAACGATGGGAGAGCATTTATTAAAAATTTACCCTCTCGTAAGACTCCGCTGAGCGTAAATAAATGTTTGTTCCTCTTTAGTAAGCTAAGAAGACTTCGCGAAGTCTAATTATGCCACCTCTTTGAATAAAAATATCGGCTGAGTTCTAATAATTCTCCGCTGAGCTCTAATAATTCTCCGCTAGGCTTCAGGAAGTGTCCGTTAGGCCTAAGCAAGTTGCAGGAAGGCTTAATGGAGCGAATCGGACACTTAGCGGAGATCTGCCAAAGCTAAGTGGAGTCTTATTAAATCGTAGCAACAGTTATTAGGTATCCGCTGATACTTATTGAGTGTTCGCTTAGCTTCATTGCCTTACTACAACGTGCTAAGGTCTGACGGACTCTTACTGAAGCCTAGCGGATAATTATTAGAGCTCATTAGAGGCTCAGCGGAGAATTATTAGACCTCAGCGGAGAATTATTCGACCTCAGGAAATATTTTTATTCAAAGAGGTGGCGTAATTAGACTCAGCGAAGTCTTGTTAGCTTACTAAAGAAGTGGGAGAGGTTACAATTTTAATAAATGTCTACCATCGTTGAAGTGTCGGACACTTTTTTGAATGAAAATATTTTACCGCCGAAGTGAACACAGCAAACATTCATTCCAGTACTTACAATAGCGGAGTGTCACAGTTGTGTCGAAATATTTTCTGTGTTGTTGTTGCGACAAAACCAAAAAAAAAACTTTTAGTTTTTGCATCGAGTAAAAAGTGTTTCAGTGTTCAAATATGCCTTGGCGACCTAAAGAGACTATGCCCGAATACAATGGAAAGCATAAGCGGTGAGTTTCTTTGAATTTTTTCGGTGAATTTTTGTGATAAAATTTTCCATACATTTTCGGGAAACTGTCCTGTCATTTCCCTATGACGGGCCTTAATATTGTATCAGACATTGTGTTTTTATCGCTTCTCAGACGAAAAGCATTTAATATAATTGTCGAGTCTACTACTTCTTTTGGTCCATGTAATTTCAACAGATTAATTATAAAATCTACTACTTCATTAGTTTAAACATATAATTTTGCTATATAATCCACGCATAAGCCAGAGCCCACCGTTTGTTTTTTATCGTCGCTGTCAATAACAGATGAAAGATGCAAAGTTGCGGTACTTGTCCCTTGTGAAATTGTCAATTTTGAATGGAGAAATCCCAACAAAGTCTCATGTACGATTCATGGATCGACGTATCGCTGTGTGTGAACGTTATTCCGATCGATGACTATTTTCCCATAAAACATTTTATAATTGGCATCTACTCTCCGCAAAAAAAAAGTGCATCGAAAATCTAATAAATAATGCGATACAGTGTTTGCAACCGGACCGATAATTATGGTGTCCCAACAAAAGGAACTAAAGTGCTACAGTTTTTCGAGGTCATGTGCCTCCGGTTAAAGGTTTAGATTTATTGTTGATTTCGTTGAATGCACTCTACCAGCTAACAAATTTATTGGGTGTTGATTAAATTTATGACTTGCAATATACCGTTAATATCGATCGAAATTTAAATTTATTGTGAGTGCCATTAACGGAGGCTAACACACAATCCAATATGTATATGATGAGAATATACGAAATGCATGCGATAGTTTATCTATATAGCATGGTAGGCTAGATCGCATTATATAGAGTTGCTTTTAGACTTGCAATTATGTTATAATCTACTATTTAAGGAGGAGTAATCATATTATAACCCATGTCCCATATCAACGATGAGACTATGCCATGAAGAGGATTTCATTAAACAATGTAATTAATTAGGTGTGTCATTTGCTGCTGAATATAATAGTAAATTGTTGCGCTTATATTTCCTATATACACACACAGGGATGGATATATAGTACATATATCACATGAACGGCAAAAATGTTTATAAGGAGTAGAATTTAGTAATTAAGTTTGTCGTCTATATACGTCAAGAGTATATGGTGTGTAAACAAAGTTGACAAAAACGCGTTCAATGATACACAAATAAATTATGTTTGCCGTAACCCACATCCATAGTATATTATACAATGTGTACATTCTGTTGTACAACATTCGTGTTGACACATCAAATCATTACTTTGTACCCATACATGCGCTACATATATATACTGGAAATACGGGAATAAATTTACCGTTCGTAAACACAACCGTCTAACTCTCGTTTCGAAACGTATATTACATCATGTGGATTGTTTATTATGCTTATAACATTAAATGCCATACATGACAAAGGATATCACAAAACCTTAATATGCAGTAGCTTTACTGATTTCGATGTGTGGCTACTTTACCTATCCATTAGCATGTCAGCTATTCAGAGAGGTTTGATTGTTTAGCCGGGGATGTGATAGATTTGCCATGGTGTTCCCATCAAAACTTTTTAATTCTTTGTCGTTGTCATAAAAGGGCAATTATGTTCGGGATAATGTCTTTCGGTTGCAAAATTGACGTTATTGATGGGGAAATGTATTGATAAATTGTGATCTATGCCTCAGGTTAGTAACTATAACAAAAATTAATTGTTAGAATGTTGGAGCAGTGTGCGCTTATTGCGCTAACAAACCTAGTCATGTTCGGATGATGTAGCACATTTGCATCGATGTGTTGTGTTATTATACACTATATGCATACAGTATATAATTTCTGTATTACTTTCGTGATTGTACGTAAAATATCCATATTCCCATTCGTACTAAGAACCAGATATTTCGTACATTCCTCCACCCAGAACGCATAACCTTAGAGAGGAGAATTTCATATTTTTTTCTCTCACAAATTCGCCTCTCTAAGGTTTTTATGCGTTGCACGGTACTCTTACAATAGCATATTGTCGCGTCGCCTGGTTGGGAATCTATTCACTATCCTAATTCCATTTCGATAATATAGGATCCATTTACGATCTACACTGTTCAGGTAGTTTATTCCCTTGACTGTAAGTCATGGGTTTTACGAAAACAAATAAAGTTCGAGTTCGAAAATGGGCGGTATCCGTTCAATCATCTGGTGGTAGTTCTCGAAAGAAGGCTTTTTCGCTCTTTGTTAACACGATAACTGGAGCAAGGTTCAACAGATTTTCAAAAACTTTTTTTTATTCGACGAAGTATTGACATCCTCAGGACAAATTCGAAAATGGGCGGTATCGGTTCAACCATCTGGGAGTAGTTCTCGAAGAAGCCTTTTCTGCTTTTTGTTAACACGACAACTGGAGTAATTCTCAACCGATTTAAAAACAAAATGGTTGGTGGAGAGTGGAATCAATTACTGAGGTTGTGTTCTAAGATAGATTATGTTGGTCTAAGGAACAAGCTGATGTTGCTAACAGAATTTTTGTATCTATTTCAATAGTATTTTTCTTGTTATGTGACTTTGCCTTGTAAACAAAACCGAATAAATAGAACAAAAATTAACGAGTGTGAAGTTTGCGGCCAGAGCGAAGCGAGGGCCGTAATTGACACGAGTTTAAATGTTATTGAAAACATACGTCATTTTTTACCGGGGCATTTTATATACATAGTTTCGACGATTTTCAGTGAAACTAAACAGAATTAGATCATCAATGAGAGATTTATTAGACCGTTCTAGAAGTTCTTCTTCTATAAATGCGTGTTTGTGGCAATCAGCATACAAAATTTCATTTCATTGAAATAAATCAATAAATCATTGTCAATAAAAATACTATTGAGAAGCTCAGACAAACAGTCAAGGGATCTGACCCACCCAACAGGTGGGGCCTAGTATATTGCAAGATGAGTAAATCAAGCTTGTATTGGTTGTAAAGTTCCTCTCTCAGATCTATATGTAATCGATTAATGATGTAACGTAACCTTTCACAGACAACAAGCACATTAGAAGCTATTGGTTCTATTCCTCATTTTGATCTAACAAGTTTCAATAAATTGAGGTTAAATCTTTTACTTCATTTCTTTTAGCAAACAGTTTCCCATATTATAAAAGCACATTAGTCAAAAGGTTTTTTGTTTATTTTTGTCGTCCTTATGAATAACAGATGAGTAATAGTTAGTCGTTCGTCCCTCTGAGCTTGTTCCCCAGAGCTTGTGCAATAAAATTCCAAGGAGAGAGTACTCAACAATAACCATAATTAAGGATTTCACTACACTACATCTTCGTTAATGCAGCCTCACTCGTTGGTGTAGCAGTGTAGCATCCTCGGAAATATGAAAAAATAATAAATGAAATTTCTCCCATTGGCAGAGTATAAATCAACAACACCTATGGTATTGACCATCAATCATCCGAGCGTATTGTCAATTTCGAATTTCTGACATGGCCACATTTCATCCAATGAAAATGATTTATCTAACTTAAGGTCAGCCGCTAGTATTTATGCTGAACTCCGGTCCATACATTACATTTAGTATAACGTAAATTCATGGGCTGCGGATTGCAATTTCCTTTTATTTAGTTGTGCAATGGAGTACTTTATGCTTCACATTTAATAAATCTGTGATTTACATTGCGAAATTTTGATATATCCAGTTCACGTGAAATTATTGATTTAGTAATTTGCTATTGAAAGTCGATGTAGGTCTATAATTCAATGACGAGATGCAATGAATTGAATCGTTAGGAGAGCGTTAATATTCGATAAAATTTGATAATTTGATTGGAAATGGTTTGATATGATTCGGTGATTGTTCACTGTTTAGGTCTAATAGAATTTTTGGCCGAATAATTAAAAAGAAAAGAAATTACAGCAGTAAAGCAGTGAAGGGTTAGTGGATGTAAGCATAGTAACAGTTCCACTCAAGAACGATACCCAACTGCCTGTTATCAACAACGACAACAAAAAACGATGCAGTTAAAGGGTGAAAGGGAAGCCAAATCATCTGCCATTTGCAATTTTGTTGGAGTAAAATTGTTAAAATTTTTGATTTCACAAGGACTTGCGTCACCTTTACCCTTAAAGGTTTTTTTTCAATTATGGTTCAACTACTTCAAATAGTTACGCTATGTTTCGTAGAAGTAGAACTCAGAACACCATTGGAACAGGTTCGAAAACAACGTCATAAACTAGAGCAAACCTTGAATCCCAAAATGGCGAAACCACGATAGGAGCAGATTGGTTTTTTCGGAACGTTTAGGAGTTCTTTTGATCCGGTGGTAGGGCAATTGATTCTTTATAAAACGCTCATCAAACACCTAACTAATTGTGAGGCGCTTATTACCCTGCAGGCATGAAGTCCGCACACCGGAGGTAATGCAAATCTTCAAAAAATACGAAAATAAAGTTTCGGAAGAATTTAAGTGCAGCGTCACATTATAGCACTAATGATTTAGTGGTGTGGTTTGTAGCGCTGCATAAATAAGCGCTGATATCTCCGTTGTTTTTAAAGAATAAGAGACAGATTTTGCTAGGTTTGCATCTTTTATGGAGTTTTATCGATTGGCACACTCATTTGTGTAACAACATTTTACACAAATGAGTATGTCAATCGATAAAACTCCATAAAAGATGCAAACCTAGCAAAATCTGGCTCTTATTCTTTAAACGACGGAGAAATACAAAAATTCAAAATATCGGATTCGACCGCTTTTTTATGTAGCGCTACAAACCATACCACTAAACACGTGGATTCACAGCTTTTTTATGCAGCGCCAAGTGCCATACCACTAAACGTGTGAATTGAAGGAATGTGGTGAATGTGATAGAATGAATGTTTGAAGAATATTTAAGCACTGCACAAATACAATTGACATTCTACGTGTTACAATGAAGCTGTCGGAATTAAATACAGCAATTGGTACAAACGCAGCTAACTTTACAATGGCGTTTATAATGACTCCGTTTGCAATAACTGAGTGGGTCCCATAATGTAGCTTCCATTTCTTTTATTGAATGAAAATGACCATAAATGAGTGAAAAATCAAAAGAAATGAAGTTGGTGGTGTAAAGTTTGCAGCAAAATTATATTGTCACTATGCGGACCTGGGTGCGGATAGTCACCTTGTAACAGACTTTTTAATTGAACACTAAAAGTGTTTTAAGCAACAACAAAATGGGTTAATAAAATCCGAGTTTTTCTCTACCTAAAATGTAGCAACGTAGCCATACTTATACCATTATGAAACACAACAAGAAAATCTGTAATCTTTTGCGTTGAAAATACAATTCAACCTTCTCCGAACAATTCAAGCGAGAAACATTTTCTGTAGGAAAATAACAATATTTTCATTCTTAAAAAGCAATTAGAAGGAAATTTTATTTTCCTTTTTTTTTCTTCCGTTAATGCTTTCATTCATTTTTAGTGTAAATATGGAAAGCAAACACATTTTTCTGAGGGATTTTCGTTATGTCGTTAGTTGCACATGTGGAAAATCATAACTTATCCAAAACACCAGGTCTTCTATTTGTATGTGGTGTGGGAACGTATAACCATTCCTCTCATAACGAAATATCGAACAGACACAAAATATTTTCTTTTGGTGGAAAAACGTTTTCTTTCCATATAAATACAATAAATCTGAGAGATTGGTATTTCGGTATTTTCCAACTCATCCTTGACTGGGATACTTAGGATAGACAATTCGGAAAAGAGAGTGATTGTAATATGTGATGTCTTAAACATATGCTGTCTGTATATCGTATGTGAAGCCAGCAGATGATTCTTTTTCTGTTGTTCATCTAATGGCATGAAATCGAATCAATAGAATAATAAAAGTCGAAATTTTTTGATTTAAGTTCTAGCCATTTCATTGATGGTTATGAACTTCGAAAGGATCAAATTTTCCGTAAGTTTTATGGGTCATTATGAACTTGAAGTGAGCTGACCGTGTTCAAAGGTTTTTAAATACAACTAATCTCTCTTCGAACTAGAGTCTAAAAGTGGATAGTTGATAGTACTCCTAATGTTTAACGTCTGACAGATAGAAAAATACGAAAAAGAATGGCACACAATTTGTATACTTTTTGTAATCGAATCCCAGGCACCCAAATTTCGATTTAAAAGAAATGACGGATCCATTCTTTCATCTTATATAGGGCGTGGGGTAATGTACTAATTTACCCTGAAAACTACAAACAAAGGCACTATCCTTCTTGTTCTCATAGCTGAATAAGGTTGTTTCGTGAAGTTTTACCCTGAAAACTATAAAGGAAGCTGCGGGAATTTGCCCACAGACAAACCACAACCAAACAAATAAAAAGTATTTTTGGCTAACACTTACATCTAGTTCCAGACATTGAAAGTGTATCTAAAATCACGAAATCAATGCTAAATTTTTGCATTGTTGTTCTTTGAAGAATGAATTAAGTACAATGACGGTGGATACGATAACTCGAAAAATTAAAACGAAGTTCTGTGAGATATGAAATCTTTAGATGTTTTGAGTATTAGCTAAAAATTCTTTTTATTTGTTTGGTTGTGAGGCGATCTGTGAGCAAACTCCCGCAGCTTCCTCAGCGCCATATTTAGCTAAAGAAAATTTTCTAACGAGAAACAAGATCCATGCCCCACAACGCATAAAAATCTTAGAGAGAAACTAATTCATCTCTCCCTAAGGCCGAAAACACACTAACAATTTTGCGTTGATAAGATCGACAATTATACTGCATTTTCCATTGTAATCCGATATTCACCACAGGCTAAACGGAAAATGCAGCATAGTTGTCGATCCCATCAACGCAAAATTGCTCGTGTGTTAGAGAAGTTGTGAGAAAAATTTGTGAAAGAAAATATAAGAAATTTTCTCAGAAATTTGCCTCTTAATGGTTCTTATGCGTTGTACGGTAGTATTACCATTTATTTTTTGTCCAAAAGTTATTTTTAAGATAACATTTTTCCAGTTTTCCCATATTTTCACAAAAATAAATTTTGTGGAAATTCGGAAACATTTAGGAGAATTTTTCTCTAAAAAAAGCACTCGATTTTTGTATCGAAAAAGGATGCTGGATTTCCTACACTTTTTCAATGAGAGAGGTTCAAATTCTGGTTGATGTCAGATTTCTATTTAGAAATAAAGTGAGAAAAGTACAAATCGTGACACAAAAACACGTCACTATGGAGAGCGGTACTAAATTTTTTGAAAGAGAAAATAAATTTTTAGTGTTCGAAGAAAAACGGAACAAGTGTGCCCAACTGCAAAGAAACTGCTACCCAACCAGTAACAACAATTGAAACAAAATTATGACTTTGGCTTTATTGAATGGCTGAAATTAAAATGAAGAATTTTTTCAGAAACTTTTAGAGTTATTACGAACAGAGTACATCTAAACGTTCGCGTATACCAAAGTTACACGAAATTTCGCTGCGAAAATTTAAATTTTATTTCATTTTATTTGAATCGAGCCCAACGAAAGCCGGTTACCATTAATTTATGATCTCGAAATTTCAATTGGAAAATAGTTAAATTGGTCTTAATTTCGAAACGATTATATCATCGGAAAAATAAGTTAAATTTAATGCCAAAATAAAGAGCTTAAATCATGGAAAATACGCTTACCGAAATGAGAAAAGCAGCCAACAACAAAAAAACGAAGCGAAACGAAGAAAAATTTCAACTAAAATGAAAAAGTGTAGAAAGAGGAGAATTTATTATCAAAACCGGAAGTACTTTAAGCTTATTTTCCATCTTAACATTTTATAAAATATGATGCAAATCGAAATTGGGATTGTGTAAACAAACCGTGTATTTGAATATATAAATTTTCCTTCGATTTACGGAGAAAATAAAAAAATTTCGTTTGCCATTTGGTGACTTTTACGTTGACTTTTATTTCTTTCTCATTTTTTTGTGCCATTTTCTCTTTTGTTTATTTTCAAGTTAATTTCAACAAAACCCAATTGAAAGCATCTGAACAACTTTGGGTTAATTAATTCTTCGGATCACGGTAATTGATTTGCAGGAATGTACCAATTTGTTTGGTGCGGAAGTAATAAGAAAAAATCGCAATTGGAAAAGCTTCACTGGGAAAAACTTTTCGACACTTCGTGTGTTTACTTTGGCGTTCTTTTAAAAGTTTTGTTCCAATGTGTCGATACAAATGGAAAACATGGTAAGGATCGGTTTTTCTATACGGTGGTGATTGTACTCGATGCAACACGTAGATTGTCGTCACTATTCACATCATACATTTTCTCGTCTTAATTGCCAATTAAATTTGATCCGAGAACTAAGGCAACGTAATAAAAACACTCTCTGTCCCAATTAAAAATACGAGCTTTGCTTCCTTGTTACCTTAAACATCCAACCTAGAAATGTGGCATTATAATGCATTATAAACTATGCAGTCTGATAATGGAACAATGGCAACGAGCTTAAGGAGATATATTACAGAACTCTCCCCATTCATTTCTCATTTCATTCGAATATATTATACAAAATATGGAAAACGTGAAATGTCCCTTAGAATTCTTTGTTTAATTTAAACGTTGCGATTCGCCGAAAATCGTAACAAACTGTTTTTATGCTATAAGAAAATTATGAAAATGAAGTTCACCGAAAATGGTGTGGTTTAATCGAGTTTTCCGTATTATACTCTATGATGTGTGCATATGTGGTTCCTGGTATAATGGCCAGCACAACTCTCGACGAACTACATGCATTTAATCGAGGTTTTGTGTAGCCAGTTCACAGAATTTGCTCTGTTATGCAATTCTCAAACAAAAGCGGCAAACTTTACGAATTCATAGAACTGTGAGCTTCATACCTTGGTGGGGTGTGTATATATATATTATAAGTACGTTCCACATGCAGCTATATCTGCACACATTTCACGTTGCATTCCAATGGGCTCAAACAAGCTTTAATACATTAGTAAATTATACAAAACAGAAAAGTCCACCAATGCTCTGCTCGAAAATGAGTGTACACTGAAATCTCTTTTGTATAATGAAATGAAGGGAAATTTGTAAAGCCAACATCATGTCATTTGTGGCGCTAGCGATCTTCAAACATTAACCACCCGTTTGGATGTGTTTTCAATTATTAAATCGTTGCATATTTTATGGTTTGCTAGACATATACATACACTCTACCAATTCAGAGTGTTCTTAGCACACCATGATTACTATGAGTGCGGAAAGGAATTTGCTTTCGTGTGGATAATGTTTGTGGATTAAAGTTTAGAAAAATGCCGAACCAGAGAAAAGTTACTAAGGCTGTTGGATGTAAAGTCGGCGACTTTGAAATAAGGGACGAATTTTGTTTCAGCTGTTTCAGCAGTCATACGAACGAAAGTGTTTCTATGTTCTTGCACCTTGTAACCGTTTCACCCCAAGGCCCGTCATTGGGAAATGACAGGACGGTTTCCCGATGTATGGAAAATTTTATCACAAAAATTCAACGAAAAGATTCAAAAAAACTCACCCATGATGCTTTCCATTGTATTCGTGCACCGTCTCTTTATGTCCCCAAGGCATATTTAAACACTAAAACACTTTTTACTCGATGCAAAAACAAAATTTTGTTTTTTGTTTTGTCGCCATAAAACACAGAAAATATTTCGACACAACTGTGACACTCCGCTATTATAGGTTTGTTCCAAGTAACTGTAAACACGAACTTTGACAACCCGAACAACGACAATTTCATCCATAGCAACGTCGCTTACGTGATATTTCATACAAATCGACCAACGTCGCCTACGCGATTTACACAGAGGTATTATTGAGGTTATGGTTATATGGATGAAATTTGACAATTCATATGGCCTTGGAACAAAGCTATAAGGACTAGAATGAATGTTTGCTGTGTTCACTTCGGCGGTAAAATATTTCCGTTCCAAAAAGTGTCGGACACTTCAACGATGGTAGACATTTATTAAAATTGTAACCTCTCCCACTTCTTTAGTAAGCTAACAAGACTTCGCTGAGTCTAATTATGCCACCTCTTCGAACAAAAATATCGGCTGAGGTCGAATAATTCTCCGCTGAGCTTTAACAGACCTCCGCTGAGCTCTAATAATTCTCCGCTGAGCTTTGATAAACCTCTAATGAGTTCTAATAATTCTCCGCTAGGCTTCAGTAAGAGTCCGTCAGACTCAGGTCGCTAAACGAACACTCAATAAGCATCAGCGGATACCTAATAATTCTTGCTATGATTTAATAAGACTCCACTTAGCTTTGGCAGATCTCCGCTGAGTGTCCGATTCGCTCCATTAAGCCTTCCTGCAACTTTCTTAGGCCTAACGGACACTTCCTGAAGCCTAGCGGAGAATTATTAGAGCTCAGCGGAGAATTATTAGAACTCAGACGATATTTTTATTCGAAGAGGAGGTGGCATAATTAGACTTCGCGAAGTCTTCTTAGCTTACTAAAGAGGAACGAACATTTATTTACGCTCAGCGCAGTCTTACGAGTGGCTAAATTTTTAATAAATGCTCTCCCATCGTTGAGAGAATGTCCGCTGAGCTCTCGTAAAGCTTTAAAAAATGGTCGATGAGCATTATTAAATGTATGCGCTACCCTTTGTCAACCGTTTGATGATTGTTTTTAAATGTCCGACACTTTTTTGAATGAAAATATTTTATCGCCGAAGTGAACACAGCAAACATTGATTCTAGTACTTATAGTAGCGGAGTGTCACAGTTGTGTCGAAATATTTTCTGTGTTTTTGTCGCGACAAAACAAAAAAAACTTTTTGTTTTTGCATCGAGTAAAAAGTGTTTTAGTGTTTAAATATGCCTTGGCGACCTAAAGAGACTATGCCCGAATACAATGGAAAGCATAAGAGGTGAGTTTCTTTGAATTTTTTCGGTGAATTTTTTTGTGATAAAATTGTACATACATTTTCGGGAAACTGTCCTGTCATTTCCCAATGACGGGCCTTAAGTACTTTTGTTTGTATGAGTGGGACAACTGAAAACCAGCTGAAACCAAATGCATCTCTTATTTCAAATTCGTTGACTGTACAAAATTTCTACACAAAGTTAATGATGTGAGCGATGAATACCCCCTTCCGTTTACGAGTGTGAAAAATGCAAGTGTTTAAGCTAAAGCAGAGTATGGAAATGCAAGCTGAGCTTAGGGAATTTCACGAAACAACAGAGTGAAACCAAACTAAGCAATCTCTGCTCACCTGCTATAAATTCCCAAAACACACTGCACACACAATAAAAAAAATTGCATTTTCTCTTCCTTAAGATCCCCAGCAGCAGCGCCGTTCCGGAAACCTTTGAGTTTGTTAAAGGTCGACTTACTCTATCCTTTCAGTCTTTATTTAATGTTCAACCAACCATTTTGACAAATTGCTTAAAGTTACGTGTGAATGCAACATTTCCAATAAAACGAGACGTAAAGTCTCCTGAAGAGCAAATTCTGCATCAGAGATAACATCGATTCTCATTTTAACATTTAATGCATGGTGTAAGTAACCACATAATTCAGTTTGTCGATATTTATAGTCAGTTCAGACATTAACAATAAATTATGAAGACAAACAACATACACCCGCTAAATAGCAGTAGAAATTTTAACAAGAAGTTATTGGAGTACAGTCTATATCTAGACTGTATGCACTGAGGGTAGGTATATGTATGTACGTTGTGTATAGAGATACCTCTTTGGATGCTTTATTATAAGGGAGCAGAATATGAATCAATGAATGTCAATTATTAAATGAAATCTGCAGTCGGTTCGAATAACGTCTTGAACAATTTATCTTCAATTTTCTAGATGGTTTCGTGGTTGTGGGGTATAACAAGACTTTCCTAATGATATTCAAATTTTGATTGATTATTTACATGATGTTCTACAACTTAAAATCAATTCGATTCAATTACAATATTTTATGAAATTTCCATGGGACGATCAGTCAAATATATACTTCTTTCGGCGAAGCAGGTCATCGCATTGGGTCATATAGTGACAACACCTACAAAAATGAAGGTTAGAGCTCAGCACTACTGATCTCTTGTATAGATGGAATGAATGTGTGGAAGAGTTAATGAAGTACAAGATTTGGTATATAAATCAGTAACTTAGATTGAACTAGTTACTTCCTCATGCAAAAATAAGAAAGAATTCATTAAATTGTGCAAATCCTTCAGAAACATTATCGTCCAAAATGTTGAACGAATGTTTATGCTGGAAAGTCAATTTTAACTCAAATTTTGACGTCTCAGCTATCCAATGATACTACTCATTATCATATGTAATTTCTTTCGAAGACCTTATTTGCATTTGTAATCATCAAATATGTTTTGCTGTATCGCCAACGAAATTCGTTGATATAGAAATTGAATGGATCTTGGATCATCCACCGGTAACATTTTCCAATCTCTTGCCGACAGAAAAGAAAAATTATTTTGCTTCATTAGACCACGATCCCATTGTTTCCACTGCCAAAGCAACGAACTTAAATCTGTTACTTCTATTGTTTGAATTATCTTTTTGGCGCAAATCTGTTACTTCATTAGTTTTAGCTCTTATGGAATATATTAGAAAGCATCTGCAGAGTTCATCGGTTATTTTTGTTACCTTCATCGGTAACAGATGATAGTTGGTTAAAGTGTGAAAACAATTTGTTGTAGTTGAAAGGTAACTTAATTATTAACCAAATTCTGGTTTGTTGGAGAAGTTGAAGGTGTGTTGGTGAAGAGCAGGGGGACATCTATGAATGTTAAAGTCAGATCTTGTACTTTGTAGAGATCTTTTAATGTTGCTGGTAAATTTAAAGAAATTCTTAATTAAAGGAAACGCATTTCAAGCACTAATAGCCCAAATTGCTTTGTTTAACTCGTTTAAGTCCGACAAACTGCGAAATTCGTTTCTTTTGAGTACATATGACCTTATTATGCCGCTTATGCCGCTTTTTGACATTTGTACGGATCGAACGTGTGCTGTTGTTCTCTTGAAAATCTTAAGTTTTTGTCAATTGCTCTCGTTTTTCATTATTCGAATCATTTGTTTTGTGACTAAAGAGTCGATTTGCTGCCGATTTAAGTGGTGATTTGTCGTAGTTCATCGAATTTACGTGAAATTTGGTTTAAATTGCAATTTGAAAGAAGTCATTGTCTGCATTGACACAACGAAACGATATTCTATTGTACTGAACGTGACAAATTGAACAATATTGTAAGGATGGCGTCCAAGTGTAAGAGCTGTAACAACACTATTTCGACTTGTGATTTCATAACTTGTGCCGGTGTTTGCGGCGAACATTTTCACATTAAGTGTGTTTCTGTCACGAAATCCATGCTGACTGCTGTGACGAACTCCCCAAACATCCATTGGTATTGTCATCATTGTAATGATAGCAATAGAAACATTTCTGCTGTGGTAAATGGCATAAACGAGTCAATCGAACGTCTATCGAGCTCGCTGTCCAGTAACTTGCTCCAATTCTTGGATGGCTTCAGGATCCTGATGGGCAAACTTTTTGAAACCATTGGTACCGTAAACATTGCTCAAAATTTGTCTAACGCTGCTGATGTACATGAGCAAGATATAGAACATCGTAAAAATTTCTCTGAACATCGTCGTATGGAATGTGATCAGCTCGACGATATTGATCTTAAAGGAAACGAAACCGATCTTATAACTAACGAAAAGTGTCTCAACGGTTCAAATTTCGGTACGCCCGCTGCTACTTCTATCCATAATCGTACGAAAAGTGTGGTCATTTCGAATATCGGTAAAGGCATCTCAACTGATTACCTGGAAAATTACTTGGTAGACGAACTGAAAATCGATAGAAATAAGATCCGTGTCTCGCTATTATTGCCGGCCGGTAGAACTGTGAACGACATGATATTTCTACAGTTTAAAGTGACCGTTCCAGATGACATGTATGCGTCAATAATGGATTCAAATA
Organism: Bradysia coprophila; assembly: GCF_014529535.1. Taxonomy (NCBI): domain Eukaryota; kingdom Metazoa; phylum Arthropoda; class Insecta; order Diptera; family Sciaridae; genus Bradysia; species Bradysia coprophila. The sequence continues at coordinate 911,216 of NC_050738.1, forward strand.
CGTGGCCTAGTAATGTACGCATTCGTGATTTTGTCGACAAGCCGAGACGAAGCGTAGGAGTGACGTTGGAAAATTTTATGAAAAAGACGGGATGTAAATCGATTAATTGTTAAACGATCGAACGTCTTCTTATTTGTTCTCATGTTGTGTAAACTTTAGTTCTCTTCTTTGTCAGTTGTTTTTGATTTGTGATCTCCCAAGCTGCGCTTGGCTTCGGTTTAAATTGGAATTTCGATCTTTAAATTGTTGAAATTGTTCTGTATGTTAATGAATCGTCGTTTTTGTAAATACGCCAGTAAGGTTTTACCCGTTGGTGGAAGAAAAATAAATAAATAAATAAATATAATTCCAATTCGTTGTATCGTTTTAGTGGAACTATGTTTTGATGTACCACTCTAGCTCAGATAAATGGAGTAAATTTACCTCAGCACCACATAATACCCCTTTTTTTAAATCGACGCCTTTCTTCTTTAAATTAATGACGTCACCTTACCGACCAAATTTGGATGTGTTACCTTCGAAATTTTCTCCCCATTATTACATCATTCAAATAACATAAAAATAGACGAAATTCTGAACCTTTTTTTAAATGGCACAATATACCTTAAACAATCACACAGAGTGGATGCCTTGATGGATGCAGATTTTGTCGAAATATCCATCAGCAAAGACTACATAAATCGATGAAACCGTTGACCCTCCAATCAAGTAAAGAAGATGTTATGAGAATTTTATGTTGGGTATGTTGGGTATGTATTTATAGCATGACGGAGATGGTAAAATATTTGGAATAACTGTTGGAGACATCGGAAATGCATTAGGTATCTGATGTGATTCGATAGAGTTCTTCATTAAATTAGTTTATTTATGAACATTTTGCAACATCAAAGACTATTGGAGATTCGAAGGAAAATTTAAAAAAAACTTAAACCAGCATCGGAACGGAATAATATATTTACAGTGAGAACCCTGATTTCGTAGATAACCAAAAGATGCGAAAGATGGTACTCCCATTATTCAAGTTATTGCTAGTAGTTCTTATTGTAACGAAATGTCGATATTTACAACAAAAGAAGTAGCAGATTTAAAAGATTGTGATTTTGCGATACGCTTGTCGTTTCCAAAAGGACGATGTTGATGTCCTTTTGAGTGACATTTTCAAGCGTATTCAATTCTCTTCTGAGAATTTACGTCGATACTTCCGTAAATATATTCGAAAAACCTTTGAAGATGACACTTTCTACGATGTATCAATGCACATTGATAAATTGTATTTTACATCAATAGAATTATGTAAATTGTTGAATATATATGAGCGCTTCACTGGCTTTGAAAATAGTGAGAATTTGTAAGCTCTTTTAAATCCATTGTTGTGATAAATCTGAGTTAACATTTCACTTTAAAAGTAAAGCATCCATGCCAATCAGAATACCTTTATTAACAGAAATCCTTTACGGCGATTGTCAACTGTTCTGACTACGGTCGTCACTATGATTTCTAAAATTCCATTTGATTTGATGTCTCTAGCAAAACATAAAATCAAATTCGTCTACATGTGAAACAGACTGTTTTAAAAGCAATTTTCAGTGTGTCCTTTTAAACACACACGGTGATCCTAAATACGATTTTAACGTAAAAATACTTTCCAACAAAGACTCTGCCAAATTGGAAACGAGAAAAGCATAATCGGATGAATGGATTATCCATAAAATAATGTTCCCAAAAAAAATTGTAACCGTACGAAAATGAGAACTTTTAACGAACATTGTCACAGTTCCTTTTTTTTAAACATTTTACTTTTCTGTTTTGTGTGCTAGTCGATTTAGTGCAATGTGTTGTGTTGTGGATAATCCCATAGAAGGAAACAATTTTTTTTGTAACATTTTATTTTCGGTTATTTGAACACTAATCTCAGAAATTGATTTATAAATTATTTTATTAAATTGAAAAGAAATGACTTATGAATGTATTTTCGATTTAAGACTATTACCTTTACCATCCATATTCTTCCCGGTCGATTCACAGAGCCAAAAGTAACGTACATATTATACGGTATATATATGGTATATAGAAGAGAACACACAGAGAACAGAAGTAAAAAAAAATTCCTCACACGCAAAGAAAACATAAAAATGTCGTCGGAATTGATTTTCTTATTGTTAGACATTAGACATTATTATTACTCTTATACCATCATTTATCCATTGTAGCATAACAGAAGTGATTATAAAAAAAAATCTGACAAGTGACAACATGTGAATGTGTGTGTCGTGTTGTAATCGGATTAAAGATCCAGAAGGGTAAATTATACATTATTTTTCGGAATGAATGATTCTGTGAGTTGAAGAAGGTGTTTTCAAAACTAAATCTGCTCTGACGAAGGACATTCCATGACACATTCTGTCAAATTCGTTCGGCGGATCTACTCTTACGTAAATTTCAATCATGACATGTGTATGCTTAAAGGTTGTGGTTGACTCTTTCAGAATCCGACACCAACAAAAAAAAAGTTGGAAAGAAAAGAATTTAGAGAAAGGTTTTAGATTATTTCAAATTTGGGAAAATGTTGAGTAAATTTAAGTAATTATTAGTTTTAGGGACAGTGCGAGAATGCGTATAATTTAAGATCCGTCTGGTTTTATATATTCTGCGTTCTAATACGAATATTCGAAACTGTCCCGTGCGTCAAGGCAAAGCACCTAGCACAGTAGTAGATAATTGTTAAATATGTCAAATAGACTGTTTTAAGATCATGTCATTAGTGTTAATATTACTCTATTTGACATAAGCAATAATCTACTACTATGCTAGGTGCTGTCAAGAATATATTGATGATTATTGATGCAAAATCTTTTACTTCGTTTTTAGCCCCCTACGAAGTACAAAGGGGCTTATAGGATTACGATGCCGTGTGTAATTGATGGAATTCGAAGCAGACGGTAAGGGCAAAGTGTTTGCCTATGTTCATAGATGACGAATCTGCAATAAAAATTTTGTCTGTCCGTCTGTCCGTCTGTCACGTCGATATCTTGAGTAAATCAAATCCGATTTCAAAAAAAAAAAATTTCCCTGAAAGATAGTCAAAATAGTGAGGCTAAGTTCGAAGATGGGCATATTCGGGTCGGCCCTTCGTGAGTTAGGGCCACCTAAGTGATTTAAGGTCTTTTGGTGATATTTATGGCAAAATAAACGATGGAAATGTAAATGACACGGCAAATGATAGGTATTGTCAATACCAATCCAGGAAAAAAAATCGGGTGAGTGGACCGTGAGTTAGGGCCTTAGAAGTGAAAAGCTACTAGGGCCCTATGTGTATTTTACATAGAACTCGAGTAAATTTCATTCGTTTTTCGTAATTTTTGTTTGATTTGGAAGGTAATCGAATGCCGAATAGAATGTTGTTGAAAAAAAAATAAATTTGGGTCCTTGGCCTAAGGCCGCTACTAGGGCCCTATGTGTATTTCACATATAACTCGAGTAAATTTCATCCGTTTTTCGTAATTTTTGTTTCATTTGGAAGGTAATCAAAGGCCGAATGGAATGTTGTTGAAAAAAAATTAAATTTGGGTCCTTGGACTAAGGCCACTACTAGGGCCCTATGTGTATTTTACATATAACTCGAGCAAATTTTATCCGTTTTTCGTAATTTTTGTTTCATTTGGGAGATAATCAAAGGCCGAATAGAATGTAGTTGAAAAAAATTTAAATTTGGGTCCTCGGACTGAGGCCGATACTAGGGCCCTATGTGTATTTTACATATAACTCGAGCAAATTTCATCCGTTTTTCGTAATTTTTGTTTGATTTGGAAGGTAATCAAAGGCCGAATAGAATGTTGTTGAAAAAAAATTAAATTTGGGTCCTTGGACTAAGGCCACTACTAGGGCCCTATGTGTATTTTACATATAACTCGAGCAAATTTCATCCGTTTTTCGTAATTTTTGTTTCATTTGGGAGGTAATCAAAGGCCGAATGGAATGTTGTTGAAAAAAAATTAAATTTGGGTCCTTGGACTAAGGCCACTACTAGGGCCCTATGTGTATTTTACATATAACTCGAGCAAATTTTATCCGTTTTTCGTAATTTTTGTTTCATTTGGGAGATAATCAAAGGCCGAATAGAATGTAGTTGAAAAAAATTTAAATTTGGGTCCTCGGACTGAGGCCGATACTAGGGCCCTATGTGTATTTTACATATAACTCGAGCAAATTTCATCCGTTTTTCGTAATTTTTGTTTGATTTGGAAGGTAATCAAAGGCCGAATAGAATGTTGTTGAAAAAAAATTAAATTTGGGTCCTTGGACTAAGGCCACTACTAGGGCCCTATGTGTATTTTACATATAACTCGAGCAAATTTCATCCGTTTTTCGTAATTTTTGTTTCATTTGGGAGGTAATCAAAGGCCGAATAGAATGTAGTTGAAAAAAAAAATTAAATTTGGGTCCTCGGACTGAGGCCGATACTAGGGCCCTATGTGTATTTTACATATAACTCGAGCAAATTTCATCCGTTTTTCGTAATTTTTGTGTCATTTGGAAGGTAACCAAAGGCCGAATAGAATGTAGTTGAAAAAAATTTTAAATTTGGGTCCTCGGACTGAGGCCGATACTAGGCCCTTCAAAAAAATAAAATTTTAGGGCGATTTGAAATTTTTGTTTCATTTGAAAGGAACGTCGTACGGGGCTTCGTAATTGCGCTATGCGCAATTTGTAAGATGTACATATTACATAATAATTTTACTTTAACTACATTAACCGGCGCAATAGGCTTACGGTCAAAGTAGGGTGACAGACGCACTAGGGTCACGTACGCAATAGATATACGGGTTTGTACGGGGCTCAGTCGCAGCAAACGCTCCGACTGTTCTGATGGCTCGTTTTTAAACTAGCATCTGTTTACTTCTTTAGTTTCACATACTATGGGAGAGAAGTTCATTATTCTCAGCTTAAAAAATATTCACTACCTGTCTTTTATGCTTGTCGTCGTTATCAATGACAGGAGCTAGAAGAAAGCTTCCATGTGCACGGAAAATATATGGATTTCGATAAGGACTGTGTAACTTATAATATGGCTGTAGTTTTCATGCGTCGAATATGCGTTACACAGCCACAATATACAAATCCTAGCTATGTGTTGTCGGTGTATAATGTAGCTGTGTAATCCATAATATAGTTGTTTAACTCATATTGTACGCATCAGAAATATCAGAAAATGTATGGGACCATGCTTTCCAGTCATCCGATGACTGATGCTCAATGTTAACCTGTCATCTGGTATTGTTACCGAAGACAAAAACAATGACAAGCTCTGGGTAATATGATTTTTTGTATAGAAAAATGGATGTTAAAAAGATGGAAGTACCAGATTTAAAATCAATAGAATAAAAATACTTCGATCGATCATCGATGGAAGTAATAGACCAGATACTGGCCATATGCTTGCCGTCTGTATCACACCAAAAATCGTTCTGAAATAGTTTAGCTGATTATAATGAGGTTTCATCATCAACACTGACGAATTAAAATATCAGAAATTTCACTGCGTTTTTTTTTTCTCCTGAAAGATTTGAAATGCGGCTCACAGCTATAATATAAATTACACAGCTATTTTAGCTACAGTCTTCGCAATATACATTACACATCCATATCGTGGAAAAAAGAAATCCGCATAAACATAGAATTAAAACCATTCGAGCCGAGTGTTGCAGTCATGAAGTGCAAAATATAAAGTTCCAGACAGTCAAGTAAGTTTTTTTACTTTACTAGTGAGGTAAGGTAATGTGGCCTTTCCCTCACTATGGTGAAGACCCTTTCCCTCGCACGTAAAGTAAAACGCCATACTTTACACGTGAAATAATTTGATATTTCGTATCACGATTAGAGATGAGCGGGCCGACGTTTTTTCAATACCCGACCCGACCCGGCCCGATCCAATTTTTTGAACCCGAGCCCGACCCGACCCGAGACTTTTCTCTTCGCGGCCCGACCCAACCCGACCCGAAAAAATCATCGGCCCGACGTGACCCGACTTTTTTTTACTATAAGAAATTTAATGAAAATTCATTTTCTACGCATAAAAGCTTTGCAATAATCTTATACGCGAAGTAAAATAATAAAATAAGTTAGTGTTTCATGCTTTATAGGCTTTTATTGGCTTACTCTAAATTTGTATTTCTAAGTCGGGCCGGCCCGAATTTTTGTTTTCAAAGCCCGACCCGACCCGGCCCGAATGAATTTTCAAAACCCGGACCCGAACCCGATTGGGCCGGGTCGGGTCGGGCCGATGTATTTCGGGCGGCCCGCTCATCTCTAATCACGATGAGTAAAAGTACCTCAGGCTGAAGCCCTCGGATACTTTTACTCATCTGGATACGAGATATAAAATTACTTCACTGGTATAGTAATGTACTATTACATGCTGCTACATGCTTTTCGTAAATCATGCACCTTTTTCGCTCAGCAAGTGAAATTCAATACATCTTTTCGTGTGTTTATGGACCTCGGATTCGCCTCGGTTCAACAAATATCACGGGATATTTGAAAAGTTGAGTTTTGGCGTGACAATACGTACAATAGTTTACATGCTGTGAAATGAACGATTTTCGGTGCAGAAGCACGTAAAAATTTGGAAGCTCGGACGTAATGTACTAACATTCTCATAACTTGTTCATTGCTTGGTAAATGGATTCTTTTTAGCTAGGTGAACTGAAAATCTGTCCTTATCCTTTGTCAATTCTAGTTAGTGAATCTGCAACTTATTTTGTAATGTTTCCCTTAGTATTTGATAGAAAATCTGTTCCTTCATTTGTTTGAACATTTTACTATTGGAAGAATCGTAGCCTCATCGTGCATTTTTATTGTCGCTGTCGATGACTAGCCGCTTTAAAACGTACCACCAGCCTTACATAATATAGTTCGTCTTAACTGAACTGGCAAATGGAACGTTTTTAGGTACTTACGTTGTAGATCAATAACCCATCTATCTATTGTGACCGTAAAATTATCAGCATGCAATGTGCCACTTCGTTCTGAACTGAAACAAAATAACATTCCAATTTCATTCAGACAATGCATCATACGGCGAGCGCAGAAGAAAAATTTAATTTATTTTTATTGCATCCAGACGAACTTGCCACGCCACTGTTGCACATATATTTTATATTCGTGTTGACTTTGTGAATAAGCGACGTGAAGAAATTACATAACCGTTTGGAATTGTTTTAGCTTTCACTAAAAAAGTTAACAATGGTGGAAAAAAAAGGGAAAAATATAAAACGAAACCCCAACAACACACTCATAACACCCCATATCCACTATGAATTACATTCTGTACACACGTTGCTGTTGCAATAAACGTGCTAGAATGTTTTATTTTGTCATTTGTTATCAAAACTGGAGCAATACCAAAATGCTCCGGAATATATTATATCTACTCTCGACTCCTTATGCTGCCGTGTAACGATCCTCTTACCAATATGTATGGGATGCAACGAAAATGTACCTTCAAATTGGTAGGTTCACAAAATAAAATACAACCGAACATCCGAACGGTAGATATGAGAGTATGATATTTCGGTTCGAATTTATAAGTCAGACGTTTCGTTTCGGTTCTTTTTTCTCTCCTATTTTTGGTCTTGTGGTTTATTTCCGTGAAATGAAAGCTCATTTTATGCAATCTTCTTCGTTGGGGGGCAATGTGTACACCGGATATATGGCCTGCATCTTTATTATACTATATACCAAACGAAAATGCTGTATTCCATTCCGCTGTCTTGATGCATACACATTATTAAGGCAGAGCACGTATATAAATGTGGTTGCGCCAAAAATATTATTGTAATAAACATGGAACCGAAGAACTGTAATTTGTGAATTTAGAAAGCACACAACATTAGCCCAGTTTCATATTCGGGGTTGTACGTTGTTCAGTTTAAAGACCTGTCAAGAAGCATTTCTCATTAGGCATGTTGAACGGAGTACAGTTTAAGCGGTGGTTGGTTGTAAATAAGCCATTTTAAAATCAACGATGACGCAAAGAACCGAAATTTTGACAATTATTTTGCAAAGGCACAACATGTAGGGTGACATGGGGTGACATATTTACTATCTAACTTCCGGGAGATATGTACAAAGAGCTATGAAAATGTCGAAAGACGATGATGGAAATTACTGGATAGCTTTACTATCCCATGCATTCTGAGCATTCGCCAACCGTTTATGTTCTGAAACATTTGAACAGATGACATATCTCATGTGACATATGTCATCACAGCTCAACGCACCAAAGGGAGCAGGTTCAGAGAAGCGTAAGCTTCATACATTTTTGTAATTTTCTCTACACATTTTTGTGTACGAAGTGGAATTTGTTATTCTTCGCGTACATACTAATTGCTCACGTTGCAGATCACTAAATCAAACCTTGAGTGACCATTAGATTTTCATTTTTTTTTTATTCTTTTGAGGCCTATATAGTATCCACTAAATGGGCCACACTTAATGGAATATTTAGCCCACGCCGGCTATTTCAGGTTGGTGAGTGGCATACATTCTTAACGCGAATTCCGAACCACGCCTATATGTTAGCATGCCACTAGGATTGAGTTTGGTGCTAATTAAATCTCTGCCTAAAATTAGACTCATATTTGTACAATTCATTGTGAATATGGGTTTGTTAGCTTATAGCAATCAAATGCACTCCGAAATTATGTTCTGCGAAACATAGTATGCTGGTCATACGGATTTAAGTTGTGTGATTACATAGTTAGCATATAATTCCTGTGTGAAATCTCTAAAATCATTCTGTAATAAATTATTCTGCTGACCTGACGACGTGTTGGAGTTTGTTCTGAATAATTAACAGGTTATGCGCCCAGCTTAACCAGAAATAAAGAAAGACAATAACAGTGGGTTATTGCCGATAGCAGAGGGCTATCGAAACCAATAAAGAAAGACGACAACAGAGGGTTATTGCCGATAGCAGAGGGCTATCGAAATCAAAACGAAAGTCGATAACAGTGGGCTATTGCATTTGAATTGGAACAGCAGTGGGCTGAAGTCGATTGTAGCAGTGGGCTGAAGACGATTGTAGCAGCAGGCTACACGTAATTAAAAATGGATGACGAAAAGAATGAAATCAAGAAGAAGTATATGTTCAATAGGAAAGACTTCAACATTTGGAAATTCAGAGTTGAAACCGTGCTCAGAGAACACGACGTTGAAGCAGTGCCGGACTGGGTCAGAAAAGCCTTTCGGGCGTTATATGAAGAAATTTTTCAAAAGGCCCTTGTTGCCATTTATCCATGCAAAAATCAAAAGGCCCTTCGGAACTCGCCCGAATGCACATGGGGCCAGTCCGGCACTGCGTTGAAGACTTCATCACTACAGCATTGGATGAACACGAAGAGATCATCATAACGAATCTCGATAATGCAGCTGATAGAAGACGGAAGAAAGTTGAAAGAAAGCTTAAGAAAAAACGAACGAAAGTTCTTCTCCATGATTGTGCAACGAATTGGAAACGACTACCTCGAATATGTCAAAGACAAGGCGAATCCGAAAGAAGCATGCTGTGACGCGTTTGAGCGAAAAGGCGTATCGAATCGCATGTTCCTTCGGCGGGAATTGTCGTTGTTCAAAATGGGTGAGAACGATAGTTCGGGAAGTCATTTGCTGAAATTCGATAAACTTGTCCGAAATCTAAAATCCGTGGGTGCTAAAATGGAGGAAGAGGCCATTATTTGTCAATTGTTACTTTCACTCCCAGAAATGGACGATCAAGTTGCGACAGCCCTCGAAACAATGAAGCCAGAAGAACTTACGGTAGAGTTTGCTCAATCACAACATAAAACGAAAAACCAATGCCATTAAAAAACAATTTTGACGTTCATTGAGGCATTCATGTCACTCTTTGGTGTACGGCTCGTACACCCTAACTATCCGATTGAAGCTTAGGTATATTCTCAGAAACGCCGTCTCTATTCAAAACATTTAGGAAAAATCCTAAACATACTTTGCCCTCCCCGACATTTGAACCCAGATTTTCTTGGTGACAGACCAGTACTCAACCACTGAGCCTACCACACGTTCCTGGATTTTCACACAATATGCCCTAATCCTGGGAAAGAGTTACCCGCGTTGGTAATAACAACGCTTCGGTGGTCTTGCATCCCTTACATCCTACCACCATCGATTTGTGTTTTTACATGCACTTTGTAATGAAAACACAAAATAACCAAAAATAAACAAAAGATCTGATTTTTAAAATGTATCAACGCACCGTTATGTGTATGCATAATACCCAGTGCATTATATATCAAAACATGCTGCATGGTACACACACATACATCCCATATGTGCATCGGAAAATGTTACTCATCTGAATGTTGGTTTAAGCATAAAATATTTGACAAACAATAACTCAATCAAGTATCAAGGTTGAAAATGTATGCAATTTTATCGTTCTATAACCACACAATGGTGTATGAAAATGTCAATTGCAACAGCCCGCCATAAGACCACAATGTACACTTTATTACTTCATGCTCGCTCATACTCTCCAAAAATATTTTTTTTTTATTTTTATTACTCGGATATATGTTTTTATATCGTCGCATGAATGTAAATACAAATAGCTAGGCTGCGAACGGTCGGATAGCAAATAAAAATAAATAAATATAAAAATTCGAACCATTTGGTGGCTTATCTATTGTTATTTTTCTCATAGTCGCCCATTAAATAAACCAAAACGTATGGTCATGGAATAATAAACAGTTCTTTGTATTTACTGGACTTTTATTTATTCAATAAATCTCATCCTTGAATATATAAATAAAACTTCCAATGCTCAGTTCCATTGGTGGTTGTGTGTGTGTGTGTTTTTTTTCCATTCTTTCTTTATTTCTCTCCGGTTTGCAGTACATTCAAGGCAAGGGATAAAATCAACATACGAAGAATGAAAAATCCTTTTTGACTAACGACTTGAGAGTTCCATGAATTTATGCTTTTACTTTATATGTAACTACATTTGCCAGCATTCATGACTCATTGAAATTGAATTTTTTTTCCAACTCCATTTTCTTCTCGTGGATATTATTTACGATGATGAGGTTCTCTTTCCTGCATTTCGATTTCATGATTTCATGAACGAGAAAATGTGCAGTGCACGAGTATAACGTTTAATTGACAACCTGTTGTTTTACTTTACGTTGAGTTGAAAAGCAAAATTTTTTCCATTTTTCCAATAAAAGGTATAACGTTGAAGGTTTCATGCATTTTTAAACCCGTTGAACGAGCGGTGGAAATGGAAAACAATGCTCGCATGAGGTAGAGGCTGATATGATGTTTCTCTGGCGCGGAAACGTTATACTGAAGTTGAAATGACATTAATGCGATCTTCACGTTTAGTTTCTTGGAATTTGCCAATTTCAGAGTACGAAGTTTTTACATTTGAAACGAATGTGACGCACAATATATCGTAAATTTCACATCTGTTATTGCCATCTATGAAATGTTGTACATCCCAGCCAGACTGCAGAGAGTCTGGAATTGGTAATAATGTACAGAATTTCACTAGCTGTCTAATTGGTTCGCTTTTTGTCGCATCTTAATACTTAGCAATCGCTGCCCAATAAAACAACTAAGGATCTCTATATTGAGTTCATTGAAATCATTTTAAAATTTATCTCGGTAACAGTTTTAGAGCCTGTACACAACTACGCCAACAACGACAAATTGAATGCTGCAGTAATGTGAGTATACATACTAAAAATTCATGTTAAAACTTTTGAAGTAAAAGATTTCAGATTGAAAATGTTCAGACAGAAAGAAGTAACAGATTCCTCACTTCTGATATTTTATTCAAAATCCGGGTAGATCCGAGTAGATTGTGTTGACATACACTTAACTGTTAAAGTTATTCTCAGATGGAGGTAGAAAACTGAATGTACCAAAATTCTTTGGTGTTCGAATCTGACCTGGAAATTTGGAGTGAATCCGTTGTACGATTTGCCGACCAATAGTAAAATATTCGTAGATTTTATGTACCTCTATCCAAACTGATTATTTTAACGACTTAGACGTTATGTACCGAGCCACAGACGAGTCCCCTGACTGATGAGACTTTCTGTCACTTTATGAATCTACTTGGTTAAATTTGAAGTTCCAAAATGGAACATATGCCTGCATGCTCGAGAAATGTTAAGATATTACCAGATCAGATTCTGTCTACCTTTGATTGGTTTATTTTTACATTCTATTTTACTCATTGCAGCGCGTTTTGGCCTATGTTTTTTAAGCCAATAAGTTAACATTCGTAGACACAATATGGAAATATAACGTTTCATAGTTTGGTTACAAATAGATTTGGATTGGCTCGCCTAGTTAATGTTTACTTCACCTGGCGAAGTCCTTTTTCACCAAGCACTCTACGTAACCTTCCTATAAAAACCTTGAAATTAACACTAAAAAACTCAACTCAATGTAATTGGTTAGCATTCCACAGTTTAAATTGTTCCACATCGTCGTTTCACTGACACGTACGTGTGGAATTGAAGAAACGTAAAGACAAACGCTATTTCTATACTATGTGGTGGAATACGTGTGGAACAAATAAGACAAAAGAAACAAACGAAACCCACCAAAATTACATCCTTATGATGAGATCAGTTTATGTTTGAGAACAAGTAAAAAACAAAAATCAAGACCCACTCAGAACTGGTGGCGACCCACTTGTCAAGCGGACACTACATGACCAAATTCCTTAATCTATGCAAATATTTTGTTTGTATACTTTCTGCAATATTAACTCTCAATCTACGCCTTCGATTGTATGGTTTCTTCTCTAAATCTATAGACGTATTTTCTGACATAAGACTCTGATTTTCGGTCAAGGAATTACACTTGCCGTAAAGATATCTTTATTCATTGTGTCTGTTTTAAATTTCGTATTACGAAATTCGCATATCTCTCAAGGAGAAAGCATTTTCTTCGCGTGAGTCATTACATAACATTTAACGAGTGACTTTCATTCAAGTAAATAACTTTCAATCAAGTAGGGATGGGAGACATTCAAGATTATCGATAATATCAATCGAAAGAAATTATCGATAATTGATTAATCATATCGTTATCGATAATTTAATAATTATCTATAATTATCAAAATATCGAAATTCGATAATTATCAAAATATCGATATTTTGATATTTATCTGAAAATTCATGATAATATACCGATATATCGGAATATATCGATAAATATCGGATTTTCGGACCGAAATAATCATATATCCTTATAGTAATTATAACTAGAGAGGAGATTTCGAACAAAATTACGTAAAATATGTGGTCCCAACATCAAATACGAAATGTTTGGTAGTATGTGTTTGCCCTCTTAATTAAGAGGGCAAATTTCGGCGCATAAAATTTGAATTAAGTTACCAATCATTTTTTTTAGTTTTTTCTTGTGCAAATTTTGATACAAAAATAAGTGATAGCTGGACTGTCATTTTCTGTGATTAAGAACAATAGCGTTTAATTTAAATTACGATCCCCCAATATCTCAAATTCGCTTGGAAATTTGGTATATAAGACAAGTAAACAGATTCTGTCGGAATTTTTTTATTATTTTTTAACAAAAGTCATTTTTGCATAGATAGTTCACTGTCCCTCGAATAAAATTGTTTTAATAAACAATTGTCGGATAGTTAAATTAATTTATTTATTCTGAAGATCCGACCTATTTCTAGTAAAGACAAAACATTGAGACAAAACGCAACCACATCCAACACGTGGATCTGTGACCATTTCTATTGATGTCACTTTCCATGAACTGATTTTCACATACTCTGGTGTGTTTGTACACATAACATTGCTGATTGTTTAATTGAATAATTATTTCTTTCCATTTCTTGCAATCGGTTTGATCAGACTGAAAACTATGTCAAAAAAAAGCTGAGGAGACAACATGCAAGAATGAGGTTATGTGCACATCAATTTAAAAAAAACTATGTTTTCTGCTTCGCAGTACTTCGGGACATACACCCTTTAATAGAACAGGAGTGGACCATCACAATTTTATTTATTTTTTGTTAGTTTCACTGGTGAAATTTAAAAATAAATAACATATAACCCATAAGACTGTTTAGATGAACAACGTAAATAAATATTTTGACAGAAATATCAAATGTGAGTGTATTGGTAAAAGCTCTACGTAAATCATTACGTAAATGTATCTTATATACATTGATGTCGGGACCGCTTTTCGTAGTACGAATTTCCTCTCTAGGTATAATTACTCTAAGCATATATCGAATTTTTTTGATAATTTTCGATAAAAAAAGTCGATAATTATCGATTATCGACAATCGATTATTATCGATAATCATTATGATTATCGCCCATGCCTACAATCAAGCGGATATCATTAGTAAGATCAACGATCAATGAAAAACTTTCATATAAAAATTCCTTAGATTAAAATGTATTATCAGTTAACATTTTACACCCAACACAGCACAACAACAAGAGTTGAGCAGGAACAAATGAATTAAGAAAGGACCTTCTCCTATGATTCGCAAAAGGTCTAATGGCATTTTTTTTTTACAAAACATCGATAGATGCAACGACAGAAACAGTCATCCATTGCAATTGGTATTTTAAATTCGATGTAGCAAACGTTTGTTAAATTTTGAACTAATTTGATATTAGTTGACTAACAATAAAACGTACAGATTAGTGATTTGCAACGCATCGGGTCATGGACATGATTTGACCTTCCGGTTGATAAGTTTCTATTTACGTATGCAAAATTGATGTAACAAACTAAATTTTCAATTCATCGTTTCATCAATTAAACTGTAAGTCTTGAATTGGCTACACACCACACGGCATGCAAACAAACGTCGTCGGTTGCAAATTTATTTTAAATCTCGTTCCAAAGTTTTCGTTTTTAATGAAATTGTGTGTTCTTGACTCAACAAAATGAACGGATTAGTGATATTTATGCTGTACGCATTGGCTTATGTGGAAGGTGTTGCTATTCCAACAACTAACCCAACAGATACTCTATCAACTGGAATCTCAAAAAATGATATTGAACAGACAAATAATGTTTGCACAACCGATACTTGCACAACGGAAGCGAATCGGATCTTGAACTCTCTAGACACCAACATCGATCCGTGTGGGAATTTCCACGATTTTGCATGTGGCAATTATATACGAGATACAGTGCTTGCTGAAGGGAAACCCAAAGAATGGGCATTTTCGCAAGGTCAAGACGAAATTGATGGACAAATGCAATCAACACTACGTGAAGAGATCCGGCCAGAAGAACTGAAGGCATTTAAGCTCGCTAAGGAATTTACTAAAATGTGTTTGGACGAAACGACTTTGAATGAAAAAGGTAATTTAATGAATTGCTGACTACACGTCCTTGTTTGGACATTTGTTTTTTGATGAGTTCCCACCACTTTATCGCCAGAATGATTTTTTTATTTTTGTGTGAATGAAGAAAGGCTTTTTACAAATTTTCTTCATACAAAGCCCAAAACACTCTTTCGGGTCAGTCCGACCCTGAGTGGTGCTCCGAGCCGAGTCACTCTCGTCAAGTTTACAATGTCCAAACAATTTCTTCACTTGCGAAGCCCCGCGGAAACATTATAATTTATCTAAATAGATGTTGTCTTGCTGGGGTTATCATTACATCTTGTAGCATCTTTGTGAAATGCTGCGAGTAAATAACTCAAACATGTCTAGTGTGTCACTTGGTATTCAAATCACATTTGAAACAAATTCAAGGAATCGCACCAATAAGGGACATGTTAGAGAAATATGGTGGATGGCCAGTGGTGGAAGGCGACGACTGGAAGTCGGATGAATGGGATTGGCTTGATGCGACCAAAAAAATGTTGAACGATGGCTTTCCCAATAACTTCATTTTAGACATAACAGTAGACTTTGACGTTGCCGATAACACAAAAAATATAATCACAGTACGTCGCTATGCATAGCACTGCTTCTCCGAATATTTTCTATGTTGATGCTAGGAACAGTGCTATGGACTTTGTAATTTTTGCGTATTTTAACAGAAAGAGCGTGCAAACTTTCCACATTCCTTTATCAGATAAATCGAGCAGAATTTGGTCTGGAGAAAGATCTGTTGCTGGATGGTGGGAAAAATCCGAATGTGAAGGCTTATCTTGATTATATGATTGATGTAGCTGTTCTTTTCGGTGCGAACCGAACGAGAGCTTCAGAAGAGCTAATGGAAGTTCTCTTATTCGAAGCAGCATTAGCTCAGGTAGATATTCGACCTTAGGAAAAGAAGCGAGTAGCTCGATGAAAAATGCTTTTTTATTCAGATCGAAGCTGTGACTGTTTATACGAAAGCGACCATTGATGACCTTGAAACGTATTTACCGAACTTCAATTGGACCGATTACATAAATTGGAGTTTGAATGGTCTTCATCATGTTAACGAAAACGAAACCGTGGTACTAAATGAAGGTGGAGAAGTGATTGCTTCTCTCGATGCTCTTATGCAGAAAGTAACCAAACGAACAATCGCCAACTACATGGCATGGAGAGTAGTTTTATTCGCTTCGGAATTTTCTAGCGATGAGCTTTATAAACGATCTCAAACATTCGGCAATAGCATACTAGGCGTGCTCAAGCCGAATCCACGATCGGTTGACTGTTCAGAGATCACAATGAAAAAGTGTGTAAAATCAAAACATTTCGGACATTTCGGATTGCTGCAACGCACTCCAAGAACACTGCGTTGCGGACGTTCCATACAAAATAAGAGGCTTAATGACCGAGCGATCTGTTCATATGTGCCTGTTATTGGAGTGCGTTGATTGTTTTTAATGTGCAAGATTTTCAAGTTGTTCTCGAACTGTTTGTCCTCAGCTTACCAATTGCCGTTAGTGCAATTTACGTCCGTAAGTTTTTCAACGAGGAGTCACGAAAAATGGCCGTTCAAGTGGCGAAACTAATTCACGACGAATTCTTACAAACATTGAACCGAGTCCCTTGGATGGACGAAACAACTAGAGCTGCAGCTATCTCGAAAGCCAACGGAATGTATTTCCATATCGGATATCCGGATGAGCTCCTTGACGATAAAAAACTAGACGAACACTATAAAGACCTTGAACTTCAATCGGATTCTCTACTGTACAGTGCGATGCGTATTCAAAAGTTCAACAAAGATCAGAAAGTCCGTCTGTTACGCATTCCGGTGAACAAAACGGATTGGGTCGAACATTCGATACGAACAACCAAAGTGGGTGCCACGTATTTAGTATTCGAAAATAGCATTGGTAAGCTATAGAACACTTCGCGAGCTGTTAAGTACTGGGACATCTGGTATTTCTATAAGTAAAATCTAAGTTGTGTCCCAGACAGTCCCTATTTATATGATAACTCCGAGGGGTAAACTATTTCCAAGATGATATGATTGGAGCTAAAGACGAAGATTTAGATTTCCCAAAGCGATTTCTCCGACACACCTTGTAGGATATCTAACAACTCTGTTCAATGCATTATTTCACATCAGTATTAAACGAGTGCTCTTACCAATCACACGTCTTATTATTCCCGTCTGTAACCGGATACATTACAGTGGCGCAGTTGGTTATTATAACGAACCGACATAGCGAATTTTATTAAAAACAGTTCACGGCGAACATTAAGGTGAAATTCGGCTATAAGTAATCGGTCAAACAGTGGTACACGGCGTACAAAGTGTTTTTTTTTTGTGATTTTTTTTTCTGTCTAAAAAAAAAGCAGAGACAATACGGTGTAAAATTCGTGGAAGTGAGCGAACATCCATTGAGTTATTGTTTGGTTGTGTTGTATGAAACAGAACAACGACAACATAACAAAGAAGCATCGTGTCATCAGTTGTCGAACACGGCGTTCGATTTTTTTCATCGATAACTGGCGGCTGAAAGAAAGGAAGACATTTCCAGATCCACGGCGGACGAATTTTTTTTTGCAGTCGTTGTCAGTAAATCGACGTACATCACCATTCGTTGTACACGGAGTACAAGCATTTGGTCGAAATAAGTTTGAGAAAAGAAAAATTATTGGAATCGAAGGACACTTGGAAGACACGACAAGGTCATTCGTTTGCGAGCGTAAGCATTCAACATGCCGAACAATGGAACATTCACCCCATTACCGCAAAAGTTCGATTCAGACAAGAATTGGGAAACGTATGCAGCACAGTTGGATCAACATTTTTTGGCATACGAAGTCACGGATGATAACCGGAAGCGAGCAATGTTGTTATCGACGTTGTCATTGGATGTATTTGACACATTAACAGATTTGTGTTTTCCGGACAAGCCGCAGGCGAAAACATACAAGGAAATTTGTGGCATTATGAAAAATCGTTTCACACCGACCAGATCCATTTTTCATGATCGGCGGACATTTTTTGATGTAAAGCAGAAGCAAGACGAGACAGTCGTAGAATTCGCCACAAGGTTGAAGCAGAGTATCCGGTACTGTAAATTCGAAGATTGTTACAAGATGGTGCTTCGCGACAAATTCGTGGTTGGTCTACTGGAAGGCCCAGTACGCAGCAAAGTTTTCGAAATGGATCCGACAGCTACATTCGAAGCATGTGTTGAGACAGCGATCAAGAAGGAGTCAATCAATACGAAGGGCACTGAAGATCAGTCGGATTAAATTAATTAAAGTTTTGCAATCCAATAATTAACTTCAAAATTTTCCTTTTGATTTTTGCTGCAATTTTTTTGAGTTTTTTTTAGTATGGAAAGTTTTCTTTTGGATTAATTTTTTTTTTGTTAAGGAGGGAGTATTGTAGGATATCTAACAACTCTGTTCAATGCATTATTTCACATCAGTATTAAACGAGTGCTCTTACCAATCACACGTCTTATTATTCCCGTCTGTAACCGGATACATTACACACCTTATAATCATGAGTAGTTTACCCCTCCGTTCGCTTGACAACAATGGAAAGTGGACAGAGTTTTCATTGTTTCACAGTAAACTGCTAAACTGTTTTGTTTTTCATGTAGAGCTTCCTGCGGCTATTTTCCAAGATCGATTCTTTTCGATAAAACGGTAGGTGTTTTCAACTCTCCGGAATGTGTGTTTCTTCTAAAAATTATATTTCTCATTTCAACATGCCTTTCAGGCCATTTTCCATGAACTTTGGTACACTTGGTTTTTCTTTGGGACATGAAATTACCCACGGTATAGATGATGTCTCCACATCGCGACGTTTCCATTTCAATATTATGGGTTTTTTCTCTCGCAGGTTTCGATAGCAACGGTAGAAAAGTCGACTCCAACGGCAATATGGCAGATTGGTGGGAAGAAGATACGTTAGACAAATTTGTCGAGAGATCAAATTGCTTCATACAGCAGGTAATCGGTTCTTCAAAAGGCCATGATTTTTGAATAAATTCGAATTGTCTTTGCCTTGCAGTATTCAAACTACACAGATGCTCATACAACGGTAAGTCCTTCAATCTTATCCTGATATTCCGACTTGGAATACCTATCTGGATTGATATTCAATTTGGTTTTATCAAACCAGGTGAACGGCGAAAAGACTCTCGACGAAAATATAGCCGACAATGGCGGAATCAAAGTTGCGTACGCCGCATACCAAAAATATGTAGAAAAAAATGGAGCCGATCCGGTGTTGCCGGGTCTGAACTACACATCAAACCAGCTGTTTTGGATCAGTGGAGCGCAGCTTTGGTGTTCGGTGACACGACCAGCGTATATTGAAACAAGCAATGTGCTCAACGATCATACGCCAGATAATTTTCGTATAATCGGTGCTTATAGTAATTTGGAGCATTTCGCGAAGGATTTCAATTGCGAGTTGGGCAGTAAAATGAATCCGGTTGATAAGTGTGAAATTTGGTAGAATAAATTGCAGCTGTTAACATGTTGCGACGGTCATCAGTTGCATTTTGGTGTTTTAGATTAAAGGTGATGTCTGCCAGTAATGTCTGGATGGAAAATTTAATTTTCTTGATTCAGAAAGTACACAGATGTGTTCAATCACAGAACTGATCCTAGCATGAACACTGAGTTGACATGTGTCAAATTTGGAAGCTAGTTGACAGGTGTCAAAAGAGGCTTTAGTGATAAGAGCTACCGCTTAAGATTGTTTGTATTGTATATTTTAACTCCTACAACGAAACAAGTCATCTATCTTTACGAAGGAAACGCAGTGGCACTGCGGACGGAATGGCTCAGTGGTTACTAGACTTCCACCAAAATGGATTCGATTTTCCCGCGTCAGTTTTGTCCAGTGCCAGGGAGCTTAGCCCATCGGTATAATAAGCCACTGACGACGCAGTACCAACATTGCATCAAGGAGGTCCATCTTGAAAACTCTGTTCTCGTGCTTGGTTCAGTGCTTTGCTTCACTCCGTAGCAAGCATCGCGAAAGCTTCCAACCTTGGTATTTGACCTTGGTAAAGCCCACTGTTATCGCTTAAAACTCTAAAATACCAATGATGAACGGTATAAAACCAAATGTTTTCTTTTCACTGATGTTGTCAAACGAAAAGAATTCAGCCAATTTCCATCTACATTCTATTATTACCACGCTAATATTTGTGTAGGATATTAATCTTGATTTTCATTCCACACAGAAGGATAAAATTCTTTGTCATTCGGTAATTGGTTTAGAAATTTACCAGATCGCTGATTTCATTATCATAATGGCTTTCGCTTCAGACTCAATATTATTCCCATTCGAATGAACACATTATGCAAGTTGAACGTGCATTTATTAAAAGACTAACAAATAATTGAAAGTGTAAGATAAAATGGTAGACGGGAGAGAGATGGAGTGAGAGAGAGAAACAAAGAGAGCAGACACTGTATTATATAGGTGATAGTTACATTCGAAATCCCATTTTCATTGTCTTTGAATCTTGTGCTGGAAAAGTAATTATTTTTACAAACCGAGAAGAATATGAACCCAATCAGATTAAAGTGCAGCGAATTATATCTGATTAAGAAGAATTAGTTAGTTGACATTGTTTTGATTCTTATGCAGAGAATAGTAGATTACTGTACCAGTGAAGGAATTTGATATCTCGTATCACATGTACAGTATGACGTTTTACTCGAGGAAGACCGCACTGAAAAGAGTTGCAATCTGGAAAAAAGAGTTGCAAAAGAGTTGCACGCAAAAATAAAGAGTTGCACGAGGAAAAAGAGTTGCACGAGGAAAAAGAGTTGCACGAGGAAAAAGAGTTGCAAATTCATTGCGGTCCCCCTAGGCTTTACTTTACGAGCGAGGGAAAGACTTTTCACTAGTGAGGGAATGGCCACATTACCTCACTAGTAAAGTAAAATACATGAACTGCATGCGTATCGGGTAAGAAAAATCTTATTCTCCTACACGAAATACCTCGCTGATTCTGGATAATTTCAAAAGTTAATATCGTCAGCTCTACATAATATCAAATCCCAGAACTTTAGTTCCACCACACCAACCCAGAGTACACAGAGAACGTGTACATTTTAATGAGATCTGCCTTTTATCGGAATGAATTTGTGCTATAAATGCGATATGTGTGCCTTGGAAAAATGACTGAGAGTCAGGAGGTATTACTTATATATGCACACAATATCCGATTAATTCAACTTCAACCTACTTTCACATCGTTTCTGATACACAGTCGCGCTAAGCAAAAAAGAAAAAAGGGAGAAAGAAAAAGAAAAGAAACTCCGTAACCAGAATTGCAAAAATGCAACAAGGCTCTCTCGTCGTTCCCATTTATTACTTTTTTATGCAAACGAGTATGGAAGCAGGCGTAAAAAGAAAATTTATTAAAAAATTATCGTGCAGTAAAAGAAAAACTTTACCTATTTCATTAAAGCTGTTTGGCAAACTGCAACCATTTGGTGTGTACATAATTCGGTCGTATATAAAATGCAATGGTCTTTATTGCTTCGCCAAAGGTAGTTAGGCAACTATAACAGTTAAGCAAGTGCAGCAGCAGCAGTAGCAGCAACAACAACAAAAAATTATATTGAACAAAGAAGGCTCGCTCGCAGCATTAGAACACGCACGACAGATCAAATAAAAGTGCGGTGTGTGGGTAAGTTCCATTGCTCTTTTTTCTGCCCCTTCCAGGTATGTAGTTTCAATAATAATGTACGGGTAATTAGACTCAATGATGGTTAAGTGAATGGCGATGCCAGTAAATACCATAAAGGCATAGATATCTGATCGTGATATTGATTGCTGTAATTGAATCACGCTACCATCGAATAGTTATCATTAAAAAAAACCACGACATATACTACACACCCTTTATCAAATGGGAGGGAGTCATTGGTTAGATTTCACATATTTTATTATTATTTTTTCCAACGGTCACGCTCACTACTGGACGGGCACACGTGTGAGCCTATTTTATAAAACACTATCTGTGTTAAGAATACGGCACAATTGCTATGATGGTGATGAGAATACTATTATCAAGAAGTATACTGAGAAAAACTAAAACGAAGTGCCTCACCAGAAGTTGTGTGTTTTCATTATAGTTTTACAAATTTTCCAACGTAAACTAAACTTTTGCAATTTCAAAAAGAAAATGCATTTCAACACACCTTTATTACACTCTTATAATGCTTGCCGATAATAATTACAACAAAAGCAAAAAGGTTTTTTTCCGCTTATTCGGGTGAGCTAGGGGTTTTTAATGAGAACGAATCGAGAACTGTTTGTTTTGCCAGCTTTGAATGCCTTCGTAATTAAAGGGATGATTTGAGCTTTGATTGTGGATTTAATTATGAATTATTTGCGAATGACCATACAACCCTATCATCAGAATAAGGAATCGGTTGCCATCCGCAGTTTCTCGCTCTTTTCAATGGTAAAAAGAATGAGCTACAGAGGCTTTGCTACGTTTAATGTGTTCACAAAACCAATGACTATTTTTGGGAAAACATTTTACTAAATTTTCCCAAGTTTTCATATATTTTCCAACATTTTTCCTAATTCACGTGAATTTTCCCACAGTTTTCCTTACTTTTCTAAATTTTTCTAAATTCAGTTTCGGAAAAATTGTGGAAAAATTTTGAAAATGTGGAAAAGTATAGGAAATTGTTTTCCCAAAAATAGTGCCTGTACAAAACACATTTCTGAGGAGTCAAATGCACTGGTTAGCTTTTGCTTTGAACATATCCTACTAGAGGTGTGCGCCGATCTTAAAATAGTCGGCGGCGGTGCGCCGACTGGTAAGGGATCGGCGGCGGCGCGCCGGAAGAAATTTATAGTCGGCGGCGGTGCGCCGATCGGCGCGCCGATAAATTTACAAAAAATCTAAACTTTCGAAAATAATGCAAAAACATTTGAA
Source organism: Bradysia coprophila (assembly GCF_014529535.1). NCBI lineage: Eukaryota > Metazoa > Arthropoda > Insecta > Diptera > Sciaridae > Bradysia > Bradysia coprophila. The sequence continues at coordinate 934,589 of NC_050738.1, forward strand.
AAAGCGTGCGCAATCATTTTTCCGAACACTGAAATCTTACTATCTTGTAATCTGAAGTATCAACCACTTATACAAGGGGAATCAACTGAGGCGTATCTCACCTTTTATATTGTGTACAATGTACAATCACCTATTATTTTGAAAACATCTAATTTAATGAATCCAAGAATGATTAATGAGTTTGCGTAAATGACATGTAAGCTATAAGTCAAATTATAATTTGGAAATTTTAAGTCACATCTTCATACCAGATGTTCTGCAGGCTTCTTATTTCCAACTTATAATTTATGTCATTTACGCAAACTCACTACTATTATCTTTCGATTTATGCAATAACCGTTCCCGTTGCCTTTAGTCCATCTTCGATGAAGGAGTGAGATCGTAGTAGAAGGTTTTCGCAAATAAGAGATTTAGATAAACTTAAATTTATAAGTAATAAGTGCATAGACTACGCCAAAATGATTTTTTTTCCCAAATTTTTTAAATAAAGCAGCTAAAAATTGAAAATAAAGATACCCGTGTCTCGTCTTTTTGACGAAAAAACTTGAAACCGGAAAGATTTTCCACTTTATAAATTCCTAAAACACGTGATTTGCGCCATTTTCCACCCAAATTCCACATAAGGTCTTAAGTTTGCCACTTTACAATTACAGTAGTTTTGACTGATTCACTGAATTTTGTTCTCCTTCTTCTTCCTCTTATATGCACAGAAAATAGAGTAACGTACCCAAGAGTTCACGTTAAGTGAGGATACAGAAAAGACAAATGCTGTTTCGACCTCGGGTATCGATGGCGGTCTCGGGCCAGCGTGATCTGACCATCCTCAGTAGTATCCATCGATACCCTTCCCAAGACAGCAGCAAACTTTTTCTTTGGACTAGTATTTATATGGCGACCATATAAAAGACGAGCTATAGGTAGACCACCAGAGAGATGGACAAACGGAATTAAGAATATTGCAGGTACAAACTGGCAGCAAATGGCAATGGATAGCAGTGGATAGAAACAGGCTGAAAAAGAAGAAGAAGAAGTATTTAAAAATATGCATAAAACACTTGCCATCTACTGATAGAAATAGGATACGTTATAGAAAGCTACTTCGAAGATAACCCTATCGTAGCATCAGAAACAAAATCACCGTCGTACAGTGCAAGTAAGAAGAAAAACCCAAAGTTTCAACAAAAATTTTTTAACAAAAAACTCCTTTCTACGCATATAGAAACATAGCAGCATATAGAAACCTGACTTATAAATTAAGAGCGATAAACATTTGCTAAAACCTTGTACATGTACTCAGGCACACACTTTTGTATAGATTTTTCAATTTAAGTATATATTTATTGTCGCCCATTAAAATTTCTGAAAGCACTAAACGTATAAAATTTCGGCGCGACGAAAATACAATCGGCGGCGGCGGCGGCGTGAGCTATTATTTTTCGGCGGCGGCGCGCCGAAAATTTAGCAAAAAATCGGCGGCGCGCCGGCGTAAAATCGGCGGTGCACACCTCTATATCCTACTCAAGTCGCAAGTGTGCAAATCGATCAGCTGGTGAATTCAATGTATAGGAGGAATCTGTGTCTTTTGATATATTTATCACTGCAGATCTTTTGATCTAAATATTTTAAACATCTGCTGCTTGGTTGGGCGTTGCATTATCGATTTTTTGGCCTCCAAAACCACGATTAGCAATTTTCCGATATGTTTTCATTTAATCTGTCAAATGCAGTGAGCAGATTAAGGAATTTGTTCATGTAATGCCCGTTTGACAAGTACCTCCGCTTTTGAGTTAGTTCTGATCTTTGTGTTTTACAAGTTGCCACGGTTTCAGTCAAATTCAAGTCTTTTACACTCGCCAAACCATGAAAACACTGAATATCACGCGGCAAAAGTTATCGGAAACCAAATTTTTTTAGTTCTCTCTCAGCAGACCTTGCAAACAGGTCTAGGGATCCATACGATGTTTTACTTAATGGTGGAGTTTGTTTATGTTATTCGTCAAAGAGAGAAATTTGATACGAAGTCGGAGCTTACTCTCCGTATCAACGAGTAGTGTGATGCACATCGAACGATCAACTCGTTCGGCTTTATATCGCGAATTTTCGGTTTCGTTTTTTATTCTCATTCTTCTTCTATACATTCAAGTTCAACCTTGAACGGTGTGTATTATATTTGGTTTTGTTGTTTGTGTATTTCATGGTGTGACGAGTGTAAAATTGTGTGCATCACAGGATTGAAACCACGAAATTACAGTATACGTGTGAATTCGTATACCGAGAGAATAATTTTTGCATAAGTATGTATGTTTCGTCGAGACGAAGTGCAAATACCTATCAACGTAAGGTTACGCTGGTTGCTTAGTGAAAAAGAACTTCACCTCGCACAGATTTAAGACATTGAACAGTATTTTGGGTTGCTAGGAATCTCGCGCCGCGTCATTCACAATAATTCACATTTTGTATAAGGAAGATGTCACTTTGTGAATTATTGTGAATGACGCGGCGCGAGATTCCATAACACCGTATTTTGACACTGCAATAGAATAAGATTAGCTCGTTCTGTATGTGTTTTTAATGTAGATGGAAGCACGGGTTTTCGGTAGGTTTTAAAATTTAGTTTCTCTATGTTGCTCACATTGCAATGTCAAATATATGTACAAAGTCCTTAATTTTTGCAAGGTGAAGTCCTTTTTCACCAAGCAATCTGCCTAACCTCCCAACGTGAAAAATCTAAATTTCAAAACCCCGTGCTTCGACCTACGTAGCAAACACATGCTAAGCGAGCCAAACTTAATCTTTTTAAAGTATAAACTTTTGAATCTAATACTTCCATGGCCCTAACCATCCAATTAACCGCGAGTTGTCCTATTATATGACGTTGAAAGAAAAACCAAAAAGAATACAAAATCAACAAATTCTTTCAGAAAATTGCATTCGAATAGTTTTCTCTTCTATATGCCACAGTTTTCTGCATCAATTAAAAAATATAATTTAAAGTCCAATCTCCATATACCATGGTAGACGTATCCGTATAAAACTCATACAGCATGCAAATAATCTACCAAGAAAAATGGGGACTGTATCATGTTTCGAAATAACTTTAAAATTAGTTGTGAAATTCAGCCTCAGGTCAAAAGAGTTTGAAACTTATAGCAAATATCAGTGGGAAAGGATAACTACGTACTTCAAAAAAACCTTTTCGTTCAGTAATCACGTTATGAATTAGCTAAAGGGTTTAACTTCAGAAAGGGATTATTTGATAAAAATCTTTCCATTGAATTGGATGGTATACGCTGTTATGTACGTATATATGGCATCGACAGATATACGGACGGGATCTTGTCGGACTTGAATAGATAGATATTTATATAAAACGACACGTCCCATAGCCTTCAACCAACATATTTTATCATTCTAAAGTCACGCAACACGTTCCATACTACAACATAATACTCTTTTTTCCCAATGATATTGGTCCATTCTCCTTTTTCAACATTTCTTCTTCGAATCTTTTTTTTTTGCGTTCGTTCATTCATTCTATTCCTTTTTCTCGGATCCCGACGACGATACACCACAAAAACATGTTTAGCCCCACACCACCCATCGTACCGTTATACGATTCACAAGCCCACATCATAATACAAACTGTTATCTATATTTATTTACAGAAAAAAAAACAACCGTATACCGAACTCACACACTGCTGTTCTTTTATGCTTTTCTATGGTGCATGTGGTTTGACCAACGTAATATCTACAGAAAAATTTCACGATTGAATTACACTGTTCCGAACAATAACATAGATTCGGTCTGTGAAAGAATATGCAATCATTCGTGAAACGTATTGACCTAGTCTTATTGCCTATAAAAAGTACGAGAACGAGACCCGGGTCTTCTTCTTTTTTTTCCTTCCTTTCTATCGCTGTTGCCTCTGCGTTAATTCAGTGATTTATACGAAAAGATTATTCACAATGTTGTGTTGTGTGCCACTTGAATACACTCTCTGGCGTATACACGTTTGTCTATATAAATGAAGATGAAATTTATGTTCAAACACAATGATGGACAATAAAAACCGGAGAGAAACAACCCCAGCTTATGGATATATCAAATTCTGCTGGACATGAAAAATAAATTGGGTGTATAAACGAAATCTCAGTGTTTAGAGGCATACTGTAGAAGAATTTTTTGCTAAAAATAATGTTTTTTAATGATAAAAATTGTGAATGCGTATTTTGGCGAAAAAAACATTTTTGTCATTTTCATAAAATACATGAAAATGTATGGAAAAATGACTTCAAAGTGGTCGCAAAAAAAAATCTCCCAGCCGTTTTTCTTATTATTGCTATTTTTGTAACCAGTCTACCTCCCCCTATTGAATTAGCAAAAAAAATCCGATGTGGTGCGACACTTCCATTTAAAGTTGGTTAAGGCACACCGTGTCTGTGTTTTGTCAGGGACTCATTCCATCACTCCAAGAATGTTCGCAAACTTTCGTTTTGTAACAATCTTTCTTTGGAAACTTTGTTTTAGTTATGGTGTAGGTATAGTTGGTAGGCCGCAAGCATGGAAGGGATTCTAGTTAAAATTAATTGGACGTTGACGAAGATATTTTTATTTTGCTATGTGGAATTTCTGTGTCATGTTCCCGAAATTCTTTGCCGGAATTTAACCTTCCCAACGAAAGGATATTCATCAAGAAATATTCCTTGCATGTTTCTGTTCAATAAATTAACCGAAAACTTTGACTCCCTGACTTTATCCACATAGAAAAACTGAATTTTAACTTTAAACCTATCATACTTTCCCGTAACATTACTTCCAATACACTACACCACATATATCTTCAATTAACGATTATCGTATTCCAGCTGAAGTGAAAAATACAAAAAAAAACACCGAACCAACGAACGAACGTTGTTCATGCGGCACTGTGCTCTGAAACATGCTACACGACTGTGATAAACGCTTTTTAATAATGATACCTTAATGTTGTTATATTATGATTAATTAACTATTCACACCGGCGGTGTTTAGATGGAATACATTTTTTATGGATTCGACATTTCCAGGGGTTTTGAGGGTGAAATTAATTTATGAAATTTTCGAGAGAAAAACGCCACATCCACATAGCAAACGTGTTATAAAGTTACGTTGAATCGTAAATAATTATGTCTGAAAATTTTGTACATAAATAATATTTGGAGATTAACCAAAATTAAATGTTCTCCGAAAATTTTCACCCTTTTTCGATTACACACCCAGCCAAGGACTTTCACAATGCGACGGTTTTCGTTTAAGCAAAATATTCGCATTTATCTTGTTGGCACCGGTCTTCGATCTTATACTTTGTTTCGTCGTTTCTAATTTTATGCTCATTAACTTTTCACAAGGTAGCAATTACAATATTGGAACGTATAACAACACAACTGTTACCATTGAATAGTTTAATGTTGGCATTGAATGATTTGATCCCAACAAAGCAAATTTCAAATCAACATTTCCAACAAAGCAAATTTCAAATCAAAATCATCCACTCAACTGATATTAAATTCTAGACGTGTGCGCCGATGAACCGAATATCAGACTAGACAAAATATTTGTTTTTTTTTCACAAGTTTCACGAAACGACAGTAAAATTTAGACTTTAGACATGAATTTGTTTCAGCTATTTTTCAGCTGTTCCACACATATAAACCGAACTGGTCTTGTCTTTTATACGGCTTTATCTTTGTGGTGGACTGCGCATGCAATTATTAAAGAAGTGTAAGCACGTTTACTGGTATGAGTGGACCAGCTGAAAAACAGCTGAAGCAAACTCATGTCGAAATTTCATTGACGTCGACTGCAGAGTTTTCTCATAAAAATGCCAATGGTTCCAGAAGTTGACACCGTGGCCGATCGTTGATCTGTAGTTAAACCGGATAAAAGGTTTTCTTTATTTTCCAAAAAATATATTTGTTGAATCTAGAGATTCTATAGAGTCCAACTGGAGATGAGTCTGGGCATAGCACTCTAGCTCCAAGCATAAATTCTTAAATGTAAGATGACAAAAATGTAGATCTACATGTTGTCCAACACATTTCTTACATTTACACATAAATGAGCCATTATGGGTGTGGGTGTTTGGATTCGATTTGCGCTTACAATCATATAAAATTACAAATGTGTTCTGGAGAAGAATTACGACTGTCATTCTCTATCTGGTCTCTTTTTCAATTCCATCGTAGTTAACCGTTCAAATGTCAAACATTTTAATGTCTTTGACAGAGAAAGCAATTAAAATGTTGGACATTCAAGTGGTTTTATCTACTGAAAATACTCTAGCACTCTATTCCCAGGTACTTCCTTAGAAAACTTGGAGTATATTGTAATTATAGTAGACTCTGCGCTTCTTTCGTACAGACGGAGGAATGTTTTCTTTGAGTAAGTTGAAACAGGAGAGGAATTACGGCTGTCATTCTCTATCGGGAGAGGGATTACGGCGTCAGTTCTCTTTTCTCTATTCAATCAAAACTCTACTGATAAGGAACGATTCACTCTTTCACTAAAAGATGTCGCTGCAACAGAAAAATAATTAATTTTTTACTCGACGGATTTCAGTCAAATAAAATGCCATCGTATAGCACATGATCTTAGGACTCCGGAACAGAAATTATTTTTTAAATCGGTCCCATATCGGCTTGGCGATGAGAGTCTTAAAAAAATATGTGATAAAACGGCAGCAAACGTTTTTTCAAACCCTTATCGCCGAGCCGATATAGGGTCGATTGAAAAACTGATTACTGTTCCGGAGTCCTGAGATCATGTGCTATACGATGGCATTTTATTTGACTGAAATTCGTCGAGTAAAAAATTAATTATTTTAATCCGTCGATTAAAAAATTAATTATTTTTCTGTCGACAATGGTTTTGTCGCAGCGACATCTTTCAGTGAAAGAGTTAATCGTTCTCTATCAGTAGAGTTTTGATTGAATAGAGAAAATCGTTCTCTATCAGTAGAGTTTTGATTGAATAGAGAAAAGAGAACTAACGCCATAATTCCTCTCCAGGCCTCTTTTTCAATTTTATCGTAGTTAACCGTTAAAATGTCGTACATTTTAGTATTTTCAGTAGAGAAAACCACTTGAATGTCAAACATTTTAATTGTTTTCTCTACCAAAGACATTAAAATGTTTGACATTTTAACGGTTAACTACGATAGAATTGAAAAAGGGACCCGATGGAGTTAGAGAATGATAACACCCGCCTGAAGTAGCTGCTTAATTCGTTAAAGAAATTTTGTTTTTTCAACTTCAAAAGGCTGACTAAGAAAGAAAATATAAATTGACGGCCGTGCTCTTTTCCTCTTCATTGTAGATCACTAAATGCAATAGGACAAATACAAGCGAGACTGAAAATGTCATCAAACTTCACTGGGGAACCGACAAACTCTGAAAGAATAAAAGAAAATTTCCACCCACTCCATCCAACATTTCTATGAATATTTACGGATTATTGTTTCTATTCTCTCCCTTCTCGTCTTCAACATAATATCGTATATTTATTTCGCAACGCTCAAACCCCTGGAATAATGGTATCTAATCTCGAAATCCCAATGCACCACTTGTCTTTTACTTTTCACGATATTGCAGAGAGAACCAATTCGTTGAATGGCGCTACTCCCAACGGAATCGGAATGCAATGTATAATCGGGAAAAATACTTTTTTTTTGTATGTGCATCACCGGAGAGATAAGTTCCACTACTGTGTTCTGTGTATACGAGTAGAATGTACGGATGGATACATTGACTGCCCAGTCATTATGTTTTATTCGGCATGGCCACACTAAAATACCTCATCGTATAAGTTCAGCCCAACGGAACGAGTAGCGAATTTTTATCGAAAATTTAGACAAAATAAAATGAAAAATGTTTCGATCGAATCAGCTATCAGCCGCGCGGTATAAATTTTTTACTCTTCTACCATTTTAAGCGTTCTTGAATTGTGTTACCGGTTAATAGCGGTTACTGTAGAATATTTATGAAATGTTTTCGAGCATCCATCCACCACCGAAAACACTTAGTTTTATCGGACAAATTGAAACATGAATCATTAATCAGTTGTCCGTTAAAGGACACCATCCATATCCCCGTACAATTGTTTCATTGTTAAAAAAAGCAACACCTAGTTGCACGGCGTCGTTGTAAATGAAGTATCAGTCAAACGTTCAATTTTTTCGTAGCACATCTCCTCTGCAGTGCCACTTATCGCTTATAGCGCCAAGGGCAAATTTCTCGATTTGCGCTACAAATGTTCATTCTAGGTGTGCTAAACTAATTCGTTCGGGCGCCAAATAAAAGTGTCCATATGGAAAAGACGGCACTCTCCCTCTATTTATGTAACGTAGCGAACGAGTGTGAACTGGGTACTAAATCGATGGTGATGCTACAAAATATAAATTCTCTTATTCCATGTACGAAGTCGGACGATACATATATGCACCACAATCCAGAACTTAATTTTACGTATTCCATCATCCAACAACGCTCATATCTATCTATCTGCAATGCATGAAACAAATTTCACTGATGCTATTACGCTACAATAAAACTTTTTTTTTTCTCTCCCCAATGATTCTATCTCCCCCAAAAAAAAAAGTCAATTCCGAGCTTTATAGTAACTCGCAATGCATTTATATTGCATGTCATGTGTACCGTACACATAATACCTAGAGTGTTGTGTGTATACGGACGTGAAGATTTTTTTGAAAAAGCAGATATTTGAATGCCTTTGACGGAATGAACCGACCCTAAAGTATGTGTACAAGTTTTTAGTGTCTGGTATGAGAGATGTAATCAAAGTAGCAGTAAACCCCCTTCTTTAGTCAGATACTTTCTCCATTTATTCACATCCCACCATACACTACACACATTAGCAGCGACTTTATGTTCTTGCCGTTTAAGTCTTGATCTTTAGAAATTCGTCTCCCTCCGAAACAAAAAATGTTTCCTCGATGAATTGAGTAGGAATGGTATCAGACATAATATTATATATTGCTGCGCCACATACATTCCGGCTAAAACTTTTTCGGAAATAACATAAAAGAGGGTTAAATACAGTCAACTACCCCATCAATTTTGTCATTTGTTACATGCATTTTTATTATTATTTTTTATGACACACAATGAAAATGTTTACTTAAATTGCTCTAATAAATAGGCTTCCAGACTCATATAACATCGAATGCTAGAAACATTTGTTCCACACCACATAAAATTACATTGGATAGATTAAAGTTTGGTTTTTGTATGGGGAAACGAGAGAGGGTGAGAGAGAGAGAGAGTGGTTGGGGGTGGTGAAATTAATTTCGATTACAATTGGGATTCTCATCAATTTTATGGCCTCGGAGATTTTTAGTACAGAAATGTTGTTATAGGTGCACTTTGGATAATCAGATATGGTTACTCCACACAACGTATCCAATTGGATGTTCGACTTTTATCTATCTTTTTATTAATTATATTAATGTTCATGTGATTGATATGCATCATTCAGAACTAGGCCTACAATTGTTTTGCCATAGCGGAGCCAGGCTGGATTAATGGATTCATGCATTTTGACAAAACGTAGTATTCGCAGTCTCGGACTTAGATGGTCTAACTACGAACATTTAATGTTGAATAGCCGGCGCTGTCATTTGTCTAATGACGATCCAAAGTACTGAAACAGTTGATTCTACTTCTATTTCGGCATCCAACAATTTATGTCGAAGGGGCTGTTCCCATATTACGTCACGCTCGAAAGGAGGAGGATGATACAGAAAAACCTGACTGTTCTTTCAAATGTGGGTCAAATTTGCGTGACGAGTGGGTGGGGTGTCGAAAATTTCGCCAAATAGCGTGACGTAATATGTGAACAGTCCCTAAGCACAACTCCTGGATTTGTGCAAAGTTCTCAAAAGTTCCAAGAACCTTTACAATATTTCGATTAAAAGCATTTATTTTAACAGCATTGTTTAACAACATTTTTAAATTTAGTGCCGAATTATGATAAACATCGTACTCACCGTACTCAAAAATTTCTACGTAAACAGAGGGGTGACACACTTCTTCATTCCATTTACAGTCCAAAACAATTTGTGCGTTGTCTCTCGTTACAGACTCCAAATTTGCAAGTGTATACCTCAGAAAAATCATAACAGATGCCGTTGCTGTCGTCTCACTGGCGCAGAGTCATCTGTTATCATTTCTCCGGTTCAACAGGTGAACTTCACCCACTTCACCTCAAAGTAATTCTCGAAAATGTTCGTAAAATTTGTAGAAAGCAATGCGATAAACTCAAACTTCCGGTGCGTTTTTAAAAGTGCAAGTGCAGACAATAAGTACAGATTGAATAGATTGATTGAAATATGTTCACTCAGCATTCGGCTTTCTACATATGAGTCGTAATCCCAATAATTCGAGAACGGATACGGAACAGCATGCAGGTTTACGCTGTTTGCACACTGCTTTGAAATTAGTACCATTTACCGGCATTGGTGGATCCTGACAGTCAATACCTATCAAATGAATATCATAAAATGTGTGAATCGAATCTTTACTCAACTGAATGTTTCTTACCTAGTAAGCCTAAGTCTGAAATCCAAGGTTGTTTTACACACACAAAAATTAATAAATTTTATTTAGTCCATTGTGGTCAATTGGCCTTACCTAGAAAATCTACATGAAAGAATAGACGAAAAGAATTAGTTAAATGAATTTCCTATTGTGTCGTTAAGTAACAGTGCACGTCAGTGAAATTTAGACATGAATTTGCTTCAAAAGTTTTTCAATTGGCTCAGCTGGAAATTTGTGATACTCGTTTATACGGGTGAAATAGTTACACGCAAGCGCATGGTAGTGGTAATTCATGCCTAAATTTCACTGACGCCCACTATGCTTATTAAAACGATAAAAATTACATTTTGACTTTTATCGCCTACCGTGTGTATTGCAACACCGTTTGTATGGATTAAAGAGTAAAAAATTGTCATAGCCAGCAATATTGTTGTAGACATTAACATTGTAACATTGTAGACAACACCTACTGCGATAAAATGTCTCAGTCTCACCGAAGTTTGCGGGAGCGTGCATACACGTACATACAATCTCCTATAAACTACAGAGCATGGTAATGTACTAAATACTGTTAACTTTCATTCATCAATGCAAGATTATTATTATAGTCAGACAGCGATGATAAAAAGCAAGGAACTGTGGTTTCTATAATATAATATAGTGAAATGTATGCATTAAAATGAAACAGCCTGATATATCAAGTCTACTTCAACTACTTTAATTGAATATATCAAGTCGATGAGAGTATCATGGTCCGTAGTTTATACGAGAGCTTGCGCGAGTACATAGAGTATATCGAGTATAAAAGCGAAAAAAAGGCTGCAAGGCGCAACCAGTAAAAAACGATCTTTTCAAAAACAAATATTTACAATAAATATCGAGCATAAACTATGGTGCATGGTCCAAATGTTAAAATAACTCGGAATCATAAAATTGCTTGCCATTTAATTATTTGGCCAAGGCTGTATACTTTGGGGAGGTCACGTAGATGCAGATACGCGGGTTAAACACCACGTTTCATACAAAACATTCACCACGCCATACAAATTCAATTTTGGTGAATTTGTTTGTACCTCCCCAAAGTATACAGCCTTGTATTAGGCTAGGAAAATTCTTTTTACTCTAGCAATACACACGTACAAGAAGTGTTCGAAAACACCCAACAGCGTGTGCGATATAAAAAAATTGCATTTAAAAGGTTTACGAACCGAGTCCACAACATTGAGGTCTGATGTACAGAAGATTAAGAGGACCAGGTGGGCAAACATCCTTCGATAGTTCTTTAATTTAGACGAAACACTTGTTAAAACTTAAATCATGTTGACCGTGGTGTAATCCAATGAATATAAAATACTTGGTACAGTCAAATGAGAAAATTTGAACGAAACAACAGCAATGCTAAAACTTCACTGAAATTTTCTAATTTTGTTGATGTACAAACAGTGAAAGTACTGGCCATATTTCCAAAAAAAAAATTGCTTTGTTCAATCATACTCCAAATTTACTTTCATTGTGTGGATAACAACAGGACTTGTAAACAATTTCAAACATAATGAAAGGTTCAATGGTGTTCTTACCCTGGCCCAATACTACACTCGCAATAACTAGGAAAACCGTTGTGATCACTTTCATATTTTCAAATTCACTTGAAAGACTAACGAATTTATTAATTAAGTCAACCTTTTATATTCAGTCAGCTAACGAAAAAAAATGCAGTTTGGACAGATAAATGTAATCTTGCGAATATGCAACTAACTTTTTGTAAATTTTTGCATTAAAAACCTGTCCAACTAGTCAGACATTATAGCCGTGGACGAGGCCGTGGATAAACGTTCTGCGAAGTTGCTTCGTAACAGACAGAGTTCTCGCTGGGATTATTCCAATTTGTCTTGATTGTCAAAATTGGTTCTCAATTTCCCTTATAATTCATTTAGCATTGGGTCAGTTTCTAATATTAAGAATAACACCTTGGCGGCGGGTTGAAAGAAGCGACGACTGTAGTGGCTCAAATTGATAATTTACTCTAGGGTGGGCCGTATTTTAGCTATTAACTCCATAATTAAATACCTACTGTAAAATATATTCTTTGTAAATACCATTCCGCGTGCAATCGTGGGTCGGGCGTTTCGAAAAAAAAAGTCAAAATTAAAATACGACCGACCCTATTTACTCTATACGCACTGCGTTATTATGCAGCTATTTTTTGTTTGCTTAGACAAAGGTATGCAACATACTTCGATTTCAAATTAGAATGCATTAGCAATTCATGTAGATACCTAATTATTTACGCGTTAAATATGTACATTTGACAATTTGTATGGCTTTGATTATTTCGGATTATTCAGTCGGGTTTTTTTTCAAGCGCGGATAGCAAATACCGCAAAAACATTCAAAGGCTATGCGACAGGGACTTTTATGGTAAATTGACAGCGACTACATAATTACAGAGATTTAATTGATAAAGTCCTAAGTACCTAAAAGTGGTTGATTCTCCAGACAAGGTCCTAAAATTGTCAATACGAGACGATGACGAGTTTGGCAGCATATATGCTATATATCGTGTGAAATGTCCGTTCAAACAATTTTTAGTTTCTGTTCGGAAACAGAAGATGCTCCGCAAATAAATTTTGATGCACTGGAGCACAGAGATCAGACTTGTTATTTTCCTAACGATTCAAAAAAAAACTTTTTTTTAGCGAATGAGAGGTATCGAATTCGCTGAAAAAGAAAGTGTTTTAGCATTAGTTAGGAAAAATGTTTTTCCTAAACAAATGAAAGTCGAAGTCGCGATATTTGAACACTAGTTAGAAAATAGCTATTTTCGATCCATATAGGTTTTTTATAGGTATACCGAAATGGTGTTGTATAGAAATAGTCCCTGAACGGTCGCTATTTGGTTGAAAGCGACAGTATCACCATATTCATTTTCATTGAAAATAATTCAATTTACTAAAATACATAATTAATTTTATCATTTCATTATATCAGTTCGAATAGTTTCAACATATGAAATGACATGTGCGAAACAAAGACTCTGATTTTAGCCATTGCGTTGTTTTATGTACGTCATGGGTGGTTTTTGTTTATAATGACATGCTCCGTTATAACGACAATTTGAGGAAAATGAAACCAAATACTTAAGTGACCAAATAAATTTTAAAAATTGCCATCTGTAGCAGTGAGACCGTAGCCAGTTTACTATTCCTTCGACGATTTTAAAGGCAATATTGTCTCTTCATTTTTCTACAAAAATATAATTTCGGCCAATACCCTCTCTAGCAACCAAACTAGGAAAATTAAGGTGGTAAAACTTTACAGTGTATTCTGTCATAGAAAATTTTACACTTTTAAAAATAAATTAAATGAAGTATGAGCATCGATTTCATTTTTTGTGTTGAAACAAAGCACCTAGCAGGGTAATAGAGGTTTTTACACGTCAAATAGAGTAGTTTTTTGATACCAATAATACCATTAGCAGCCTTAATGGTAATTTTGCAATGACATTATGAAAAAAAGGTATGGAAATACAGTGTGCCTAAAAAGTTTGGAAACATGTAATGACAATATAAACAAAAGAATTATATACATGACAACAATAGAACAATAGAAGCATGTACGATGAAATTTTTATTGTTCTTTTGTCTTCATGTCTATTGTTCTTTTATTTATTAGTTCTCCTATGTTTCCAAACTTTCAACTGACACTGTATTCGCATACTTCGATTAAACTACTACTTTATTTTTTTCTATTACCCTGCTAGGTGCTTTGATTGAAAATATTACGTCTTGATTAACCATTTTCGGTGTTCGAAATAGTTATTTATCTACCAAGGTAGGTATGAAGGTATTTTTTCGCACTAGATGTCGATTGTCGATTGTCGATCCGAGGCGAAGCCGAGGTCGACAAGACGTCGTGTGCGAAAAAATACAGGCATACCTACCGTCAGGGCCTATTTTACGGAAACATGTTTCTCAAGTTTTTGAAAGTTTCCAAAATGTTTCTTAAAGTTTCTTAAAGTTTCTTAAGGAAACTTTTCTAGAAACTTTAAGAAACTTTAAGAAACTTTGAGAAACTTTAAAAAACTTTTCAGAAACATTTTGGAAACTTTCAAAAACTTGAGAAACATGTTTCCGTAAAATAGGCCCTGCCTACCGTGGCAGATACAACGTTTTTCGCAATTTCGGGCCATAATCACCTTTCCAATGCAAAATATTACCAAAATTTCTATCAAACATTCACGCAAACATGAATTCATTTGAACGATCAAGCAACCTGTTCTATATACACATTGCAATGTGATGTAAAGAGACACGCTAAATAAAACCAAGTAGTCAATGCTTAGTATGTACGCTTCAACAATACGTTCTGTATAATTGTGTGACTCTGTAGCTGAATGGCTATGGTCGTTGCTTGGTGTTTGGAAGAATTTTGGTGTTGGATGTTCAAATCCTGGTCTGTGCAAAGTTTTTATTTATAAAATTTAGTCTTTCTTAAAGGTACTGAGCTATGTAGCGTGCGAAAAAAATGTGAAAAAGCCCAAGTGCGAAAAAATAATCAAAAACGCACTGTGAAATAAATACCTTCAAAACGACATTAAATGGATGCATGGAAAAGTATTATGGACCAGAATTGCGAAAATGAATAATTTGTGATTGTGACGTGTTCTTTTGTGTGTTGCTCCGTTATTTTGGTGTGCAAAAATGAAATAAAGTTTAAATTTTGTTTTTTTCGTGTGACGTCAATATTGCTTTAAAAAAGAGCGCGGCACGGCAACTCTATTACAAGGAAAAGTCAGTGTCACAATTGTCAAAATAGGGTGGTATTTTGACTGCGTCAAAACGAAGTTTGGTTGCTAGAGGTATTGTTTCAGCAGAAAATCCGATGAAAAAAACTTTTAAAGTGACTATTTTCACCTGCTGTAAATAGTTTCAGTGTAGATGGTATTCGCACACGATATGTCTATTTTTATGGCGTTGCAAAGTAACGTTGATTGCAGCTCAGTGAGGAATTCTTTATTAAGTACCTGGTCCTGCGACTTGGTGTGACAATTATACATTTGGTGTTTAAATAGTAGATTACATATTGACAAAGTGCTGTATTGCTTTGACTTGACCAGAATTGTTGAAAAAAATTTCTTTTATTCAACGAAGGGCGAACGAAACGTGTTACCGTTTACGATTCGTGACGAAACGTTTTACCGTTTACAATCATAATGCGGACGAACAACAGGACAAAACAATGCTGATTTCGGCGTATCACGTCATCATCAGTGCACCTATGTCTTGCGATGACTATGTGCATATTCAACAATTCTGGTCAAGTCAAAGCAATACAACACTTTGTCAATGTTGAATTACTGACCAAGCAATACAACAATTTTATTAATAGATTACATACTTTTGCGGAAAATCGTTCTTTTGAAGAGTGTGGAGTCAAAACAACGAGTCAAAACAACGATTTCCGCACAAGTATGTAAGTTATTTTAGCTCTGAAGTGCGGCGAAAGTGAATTTTCCCCTGCGAAAAATGAATTTTCGCAGCACATGTAAAAGAATTTTGCACTCGGTTGCATAAATTACCACCGTACTTTTCATAATTCATGCACTCTTTTCGACTCCCTTTGCGTGTAACATCCAATACACAAGTCGAGTTTCAAATTAAAAGTCTCGTTTTCTTGTGCTCATCGACCTCGGCCTCGGCTCAGATCAACAAAATTCACACGAAAACTCTACTTTTCATCTTTTTATTGCTACTTTTGTAAATGACTAATTAATGAACTAGTAATAGTAATCTGATGCGCACATTTTTTCCCATTTGCTTACGGGGGGTTGATACATTGGTCATACATCGTAACTCGCAAAATTTTACAAAAAAAAATGCTGAGAAATTTAAAACAGGCCTCAGATACCTAGTCTCCAAACAATATTGGTGGCTGGTAGTAGATCTTCAAAGGTCATTAGCAGTCATCACTACCGACACAGCCATGTCGTAGATTTTGACTCCTTTCACCCAACTTCCATTTTATCATTTTCCTGACATATATTAGTACATGTTTATCAAACTATGCATGTCCAGAAAGTACTTGACCTCTCCTTTCCAACGAATCACTCACATCCAGATCGCACATATTTAACGGCCGCAAAATGAGTCTTTAAAACCTTTGACGTTTGAAGATCTGCTACCAGCAACCAATGGTGACTAGAGACTATCTGAGGCCTGTTTTGAGTTCTTCTGGTAAAGACCTTTTGAACGCTATATGTATCCAACCCAGACGAAATGGGTCTGATTGCGATAGACGATTTTTTTTAAAGAAATGTAAATGGAATTAGAATATGTGAAAAGTACCTCCGCCCTACGTACTTCGAATAAGGATTATTGCGAAGTTATCGTCAGTTTTGTAATAATTCGCTTCCCTACTTGATGTATACGATCCCTAATGGCAACTGCAAAAAAAATCGGGTAATTGTGAAAATATTTCACATAATTTTGCAGCGAAAAACTTTTAACTAAGCGGGTCTCATCAAATGTTCATGTCATAGATACAATGAAGGTTGATTGAATGACTTGGAGAAAAAGTTTTCGGAAAGCTGTAAAAAGTTATGAATTTTCTGTAACATATTTCCAACGAATGAAATCTAAGAACGTAACTACCCGCATAACAAAAATTATTTAATTCCGACAGAGTTCACGTACCAACGAACACAATAACAAGCCAAACAAAGGAATCAACAATATATCCACTAATGATCTAACAAAAATCTTCAGAATAATAATTAGGTTGAACATACACCATCATTAACCAACTGTTGAAAACCGAAATTAACAAGAAGCTAGACACATTTAACACATGATATCGATCGAGTCTCAATTTCTGTGGATAATTTTTTTCCTTCGACTTTTTCGTATTATTTATTCTTCATTCGGTTCGAGTTGTTTTTTTCTTCCTTCGTTCTTACCTTCTTTTTCCTCTTCAAAATTTATCACGTCACGGCACATTAAAATCCTCTCCATTAAAATATTGTAAAATAGAAAAATCTTTCCGTTTTTTATGCACATTTTGAAACAACAACGATATATAGCAGAGAAGAACCGAACACATAACATGGAATTTCATATTGAACCATCCCGAGTGTTATGTAAGGGATAATGTATAGTATAATAGTAAATGACGACGGTTGTTGTTCCACCGCATAGTCGATGTGTGTGCGTTGTTATAATACCCACCGAGAGAGATGAAGGAGAAAAAAAAATAGAAGGAAACTTGAATCCCATTATTTATACAAGACGAATCGAAATGAGTGCATTTCGAATGATTGAATTTTTTGACATTATTATTGGTGTGGTTCATTAGTTCTTCGGGTTTCAGTTTCGGTTTTTGTGTTGTTCTTTCATTTAATGGTTTATTATTTGAGGGTAAAATGGCAATAAAAACACCCGAGAACGGAAAGAATACACGAAATTGGTTTTTCGCTTTGATTTTCTGTTTGTTTTTTGGATATGGATTTAATAAAGCTGTGCTGCCATTCCACGAAGGGATATGTTTTTGTTGGCCGAGATAGCCATTAAAACTTAATTTACGGAATTATTCTCCCGTTTGACACCAATTCACTTGAAGGCTTTTCGACAGTTAATGAATCGATTTACCATATGACGCAAGCATATTACGTATGGAAACAGATTTTAGTCGACTGATTGACTCATACACAGTCTGGACAATATTAACAATTTATTACTGAAAGGAGTACATGGACTGATGTTCTATTAAAGAACCTCAATTTAATTGACTCAACATTAACACAACATTGTCGACTTTGCTTCGTACATGTCGCACAAATCTAAATCACGTTGACACAACTCGTTGAATGGTTCAATTTTAAGACTGTTCCCCTTACAATTACGTCCAGTGTACACCCGCATGCAATAAATGTAAACGTCAATCGAGCCAACCAAATTTTCCATTCCGTAATCTTTAAACTGGAAGCACTCGCCAGCATGCGGAAGAAAATGGGCGGACTTGCCGCGAAAACCGCTCATCATGTAAATACCGACGGTCTTGTTTGGAATGGTAAAACATCTCGGTTCGGATGGAAATGTGTAGACCGTTATGTGGATCCAACCAGCCAGTATAACTACAATTTCTAGCACTGTGCTGAATTTGAAACTCATTTCGGTAATTTTATTTGCAATTGAAAAAAGGGAAATTAGTCATGCGTTGATTACAACACTGAAACAGTCCGTTGTCGAGAATGTCGTTTTTATAAATTGAAAAAGAATTTCCAGAGAAATGCATTGTGGTGGAGAATGTAAAAATATTTTATTGAAATGAAACTCGTAGGTCGCATTCTTAACGTGCTTTGCGAAATTCATTGTCTATACTGTACCTTTAGGAGTTAGAGTGTTAAGTGTGTCGGTTGAGCGAACAGTTAGTTCATGGTGTCCATGTCCATGGGAGATGTAGAGGTTGTCTTGAGTGATTTGATTAGCTTTAAAAATACAGATTAACCTTTTAGAATCGGTTAGCGTAACGCAACATGTTCATTGAATCTATTACTTCTTCTGTTCAATGTAGCGTTTGATAAAAAAAAACAATTTTTGTTGCTATGGAATGGTGTAAGAGCCACCGTTGTGCGATGCTTGCTTGAAATTCCATCAATACAACCAGTATCACAACACGGAAAAACTTCTGGTTTTCTTCGGGCACGGACATCTACTACTTCATTCGTTTTAACATACAGTGAACGATATCTCAAATGTCTCACTGTCAATATTTTCTGAGAATTTTATTGTGTCATCGCAAATTCACAATGACATTCTCTGAAAAAAAATGACAGTGAGACATTTGAGATGTCGTTCACTGTACATTTTCCTATAAAAAAAGAACATGAACTGAAGGCCTGATTAAGTCGTTTTATCGATAACAGATGATTAGTCGCCTCTAACTGACAAATTACATCCTGTTTTCGAAAAGAGTAGAGCTGATGTTAGCTTTTTAGAAGTCCGAATTTTTAACATTTTTAACATGGTCGGAATGGCGCATTAAGCATTTGCCTATGTGTGCAACATCTTGGTCGGAAGGCGGAAAAATTACGTGAGAAAGGCGGCAATATAGGAATTTCAATGAATAATATGAAAAAGAGCAATAGGGCTTATCGCATATCGTCAGCCCGGACCTGGCTTTTAACAAATAGTCGATTTTGCTTGGTGCTTGTTACATAAAGCCAAATTACGTTGGTATATTTATCGTTCGCAGGCATAATTTCAATACTGTTGCTCGTACAATCTCGTCCAGCGTGCACATTCATGCAATACAGGTAGACATCAATCGAACCAACCAAATTTTCTATTCCGGAGAGGGATTCTTTTGAAAAACAGCCTAACGAAATCGGACGCATTTTCCAGTCGACTTTTTTATTATGTGCCTAGAAAGGTATTCGACCCTAGAAGCCAAAACCACTTTCACAAAAATTCTTCGAAGTTTGTGTGGCTGGTGAAAGGTGATCAAAAACCGAAAAATTTCACTTTTCTTACAAAAATTTCTCCAGTTCGGCTCGTGTGTACACGTACTATTGAGCCGAATAGGGACTTATTGGGTTTAAAATTCATTGACACTGAAATATGTGCAGTTGACGTTTTCAACCGACGGCTTACACTGTTCTTACTGAAATTTCTCGAGGTACACAAAACGTACATGGTCGTGTAGGGTGTCATTGACAGGTAATTTAATGTGCTTTTGAACCAAATAGGGTCTCATGTGGTTTGGATGCATCTATGATGAAATAGAAGTTCAAATGTTTAGGTGTACATATTTCATCGTAGATGCATTCAAACCACATAAGACCCTATTTGGCCCAAAAGCACATTAAATTACCTGTCAAATGACACCCTACACGACCATGTACGTTTTGTGTACCTCGAGAAATTTCAGTAAGAACAGTGTAAGTCTTCGGTTAAAAACTTCAACTGCACATATTTCAGTGTCGATGAATTTTAAACACAATATGTCCCTATTCGGCTCAATAGTACGTGTGATTACCTTTCTAATGACACCACACACGACCCTGTACGGCTCGTGTAACTGGAGAAATTTTTGGTAAGAAAAATGAAAGTTTTCGGTTTTTGATCACCTTTCACCAGCCAGACAAACTTCGAAGAATTTTTTTGAAAGTGGTTTTGGCTTCTAGGGTCGAATACCTTTCTAGGCACATATAAAAAAGTCAACTGGAAAATGCGTCCGATATCGGTAGGCTGTTTTTCAAAAGAATCCCTCGGAATCTTCGAAATTTCAACACTCCGCCTTCATGTTGGTAAAAAGATACCTGTTTACCCTGAAGCCCGGGCAACATATGATAGGTAACTTAATAGCAAAAATAGTCTGGAATTGTAAAACATCTCGTTTCTGATGGCATTGTGTGGACCATGGGTATTTCTTGCACTCTGCTGACTTTGAAACTCATTTCGTTAATTTTATTTGAAATTGAAAATAGGAAATTGGTCATGCGTTGATTAAAACACTAAAACCGTTCGTCGTTGTAGAAATGTCTCGTTTCTATGAATTGAAAAAGAATTTGCAGAAAAATATACATTGTCGGTGGTGAATGTGAAAATTGTCGTTGGAAATAAAACTTGAAATTGTAGGTCGCATTCTTAACGTGTTATACATACTGTACACCGAATGCATTGTTTATTTTGCTCTGTACACCTTTTTGAATTCCAGTTGTTTTTGTCGGCGGGGGTTTTTCCGTTGTTACACCGTAGTTCTTACAATTTAAGTTAATTAAAAACGGTAGCACCGCGAGCGCAATTAATTTGCTATTCAGTTTTCTGAAAAACTAATTTTCTTCTTTAATTTTGCTTATTGTTTCACGTGCGGTCAGCGATCGGTAAACAATGGGACATATATTCCAAACTACCATCCTCACAACAAAATGTACAGTTTGAATACAGACAGTACAGTTACCGATTTCCTACGGTTCGCTGTGGATGGAAAAGTTTTCCAACTTTAGAATACCGGGTACGTGTTAACCGTACAATATTTTAGATATTACTCCGTCGAGACTGGTATACAAAGGAATATTATTTAGCGAAGAGAAAAAATAGTGTCTGAATTACCCAACAGAGAATCAAATCTCTTAAACTTGAAAAATGTTCTGCATTTACCAACAACGGCGGCGACTGGCTGTAGAATATGCCATTGTTGCGTTAAACAGAAGTTTTTAATATTGAGATGAGGTTAACTAGAGGTGTATGAGTTAGGAGGGGGAAACTATGCGAGCAAATACTGGGACAAGTGCAATTTGCTATTAGTACCAATAGATGCCAATAGACTCCAATGACGTCAATAGACTCCAATGACGTCAATAGACTCCAATGACGTCAATAGACTCCAATGACGTCAATAGACTCCAATGACGTCAATAGACTCCAATGACGTCAATAGACTCCAATGACGTCAATAGACTCCAATGACGTCAATAGACTCCAATGACGTCAATAGACTCCAATGACGTCAATAGACTCCAATGACGTCAATAGACTCCAATGACGTCAATAGACTCCAATGACGTCAATAGACTCCAATGACGTCAATAGACTCCAATGACGTCAATAGACTCCAATGACGTCAATAGACTCCAATGACGTCAATAGACTCCAATGACGTCAATAGACTCCAATGACGTCAATAGACTCCAATGACGTCAATAGACTCCAATGACGTCAATAGACTCCAATGACGTCAATAGACTCCAATGACGTCAATAGACTCCAATGACGTCAATAGACTCCAATGACGTCAATAGACTCCAATGACGTCAATAGACTCCAATGACGTCAATAGACTCCAATGACGTCAATAGACTCCAATGACGTCAATAGACTCCAATGACGTCAATAGACTCCAATGACGTCAATAGACTCCAATGACGTCAATAGACTCCAATGACGTCAATAGACTCCAATGACGTCAATAGACACCAATAACACCAAAAGGCACAAATAGACGCCAATCGACACCAATCGTTACCATTAGAAGGAAATTGCACTGCAATACATACTTAGTCTTGATTTCCACTTACGAAAAAAGCACTCCGTTTTCTCTCCGTTTACACTTTAAGCAACAGAAAGGAGGCGAAGTTTAGCTAAACGAAGGCAAAATGGAGTTGTTATTTGTAAGTTGAAATCAAGCCTAATACTCACCAATATAGACTGACACCAATAGCCGTCAATAATTACCAATAGATCATCTTCAAGGCCGTTTGAAATGCCATCCACGTCAAGAAATGCCATACACGTCAAGAAATGCCATCCACATTTAAAAAAATCTCATACCAATGAAAGAATGAACGAAAAATTTAACGAAACTTAAGTGAGGTTACGTCTAAAAGTACTGTAACTTGTAGATCTATAGACGCCAATTGTTGCCACTGAAAGTAGGTGGGACAAGATTTGCTCGCGTTAGGAGGCATACGAGTTATTAGTCCTTACTTCCTTTCTTCGTTTAATTAATTAAGTTCATAAAATCATCCATCATCATAACTAGACAAATGAAATCTGCCCAGCAATCGGACATTTTTACGTTAATAAAAAAAAGAGCGGGGATGTCTCTAGGAAAGAGGAAAAAACTTTTTACATTAAAATAATTAAGTTCTCTTTAGCAGTTTTTAATAATACGAAAATGACATGAACAAATTCATTGCCCACAAATTTCGTACGGAAAGTTTCATTTTAATACGTTTAGACGAGAGCACGCCTAGACATGGCACACACAAAAAAAAACACACACATCCCGTTCGAGAACGTCGTACATAACACACCAATGTGATTTCTAAACCGCCCTCGCTACCGCCCCACATCTCTGTGCTAAATAATATATTTCCACATAAATCATTCTACGGTAAATGTACCAAGTGGGAATCACTTTTGCAGAGAGCTTCATAGGCTTGCTATTATATTTTAACTACTTCATTTACATTTACTTAATCACATACAGATGTTTAAACCATGGCATAAGCAAAGGTTATGGAAAAATTATGGAAAATACTTTAAATGCCATTG
Source organism: Bradysia coprophila (assembly GCF_014529535.1). NCBI lineage: Eukaryota > Metazoa > Arthropoda > Insecta > Diptera > Sciaridae > Bradysia > Bradysia coprophila. Next base: position 958,236 of record NC_050738.1, read on the forward strand.
TCAACTGAGTGAAGGAGTGCAACCAGTATCAGTCACGCTGTGTTGTTCATTTCATTTCATTGAACTTTTGCATAAAATTGTTTTTATAGAAAGAATTCCTTTTTCCTACTGAATCAGTGATGGAGCGCATCCTGCTTCAATAAGAAAGAGTAGCTCCATTGTCCAATACAATGACTACCATTCAGTCCCAGACGTTTCCTCACCTCTCATGACGCCTGGGTGTCAGTTAGCGCTACTATATGTCAGGTTAATTCATTTTACTCGTTTTCAACATAAATTCTCATGCGTACATTTCAATATGCATACATACCGTCAGACATGTATCCAGCATTTTCGTACAGCAAACTTTGAGAAAACATTTTTTTAAGTTTTCCACTTTTCATTTGAGTTTTGAAATTATCCAAAATTAATTTAAATCTCACGAGAATCCGTACACATAACGAGGTTTCACGTTTTCAGGTTTTGTATGTGGATGTTGTTTTGTGGGGTTATTAAGTATTTATGTGTAATAACAATGTTATTGTACAAGTTTCGTCATCACACAACTTTCTGCACAAACTTAACATTCACCTTTGCCTACTATTTTCATTTTCGTTAAAAAGAATTGAAGAAAATAACATGGAACAATGTGGCATTTTGTTATATCTGCCCCATGCAAAAGTTGGCCATTACATAGCAATTTGTCGCTTGCGAAAATACACCATTACATGTGGAGTATTTTTAGTTCATTTTTTTCATTTTCCTATGTGCAAATCATCTTTCAGTGTAGTAAACCAGACTACATTGGATGCTGCTACGTACTTCTTTTCTTCGGGAACAAATCTGTGACACTTGCAAACTCACTAGTGGGATTTTGAGTAACTTGTTTAGGCAAGTGTAGCTGTAAACTTCGCACTCGGATCGGATTCCCAAACTCTACACTTGCCGAAAAGACAGTTACCGAAGCGAGAAAACATTTGTGGGTTTGCTTCTATCACAAAATTGTTACCTCATGTAATGAATTACTATCGCAATATGCAATTGTAACTTGCTATTACATCTTAAAAATTCCACAAAAATTAGGTTATAACTGTCACGTGACATTAACAGTGAAATATTTATATATTTTACTTGAACAGACGCCAGAGTCTACAATCATTCGCTCTTAAAATTGTCTTCCGTATATTTCCAAAAGAGAACATACAAAATAACCTGGGTGTAAAAAGTGAAGACATTGTTTTATGAAAAATACGTATGCCACGTATTCCACCAGCTACGCCACAAATGCATAAAACATATTCAGTCCCTGCACATGAGTTTTATCGATTGATTTAGAGCTTACGTGCATTAATATCAAAGTAGAAGAGTTGTTCAATTTTAGAAAGATTACCACGCTAGTATTCATGGTATAGAAATCACGTCAAGTACTTCAAATGATACAAACATTACAGCCACTGAACAACTTGAAAAGTTCGTGAACTTGGGAAATTTCCGTAAGAAATCAAATCATTAAGGGTGCAAATTCAATTTTTTTTGGATTGATCTGCTCAAGAAAACTCTGTTCTTAGGTTGAAAATGCCTCTTGTTACCTACGGTGGAACGTATTTCCGCTTTGACTTGGTTTTTCTAAACGCCTGACCTTTCTGTTACACACAGAATAGCCTAAAATATCTTTTACAATAAAAATTAGGCCCCACCTTTTTGGCAACATTACTAAAGCGAATATCTCCGATATCTCAGAAACTACCCGATTCCTATAAACTCTGCAGAAATACGCACAAATAGCTGCTTTTAACATATCAAATGAAAGGTATTGACGAATAGAACAAAGTTGCTGAACATTGTTTTTGTGTGCAACGTGGGATTGTTGGGAGGGTGCAAAGTCAGGATAAGTGAATACCGTCAGGTTTCCTGATATGGGACTAGTTGTGGAGTTTCCTGATATGGGACTAGTTGGGGTTTCCACTTTACATTACAATCACTCTTTTTAACAAATAAAAATCTAGATTCTTTAATTTCGAAATTAAGTTTCGAGTTGTGTGTGTGTGTATCTAATAAAAAAATCGAAATTTAAAAATCTATTCTTTCATTGAAACACAGAAACAGTTTCAGATACCCTGACCTCAGCTTAATTTCAACTAATTCTTAAATTCGCAAGTTCATATTAGGACAGAATGTATGTAATAAATGAATCATTGCATGGTGCAAGTACCAAGACGGCTCCGCTCATTCCAAGTTGTTTCCTTCTATCTAAATGAAAGTCCTGCGATAAAACATTTCTTATGTGCAATTGACTTTTAATTTGCAAGTTATAGGTTGACTAAGTAAAAAACTCAATCCATCTAGTGTAGATGCTAAGAAAACATTGTGTTTGAGTTGTGTGTTGTGTATGCATGTGATAATAAGTTCATATCACTTGTTCAAATAAGCTTTCCGTTGAATAATCTATTTTTGATGGTTGTTGGCGACCTTCAAGGAAGACATAGTGCGAGACATTCGAAGAAATTTAATGAGTAAATAGCACGTGTAGGTAGGCTAGGCAGTGCAGTGGCTTATAAAAATTGTATACCTAGATGCAAGTACACACTCAATTTCACCTGAAAGGAGTCTAAACAAGGTAACAAGGTGAATTCATAAAACATGTCATGCTCTGAGAGGGGAAGGGGATTCTGGATTAGTGTGACAGTCCATGCAATTTTTTGTTTAGTTTTCATACATTTTTTTTGAGACACGCGGAAGAGAAGGGTCTGAAAAACGTCGTGTTGTCATAATATAAACAGATCAGATCAGCTGCAGCACAACAATTTAAGTCAAGAAGCGAGATATGATATGAAGATGGAAATATTAACACCTGCTTTCAGAAGCGGATTCTACGTCTCAGTCTACAGAATCTTTAATAAACGTTATTATGTCAACAGGTACATCCAAAACACACTGTGTTAACTTAGTATATTAACTAGTATTTATGAAATTCGATAAAAATAGTTCATTTTCAAACAGAAACTTTCGACTCGTTATAAAAGCCGTCGAAAATCGTGTGGCAAATTCAGTTACTTCAGCTTTTCTAATTCGAACAAGTGAATATTAAAACAGTGGAAAAAATGTTGCTTAAAGCAATCTTAATAGCTGCTTGCCTGATCCAAACATTGTCTCTTGCTGCAGCAATGGATGATGATGGGTTTGATATTGCAGCAACTCCAGGTAGATAGTGTTCGTAAAGACTGTGCTTGTTACTCAAAATACTTACATTTATTCAACGGTATAATATGTTACGGTTGCCCATTTTGAACTGATCTGGTATTTTGGACCATTCAAGTATTTTACAATATTGACAATATTGTGTGTAGATTTTGTTGTATAAATCACACTATGTCTTTTCAGCTCAAATGGCCACGATGCCAAGAAGTGATATTATCAATGGAAAACGCTTCGTTTTTGTCAGTTTTCTTACGGTACATTTTAGTCGAGATTGTGGTTGTTCGATTATCCGTTTGAATTTTCGTACGAATTTTCCAGGCTAACTGGTACAGGGCGGCACATATTTGCAAGTACAATAACATGGAGCTTGCTGCTGTAAACAATGTTGAGGAGCAAAATGCAATCGCCAAACTTGCCGGAACCGTTGGTGGTTATAGCAGTGAATTCTATGTGGGAGGCAACGACCTGGGACTTCAGAAAAACTGGTATTGGTTGGCCACAGGAAAACCAATAAGTTACACGAACTGGAGCGCGGGTGAACCAAACAATTTCCGTGGTGAAAACGAACGGTGCGTGGTCATTCTAAAGTGGAACAAATACTTATGGAATGACACTATATGTGACTCTCGTCAATTGTATTTTGTCTGCGAAGAGCGCGCAATCACAGCTTCTGGCTAAGTGAAAATTGTCGGGATCGTGAATGAAAAATGAATTTACTGAGAAGATTCAACGTTTTTCGTTTAAATTAGTATGTACTGATTGGCAACGGCTGGTTCATTAACAAATTTTCCGTGAAACTAAATGTCTCCCATTGGTCATACAAAAAAAACGCAAGATTCATCTGCAGTCCTACTCATGACTACGTTTGAACAGTTCAGTGGATACTTTCTACGTTGAAAGTAAACCAAAGATAATTTGGATGAACAAAACTTCTTGATCAGCTCAGATGTCAGATATCGAAAGTAAACTCTTTGATTAGAACCTTGAATTTTCCTGTTCAATACTCTTCCATTATTTTCCCTTCAAAATTGAGCTATTAAGCCTGTTGCGCTGATTAGGGGTGATCTATTAAGTATGCCACTCTCAGGCGCTTACATGGAAACACGTTGTAATCAAATAAATCCGTTAGCAGTCTACGATAATGTCGCACTGACAAAAAAGAGTTGACAATCTTACCTGTTGCAGGTAACTTTGTCTCCAGGTAACCTGCAATAGCTGCCACAGCTGCAGGTTCCCATATGAAAAATACAGCTGAATCAGATAATAGTTATTTGTGTATCTGTTTTGGACGATTGTTTTTAGGCAATTTTGCTTGTTGTAGCCCGAACGAAGTGAGGGCTACATGCGAAAGTGCCTAAAATCAATCGTCCAAAACAGATACTCAAAAAATTTTTCATGTAAGGGATCGAAAACCTGAGAAAAATATCGAAACTCCCTCATTTTCGGCCCCGACACATGAAAAATACATTACCTGGAGACAAAGTTACCTGCAACAGGTAAGATTTTCAACACTTTTTTGCCAGTGCGAAATCTTACCGTCGCGTCGGTGAGTTAAAGACTGAAAAATCGACTTTGTCAAAAATTTTACATTAGAAATATTTTCGGTTGTGGTTTTTACACCTGAGACTGACAAAAATCACCAGCAAAGTCTCATGTACACGACAGGTCGAAAAAAATGTTTTAAGCTTGCCGTGGGAAGAATTTCTCGGGTTTGATAAAATCAAAAATATTTAATTTCTAGATGTTTAACCGCTTCGTCTACGATTGCACTCAAATACTTTTTTACTATTTTTTAAACCTTTAAAGCAGATTTGAATAAGCTATCTCTCCTACAGATCGCAAGACTCGATTTTCGAATAGTGAATGCTTTAAACACAATATTTGGTAAATTTCTTTGGCAATATTCGAAAGATTGGAGTTTCCAACTGGGTTACTCATCTCATACTTAGAATACCTTAATGGACGAGTGTACGTAATTTTACATCATTCACTGAACCGGTAAAGTTCTGCGAAGTTTCTGCGAAATTTAAATCATTTACTCGGATACCCACTGCATTGTTTGGTAATGAGGAACTAAAAAATTCATTTCCCCGAAGAAAAAAAAAAGTTGGTAATTACTTTCAGAACGAAGAAATATTTAATCTAATTCCAACAACTTTGCCGGTACTATGCCACGGACGATAATATGCCTCTTAAAAGCATTATAAAAATTTATTGCCGAAAAAAAAAACATTTTTGTTATTTCGCTAATAATTTCTGATAAAATATTCAGTGTAGCTATCGGCAGTATAATGAGGAAAATTTGCTATTAAAACTTTCCATATATCGCATTGTTGCTGCATTGAAACGTTGCATATGTGCCGGTTATTATTTTTTCCGTCTTTTTTTTCGGTAAATAGAGGAAAATGTTTATGCAACCAACAATTTTAAGAATTTATTTCACTGGAAGAACAACAAACGTATAGGAGATGATAATTTGCCTCGTTCGCAGCTTGCAAAATTTCGTTTTATAATACGGAGGGAAAAAAAAAGTTCGACTAAAGCAAATAGTTATCGAGAAGGAAAAGTTTTTACTTCATTTTTCTCGCTTAGTTGCTACACGGCACCCAATGCATGCAAGCTTTATTTATGCATAATTAGCGGTTTCATTGACTTTGTGTTCGCATTCGTTCAAGGTGAATGAATTTGTTTGTTTTAGACACATCATCTATATTCAACATTTGTCTTATCACAAACATATTGTCGAATCTGTTACTTCTTTTGATGTACGTGGTTCGAAAAATTGAAGGAAAATCTATTACTTCATCGGATTGAAAAATACACTTTTACTATAAAAGCACACATTATCGAGAGGTCATACCTCATTTTTACTGTAGTATTCGATAACAAATGATATACCCGAGGATCTCCAATAAGTTCATCGTTGTGGAAAATCTGTTATTATTATTGAAATTTCTTTCATTCATAAATTGCGGTTGATACGGGCAATTTACTCTCTGGCAAAATAATTTTGTGTGTGGCGTGTATATTGCAGTTATTTTCAAATGCATGCAATTGGGTTTATTACTCAGCAGCAAAAAGTGCATTTAAAAAGTTAAATGGTCAGAAAGAAGCCCTACCACTAGATGGATATAAGGCAGGCGTGTGGTTAAATTGGGATCATTTAAAGGTTTTAAAATTTTTTTTATCAAGTTTCACATACAACTGTATACCAAGTTAGATATGTTTCCATTTTAATATTCACCAAATTCTCAGAGCACACATTCAACTTTTGTAATTTAGAAAAGCAGTCGGATATATACTTTTCGTGTGATACCGAGACTATAAAACTTGATTGTACTTACGTTCTCTAATTATATTTTTACGACATTATCTTACCTGGGTGGAAATAGTTAGGGTAAAATTATACCTTTTTGTTCTTTTTGCTGTTGGCTGACCCAAATAAATGCGGATAAAGTTACCTCATTAATGGACACCTAATTCAACAGTCTGATGTAGTCAAATGGCAGTAAACTACTTCCTAAAACAACATCACTTCACTGCCAGAATTACTGCTGGAAACAGGTCGGATTTGGCCTGAAGCGAGCGGTCGGATTTGGCCTGAACCGAGCCAGGAAATAGGAATATCTGGATTAGTTCAGGTCAGGTTCAGGATCAGTCTATATAATACGTTCAGCACAGATTCGGTTCAGGTTAACCAACTTTCAGGTTGTCCCGAACCCGGTACGAACCTCCGAAACCTGAATCGATAAATTTCGGGTAAAGGTTCTCTAAACTCGTCTACTTTTAGTCATCTAGAATAAGCCGCCAAATTTCATAAAATTATAATTGGAAAGGGTGTCTAATAACGTCAAGCCTCTCCAAAAAGTCCAATCATCTGTTATCAAAAGCAACAATAAAAGTAAGTGATCTTGCATGAGCCACTCAACAAAACGAGATAACCGATTCAAAGGTTATGTCACGGTACGCTTGCCGTTTCTAAAATGTTCGCATTTTAAATTTGAATATGGAAGACTTCGACCAAGTGCAAACATGTGTAGGTGATTCAAATGATGGTTGGCCGCAATTACACACGTCTGCAAAACTATTACACCGCTTCAGATTTATGTTTTGCATCATTAACGAATGCAAATTCCAAATGTTTCTCTGTGGATACAACTAAATCACAAAGGACATTCAGCCGGTAACATTCAACCACTTTGATATTAAATAACAATGTAATGAGATGCTAAAACATTGTTTTGTAGCGAAACATTGTTATGCAGACTGTGCATGTTCCAACTTATCTGTATTCAATCGATATTATCCGAAGGAAATCAAGTGCAAGTCAGTGATTTTATCAATTCATCTGTTAGCGACATCGACAACAAAAATAGGCGATGAGCTATGGTTAGTTAATTTTGCATAGTAAAACTGTTGAAGTAATAGATTTTACGTAGGTGAACCTTTCAGCAACAGAAGTGAAAGACCTGATTGTTATGTTATTGGGTTCGATTCAGTTAAGTTTTACCAATCGAAAATGATCTTGATTTTGAATAAATGATAGGTGGAAGTGATCAATTTCGGTTGTTCCACAGCACTGCTCCTAGCATTGAAAACTGAATTTACAAGTGTCAAATTTGGAGGCTTTGATGATAGGAGCTATCGCTTAGGATTCTATGTTCATGCTAGAAGCAGTGATGTGGTTGTTATCTTACAAAAACTGAAACCGCCAAACTAATGGTATATACCGACGACGCGACACGACGGCGAGATTTGTGCACTGCCAAACATAAATTATTTCTTAATGATCAAAGAGTGATAATTGCTAGAGCATTTTGCATCCAATACGATGATAGGTGTGCATGCCCTTCAACATACCCATTCGGAGTCTTATCTCAATTTTTGATTAGAATTTTGTCAATGCGAAGTATAAAAAAACTTAAAACTGATGAACGTTGCCGATTTATACTGCGCGTAAAATTACTTTAAGTGCATCGTTAAATCTTTTCGGTTTAATCGAGCCTTAAAATTGTACCAAGCTACGATAGCTACCGAAAAAAACAGACCAATAAAAGTCTATCGAAAGAAATTAATCAATCGAAATCCGGCAAAGATTTATTCCAATTTTAGTCGGTGCTGATAAAACCAGCCTGTTTACGTTGATCGATGTAGCTTTATCTAATCTCACTTTGAATAAATTTAAAACCGACACCTGTATATCGACACTATCTTCTTGAAATACCACTTACAGGGGCTATGTAGCATGGAAAACGATTGTAATTTCCTCTTATTTGTGTATGATCGAGACGCATTAGATCTTCGTTAAATGGTAAGGATGGTTCTATTATTCGAAAATAGCCTGTAGACCATTCACTGACCGAACTAAATGTTTTATGTTGGTGATAACAGATGAAAAGTTTATCGAAAAATAGGCCCTGTATAGATAAATAGCCCATTAACCCAGTACAGACCCGAAAGAGTTGATTATCTAATTTGATACAACTTTGAAAAGGTATTTAACACACTGCTTCGACGTTCATTTACGTTCTATTGCAGATATAACGCCAAAATGTACAAGACAATCTTTGCCGTGCTCCTACTCGCAGCTGTATCCAATGCTCAATTGATTGGATGGAGAAATTGCGGTAAGTGAGACCGTCTTCGTCTACATTACACAAGCTTCAATGAATACGCTATTTAGGCTCACCATTGGCAACCGTACACAGAATCCGAGTCGGTGGATGCAGTTCAACACCATGTAGTTTTCCGGCAGGACAAATTGTCCCAATCGAGGTTGATGCTACTGCTTGTGAGTTGGAAACGACTAGGAATTGTAGTGAAAGTTTTACAAAGAATTTCACATTTAAACAGTGGCCAACAGTGTCAATCTACCGTTCGCAATGACAGCCTCATTCCTTGGTATCCCTATTCCTTTGCTCGAAGGCAATGCGTGCAATCATTTTACACTTGGAACGTGTCCAGCTTTGGCCGGAAATAATTTCACTTTCCGAATTGAATACAGAGTCACAGACGCAATTCCAGCGGTTCGTAAAATAGCGAAATTTCAAGTTGATCGACTTGCTAACAATTAAAAAAAAAATAATTTACAGGGTGTGCCCACAGTCGTTACATCCACTATGTGGAATGACTTTGGTGATATCGCAGTTTGTATTCAAGTCGATGCTATTGTCACTGCTGCTCGCAATGAAATTACTGCTGAATAGGAATTTACGCTCATAAAATACATTTTTACCAAAATATTTTGTGTTTTCATTTTCAAACAAAACGTTTTCAGCTGAAAACTAAATAGCCTCAATACGAACAACACACACTCTACGGATAATAGCGGCAGAGTCAAAATGACCCAAAATGATATCGGCTAAATTTGAAGTTTTTGGACAAAATGATGTATGGACGACTTGTTCATTATCAAAAATAAGGGGCACCTTACATACATCACTTTTCGATTGGACCACGGGTACCACCCGGAACCACCTGGAACCACTTGCAAGAATCAAGCAAAATTTCGACTCTGCCGCTATTATCCGTAGAGTGTGTTGTTTGTATTGAGGCTATTTACTGAAAACGGGTCCCAATTTTCGTAGAGGCATTTCTGGAAAATAGTATATTACATTGGATGCGGCGGAAGTGATTCAATACATGAGGGATCAATTTGTGATACGAGCCAAAATCACGAGTGTATTTTAAGAAACATGGTTTGGAAAGTGTTACTTTGACAAGTGTAGAGTTTGCATATCCGAGCCAAGAGCGAGTCAAAATAATACTTTCCCAACTGAGTTGCTTTTCATAGCTCCCAAAATGGATTTCGAGTGAGTGTAAGGAATTACTTCAACTTACATTCGTTTCATGCTGTCGCTCAGCTCCAGGACATTCCAGCCTCAAAAAAGTCAAACAAAAATTAGAGGAGGTCGATGGTAGATGTAATGTAATGACAACTTTCCGCGTTGGGTGCAAATACAAAAAATCCCAAAAAACCATACATGTAATGCATCACTTCCATGGGAGGTAAGCATACATATAACAGCAAATTTCGGGATAGGGCTAGCAATAAAGAGACATAGAACGTCAGATCAGTCTGATTGGTGCCTGCAGACTCATTTGTTGAACTATCACAAACGAGTGGCACTAATTTCGTTTGCTGGCATAGGTATTATTCGCCAGTATGATCACTTAATCTCTGCCCTACAACGCATAAAAACTTAGCGCAAAATCGATGCAAAATTTTGTGAGAGAGCCTCACAAGTTTACTCTCTTAAAATCTTGCATCTCTTTTGCACTAAGTTTTTTATGCGGATCTATTCAGTCAGTCTTTCCTTAGTTCACAAATAAAAACTTTCTCTGAAAATGTCCCCTGTCTCGGTGTCCCCTGAACAGACAAAATCTCACGCCTTCACCACAACGGACCAAAGAGCTGATTATCTAATTTGATATATTTCTGTCGGAGATAAACTCCAATCAAAAAGTATTTAAGTCACTGTTTCCACGCTCATTTCTACGTTTCAGTGCAAATACAGCGCAAAAATGTACAAGACAATCGTTGCAGTACTACTTATCGCAGCAGTAGCCAATGCCCAATTGGTTGGATGGAGAAATTGCGGTAAGAGCGACTTTCTTTCGTCTAATTTAAATATGCAAACTTCAACGTTTTTTTTTTTTGAATTAGGATCCAGTCTGGCGACCGTGCATAGAGTGAGAATCAGTGGTTGTAGTTCAACACCATGCACTTTTGAGGTAGGAACAAGAATCCTAATCGAAGTTGATGCTACTGCATGTGAGTTAAAAGTGACTGGTGTACCATTGTATAGTGAAAATTTAACGAAACTTTTCATGGTCAAACAGTGGCCAATAGTGTCAATTTACCGTTCGCAATGACAGCGTCAGTCCTTGGTCTACCTATTACTTTACTCGAAGGCAATGCTTGCAATCATTTTTCACTTGGTTCGTGTCCAGCTCTGGCTGGAAATAATTTCACTTTCCGACTTGAATATGATGTCAATGACCGTATACCACGGGTATGGAATTTTATAACTTTTGATTGTCGATGGTTTTCTAAACATTTTCTAATCGATTTTATCTACAGGGTGTCAATACAGTCGTTAATACCGTCCTTTTCAATGACTTCGGTGACATAGGAGTTTGTGTTTCAGTGGATGTCATGATTCGTTAATGAAATTACCGGTTGAATAAAAATTTACCTTCAGAAAATATCAAAATAATTGTGTGTTTCAAGCATAAAACGTAAAATGTCCCCTTCAACTTTCCTATTCAATTTCCAATTTTTTCATTCAATTGCTCTGGGCATTTCAATTGAGAGTTTGATAAATGTCTAATTTCAGTCAGTGCTGATATCACACATGTTGAGAAATCTTACCAATCCACGTAATGTTATCTAATCTTACTTTGAACAAAAATTCGACAAACCGTCTTTAGCTATAGCCGACCTTATAGCTTCGAATGACGTAGTTTCATCTAAAGTAGATGTTAAAACGTGTTAACTGCGGAAGATAATTTTATCGCAAAGGTTACAGCTGTTGTTATCAACTCAACAGGTAACGTTTCATAAATTATAGATTACCTTCAACCTGTCATCTGGCAAAGAACTATATGTTGTCTGTGACTGGTAGAGTCTCTAGCGAAATTCAGCTGCATAAATCGAAAAATGAAAAGCAGAATCAATGCACAAGCGGCATTCAAATAAAAATGTTCCGGAAAAATCCAATAACCGTCTCACATTATCTGCCGTAGTTATTGTAAAACAGTATCTGCCTGCTTCAGGTCGGTGAACATTGTATATACTAGGCCCTATCTTTTGGATGGGTCAGATCCCTTGACTGACTGACTACTTTTCTCAAGATTTTTGTAATCCGAGCAAAAAAAAATCACTCTAAAAGTATATAAAAGTATACCAGGGTATGCGTACCCTACTTTCGATACAAAACACGTATATAAGAAATTCCAGCACTTGATCATATACTGGCTCATACGTATTTTCAGTACTTAAGAGGCATCGATGATTTGCTGAAAAGTATACATTTGGGTGATTTTTAAATACTGTCTTTTGGTGATATATTTCCACCAAAATTATCATTTTTCAAGTATGTACGACCGCAATAACGACCACGAATGTGTTAGCTTTCAACATAAAATAGATTTGGTTGCAGCAGTTTGACCAACCCTGAGAAAACTGAGCAGTTTATGAAAATTTCGGTACACTGGTCACTTTTTTCAGAACTGGTCAAGTGACTACAACCAAATCTACTTTCTGTTGAAAGCTAATACATTCGTGGTCGTTATTCACGCCGGTAGTGCGGTCGAAATTCAAAATGGAAAGTGCGGAGGTCTTTCTAACGTAGCGTCATTTTCATACAATGAAGCGTTGAAATGTATTTTTCGGTTTACTTTTTCATCGAATCGTTCACTTAAAATTCAAATTTTAGGCACACTTACGGCGTGAATTGCGGTCGTGTGTTTTGAAAAAAGGATTCTGATGAAAAGATACCATCAAAAAGGCAGCACGAGATACAGACCCTGGAAAGAGGCGAATTTCTTGCTTACATATTGAATAAAAATGAAACTCGTGTGATTAAAAACTCGTCTAAACTTTAATTTTTTTCTTATCATCGATATAAAGATATTACACACACAAAATTTTGGAATGAATCCTAGAATATTACTCCAGTATATTCCATTAACGAGCTTAACCCAAAAATGTCTTTCTTAGTGGGATAATTGTCTTTTGTGGACCATTAAGAATTACTCAACTAATAACACGATAATATCACGGGACGATACAAAAATTCTTTTAGGAATATCTCTGAGATCCCCAGACCGTCAACTTTGAACTTATCATCGGGAATGGAATTCCCCGTCGAATAAAAAAAGTTTTTGAAATCCGTTGAGGATTACGTCAAGCTATCGTGTTATCTCGGAACGAGACAAAAATTCTTTTGGGAATATCTCTAAGATCACCAGCCCGTTACGACCCATCTTCGAACGTAGCCTTCGTAATTTTATTCCCTGTCGATAAAAAAAAATTTTTTGGAAATCCGTTGAGGATTACGTCAAGTTATCGAGTTATTAAGGAACGAGACAAAAATTCTTTTGGAAATATCTCTAAGATCACCAGCCCGTTACGACCCATCTTCAAACTTAGCCTCAGCTAAGTCGATTAAAAAAAAGTTTTTGGAAATTCGTCGAAAACTACTCGAGTTATCGTGGAATCAAGCGACCAGACAAAAATTCTCCTGAGAATATCTCTAAGATCACCCGTCCGTTATAACCCATCTTCGAACTTAACCTGAGGAATTTAATTCCCCGTCAAATAAAAAAAAGTTTTTGGAAATCTGTCGAAAACCACTCGAGTTATCGTGGAATCAAGGGACGAGACAAAAATTCTTTTGGGAATATCTCTAAGAACACCCGACCGTAATAGCCCATCTTCGAACTTAACCTCATTAATTTAATTCCCCGTCGATTAAAAAAAAGTTTTTGAAAATCCGTTGAAAATTACTCAAGTTATCGTGTTATCAACGAATCATCAAAGTGTGACAAACATTTTCTGTATTTAAGGTTTTTGGTCATACATTCCATGTATTTTCAATCATAGTAGTGAACATTGTGTGACAAACATTATAGGGTGTTTATCATCCGTAAGACCCATGACTTTCAGTCAAGGGAATAAGAAGGGTATGTCAAGGCATGAAAGAAGGGATGGCGAATCATAAGGGAAAGAATCTGAATGCAACAGTTGAAGGAAAGAAGAAGGAAAATCGGAATGCGGATACGACGGGATTCGGTAAAGTTTAAGTAGTGGGGGATCATGGTTTGTTTTGGGCTCTGTTGCTTTTGGATGTCGATCTTTGTGAATTGAGTGTTACACACTCGGAATTTTGAAAACCGACACATTTTATGTTTCTGAGTTTTACTTGAGTATCTGATTTCTCCATTTAAAAATACATCCAAAATTCACAAAAAACCAGTAAACCACGAAGCAGAAAATGTGTCGGTTCTTAAAATTCCGCGAGTGTAGTAAGTCATTTTCTATGTTAACTGTTTTCCTAAAAATATTTCAAAAACTTCCCCTCTTTGCGAAGTTTAGTTTACACGCAAATTATGACATGCGATCGCACTGCCAGTGGTCAACCGAAGAGATCTATGGATTATTCAGATGCCCTTTTATTTTTAATCGAAACCACAACAACAACTTGCAATCGATTCCTAATGATATTTACTCGTATTCTCTGCAATTCCTTTAATTTTCAAGCTGAATGAATTTTCAAGGAAAATGTAAATTTGCATACAACACTGAGGAAAAAGAGTTGAAAATCTCACCTGTGGCTGGTAATTTTGGCTCCAGGTAATCTACAATAGCTGCCACATCACCGCTTATAAAAAATACAGCTGTCGCAGCAATTGGCTTAATGGCCGAAAATCTTTGACGAGCGTTTTTTTAGAGTTTGTCTAGGTCTGTGAGCGTTTCATGCAATGAATGTGGTATTCCTAAAGTATAAAAATTGAATAGTTTGGCTCATTGTTGGACCCATAGTAGCTTCAGTAGCACCTGTTTCTCCATAATACGTTTGCTAGTTTACTAGTTGCTTTGATGACTTTTTTGGGTAAACTTTTCCTACATTTTCTTTAATTTTCCCAGTTTCCTTAATTTTCTGATTTTTTTTTGGAAAATTCTGGAAAGAACATGCAAATTTGGGAAACTGTTGGAAAATTCGGGAAATTTTAGGAAAATTCTGGATAATGTTTTACAGAGATTACTGGTTCATTTCATGACTTTTTGACACTTTTTTTTAGTCAACTTTTCCTATATTTTCTTGAATTTTCCTAAAAACGAGCCATCAGAACAGTCGGAGCGTTTGCTGCGACTGAGCCCCGTACAAACCCGTATATCTATTGCGTACGTGACCCTAGTGCGTCTGTCACCCTACTTTGACCGTAAACCTATTGCGCCGGTTAATGTAGTTAAAGTAAAATTATTATGTAATGTGTACATCTTACAAATTGCGCATAGTGCAATTACGAAGCCCCGTACGACGTTCCTTTCAAATGAAACAAAAATTTCAAATCGCCCTAAAATTTTATTTTTTTGAAGGGCCTAGTATCGGCCTCAGTCCGAGGACCCAAATTTAATTTTTTTTTCAACTACATTCTATTCGGCCTTTGATTACCTCCCAAATGAAACAAAAATTACGAAAAACGGATGAAATTTGCTCGAGTTATATGTAAAATACACATAGGGCCCTAGTAGCGGCCTCAGTCCGAGGACCCAAATTTAATTTTTTTTTCAACTACATTCTATTCGGCATTCGATTACCTTCCAAATGAAACAAAAATTACGAAAAACGAATGAAATTTACTCGAGTTATATGTGAAATACACATAGGGCCCTAGTAGCGGCCTTAGGCCAAGGACCCAAATTTAATTTTTTTCAACAACATTCTATTCGGCCTTTCATTACCTTCCAAATGAAACAAAAATTACGAAAAACGGATGAAATTTACTCGAGTTCTATGTAAAATACACATAGGGCCCTAGTAGCATTTCACTTCTAAGACCCTAACTCACGGTCCACTCACCCGATTTTAAAAAACTTTTTTTTCCTGGATTGGTATTGACAATACCTATCATTTGCCGTGTCATTTACATTTCCATCGTTTATTTTGCCATAAATATCACCAAAAGACCTTAAATCACTTAGGTGGCCCTAACTCACGAAGGGCCGACCCGAATATGCCCATCTTCGAACTTAGCCTCACTATTTCGACTATCTTTCAGGGAAAAAATTTTTGAAATCGGATTTGATTTACTCAAGATATCGACGTGACAAAATTTTTATTGCAGATTCGTCATCTATGAACATAGGCAAACACTTTGCCCTTACCGTCTGCTTCGAATTCCATCAATTTTGGTAAAATTTAGGAAAGTTCTTGAAAGAGTTGGAAAATTTGCGAAAATGTAGGAAAGTTCCGTTTTCTCAAAAATAGTCCCTGCCTTTTCCGTTCTCCAATTTTCAAAGATATCTTCTTTCGATTCCAGTCTAATTTAAGTTATTTCTTGCAATGTTTTAAAACTTCTTGTCTTCTGGCATTTCTAGGTATTGATCGTAATGGAAACGCGCCCACTGTAATTACGACTAACTCATTTATTTCAAAATGTAATTGCGACAGAAGCGCTTAAAACATTAAAGTTAACAGGTAATAATAGACTCAATGAAAAGAAACAAAACAAAAACAAACTGAGATGTTCGACTCACTTACGCCTTCATCGGAAATTTGACTTCTTCACAAAATTCTTCGATGCACGATTTCCACAATTTGTTCGATATCAGTGTACGTTTATGTCCAATTAAAATTAACCCGAATCTCGCTCTTGTTATTGCCACATTCATTCGCCTGGCATCGTCCAAAAATCCCAGCCGATTGCTTGTATTCGCCACAACCGTACTGTAAATGATGACGTCACTCTCGCGTCCTTGGAACGAGTCAACGGTTTCAACGTCAACTTTTACATTTCCACCCACAAGCCTGTGACGAAGTTCGCTGACCTGCATCGTATATGGCGACAGAACGGTTATGGTTAAATGTTTGCCACCGTCACCTGCACGAAGCGCTTTGATTATCTCGTATGTCATCTGGCATTGGCCGACGTTCTTCTTCGACGGTGATCCGACTTGATGATTTTCGAGATCCAAACAGTCGACAAAAACGGCAGGAAATTTGATTCCGTCTTGGGATTCAGGCCACGGAAATTCGGACTCTGGAATGATTCGGTCGATACTTTTAACACCTGTGAGCAGCTTGCCGTCGTAGAATGTTTCCGATGGAAATCTGGCCAGTGCTTCATGCATTCGAAATTGCATGTTCAGCATAATCTTCTTACAGTGTGGACTTTCCGCTTGGCTTGTGTACAATTTCTCGAACAGTGAGGTCTCCAGCCCACACTCTTTGGCAATTTCACTCACTGAAGGCCGCAATTGTTTGTGATCACCGACGAGAATAACAAACTTGGAATTCTTTACAATCGGAACCAATGCATTCGGTTCCGTTATTTGTGAGGCTTCATCCACAATCACCACGTCGAAGTGTTGCTCGCGTTTCTTTTTATTCTTGGTGTCCTCATCATCACCAAGTTGACCGCCTCGAAGCAAACCAACGCCAGCTGCAGAACAGGTCGAAAATACAATCGATGCATTTGCCAAACGGTTCTCTGCTTCCCTCATGGCCTTGCTGTTTTTGTAGATGTTCGCACCGACGAATGCGTCCAGGGTCCATTTTGCCATCTGTTTCGAAACCTTGCCGGTATCAGATGCAATACGAATGACGTCACTACTGTCTGCATCGTTGAAACGAGCTTTTCGCTGTAATACAAATCGGCTGAGGACATTATCGACAGCGTTATGAGTTGAGGCCGATACCAATATGCGAAGATCATTTCGGTGCAACAGAAATTGGAGGATGATTTCAACGATGACTGTTGTCTTGCCAGTACCTAGGGGAATTCAATTTTCGTCATTTTAGTCCTTCCAACAAAAAATTTCGACAAAAATGTCAATGTTACCTGGAGGACCCCAGATGAGAGTCAAGTGATTGTTCAGTGCTTCCTGGATTGCACTTCTCTGATTGTCATTGAACGAGGTTTCCTGGGGTTGAAACGTTACCCGTTTGAAGTCGAATGGGAACGAGACTTCATTTGCCTGTGGTAAACCAAGGATGCTTCGGTAAATGGCCGTACTTTCCGCTTTTAAAGTGACCAGAATTTTCGTTGCTGATAACATTGCATTGAACGTAATTGTATTGGCGCAACAGTACATGTTCCAAGTGGCGACATACATCTCTCGTGGAGCCGGTTGCTTCAGTTTAAAATTCAGAACACCGTTTTGCACTGAATCGGCTATTGCATCGAACACGCTGACGCGTTCATTCGGAGAGTCAATGGAACGTCGTGAAGCACAGAACCGAAGATGGTCGCCGTTCCGAATTTTCGTTGACACGTCTGTGCGCAAGTTTACTTTCTGGAAACCTTCCTCGTCCGATGGCAGTATTTGTACACATTTCATCACCGGTTCCGGCTTGGTACCGTAGAATTTGGTGGTCTGTTGACGCAGCTTCGAAGGGAAATAGTCGGAAAGAATTGTTTTTCTTCGATTTTTGCCGGTACTCCCATTAGTGTCATCATCTTCAGCTCCTTGAGGAATGCCGTAACTATCGCACGGACATTTATCACTGATTTCTCCAATCAAATCTTTTGCCAAGGCCAACGTGACGTCTTTGAAATATTTGAAGCAGACATCATGGTCGCCATCCACATCCGACAGCTCGAAGATTTTAATTTCTTCGTCGAACAATTGATTCAGTAGATCGTCGGCGACATTTACGTGCCGCACACAAAACACAATCGTTTTGACCATTCTCGTCAGATCGTTCATATCAAACTTGATATTCTGATGAACCAAGACTTGAAGAAGATTTCGAAGCAACACCGAAACCAGCTCCTTTCCATAATTGGCCGTTTGGATGACTGCATGAACCAAGTTGATGCACATGGCCTTCCCCATGGGATAATTGATGTGTTGTTCATAGTCGTTTAACGCTTCGATGACCAAACATGAAATTATGGGAATTTTGTTCATCCAATTGAATATTGACTGCCAAATGTCCTGTTTGAATCGGAAAGAATCGAAATTCTTCAGAACAAAGTTGACTGCCCGCGTGAACTTCTCATGCGAAATTGAATGGTAAATGTGGAAAATCTGCTCCAACCGGCACATGCTTGTCAATTGTACCAATTGTGAAAAATCGTCGCGTAGAACAATTTCCGAACAAAACTCTCTGTTGATCCATGAAACATCTTCCTTGAGTTGGATGTCCAACGAATACTCTTTGGGTATGTCGTTCAATAGTCTCACAATTTCCCTTGTATTTTTCTGGCTCATCGTTATGTCCAGAATTTGATGGCCGACTCTGTCACGATTACTCAGAACATACAGTTCCATTCCTTTCGACTCCTGCTTGGTCACCTTGGATCGAGATTTTTGCAAGTGGCCGCTGAACTTTTGCAACGCAATGCTGACCTTAAATTCCGTATCAACATTCTTCGATGGGAATTTACCGCCACCGTTCTGTAAACCCAGCCATACAAATGTGTTGCGACGATGTTTGTCGAACAGTTGGATCATGTCCCCATCGAAGTATAGTTTGTAATGTTGGTTCGTCCACGTTCTGTAAATGGTTCCGGTTTCAGCGAATGCGAACAATTTAGCAGAATCTCGTGCTTCGCCAATGAATAGCTCCTCGTTTTTGACCAATCTCCGCGGCAGGTAAATACCAACTCGCAAGAATTCGTCCACTCTGAAAACGATGAATTTTCTCTCGAACAATTCCAACGCCTTGGATATGTTCATTTCCAAACGAATCCCATCATCGTCGAACGAACTGTACAATTTCTGCCAATGAATTCTTTTGTCGTCCAGATTCGCGTAGCGTAAGTCATAACGGCTAAGTAGATCGGAACTGGTCAGCCCGTTAAAAACCAGTCGCGAAATCTTATCTTTGTGGACGCTGCTCTCGAACTGTTGCATGGCCAAATGCTTTTGTTGATGTGTAAATGCTCCGAAATCGAAGCAGTGCAAATAATCTTCGAGCGACGATAAATTCTTGCGACACCATCGATTCGCCAGTTGGAATAGTTCGAATTCGCTCAAACAAACCTCACTGGAAACCAGTAAATTTTCCAATAATTCTTTGGGGGTTTCGTCTATGCCGTCTGCATCCATGTTAAATTCACTGTTCGCGTACAATTTCACGTTATCGCACAACGTGTCTAAAATAAACGTTCGACCATCCGGCAATTCAGGAGGATTCTGCAACCGTTCGGGAATGGTAATTCGTTCACCGTCAACACAGCTGGAAAACAATGCATTCAACTCTTGACATTCTTTACTTCCGGCAACATCAGACGAACATCTGGCCCAACCCAAGTATAAATTTTTGACTTTGCCCAGCGAAGCGTTATTGTAGTTGGCAAAGTATCGTATCATGTCTTCCTGTTTCACTTCCCTGCGATGAATTTCTTTGGCTGGTGGATAGGCATACGGATCATACAGTTTCTCCGGTATGATATCTGGATCCCAAGACACGAAAAACCGATCACCGTCAAGATCTCCGCCGCTCATGAGTGAGGCTGCATCTCTGGTACCTTTTGTTGGAAATACAATGCAGTCTTCTAAATGTTCGAGTCTTTCACACCGAACCGCTTTGAACTTTCGTATATCACCTGGGTGCAGACATGGATTGCGTCCGACAATTACTTCAGCCCCATCTAGGGACAACACTCCTTTCCCTTCTGTAGTAATTCGAACGAGTACCTCACCTTCGTTCAGTGTATCTGTGTAGTCAGCGACACCATACAGCAGCCGAGACTTCCGGATCATTATTCGAACTCGTTCTTTGTCTTTTTTATCGTAGCTTCCTTTCCATTCTTCTTTTTGCAGCCGGCGAATCGATTCTTGCAGCGGTGCGATTCCATTCAAAACTTTCTCCGCCATCTCGTGTTCTCCTTTGTATGACAGAAAAATGAATGCTGAATGCGGATCGAGCAGAGCATTTTGCAGAAACATGAAGTAGTCCTGTTGCTTTCGTAGGAAGACATCATCGCTGATGCCTAGCGTTGATAATAGCGTTACCAGTTCGCCATTTAAAGAACCGAAAGTGTACGGTTTGGAATAGTCCAGTACCGAAAACGTGTTGTCCGGACAGGATGTAAATTTCTTCATTGATGCACGAAAGTGAATGTCGTGTTCGGTTACCAAACCTGGCGCTACCATCAGAGTTCCTTTATATCCTTTGTAACGAATCTGATACACACTCGGTACGTACGCGTCGTTATGGAAGACAATGTTCGATAGTTGCGACAATCGCTTGGCATATGTTTTACTCAGCAAGCCACAACCATCCGTGAATACATGACCTTTGTCCTCCACGTCGTCAATATCCAGGCATTTTTTCTCGTCCAGTTGAATGGAACTATTGGCTGCGGAAAACAGTAGTCCAATTCGTTTCGCTCGTTTCGCTACCGATGCAATTTTAGCGAAATCACCAAGTTCGTTGATTTTCTTGAACGTTTCATCACCACTTCGTGCCGCTACCAAATAACAAACTTTCTTTTTCAACTGACTGTTGCTGTGTCCGTAGAAATAGTACGCAACGCCGTTGATTTTGAGGCCAGTGTTCAGCAACTTTTCTATGTAGCCGGCTGTTTTATTGCGATACGGCTCTTTAAACTGAAACTTTTCGAACGAAATGCCCACAAAAGATTCGGGATTGTTCTTCGACAGCACTCGATTCGTAGTTTGACTGATCACGTCCAGCGTAATTCCATTC
Source organism: Bradysia coprophila (assembly GCF_014529535.1). NCBI lineage: Eukaryota > Metazoa > Arthropoda > Insecta > Diptera > Sciaridae > Bradysia > Bradysia coprophila. The sequence goes on from NC_050738.1 coordinate 979,805, forward strand.
TCTTCGGTGATCGTTACAAATTTGATCGGAATCTTCTGCTGGTCCGATGATTTATATCCTTTCGGGGGTTTACAGATGGGAATTGGAACGTGTTGATAATTCCATGATGTATCGTCCAGCGATAATTCTCTTTGCAGGACAACGACCATGATGTTGATTTAGTGGAGTTGTAATCTAAGAACAGAGATTCGGATTATGTGAGTATGAAATGGAAGAAAAACATCAAACGAATCACTGGCGTCCTCAAAGGCCACTTTTTCTTAAACAAACATAAGTGAAATGGCCAAATGCCTAGGAGAATACATCCTCACATACTTGATTACCTCTACAAAACCAATAGGTTGAAGGTAATCATGGATGGGAAAGCAAAACAGACATACTGACGGCTTATGTGCAGGAGCTATATCTCGCCTATTCATACTGAGGGATTCTTTTGAATTTCGACTGACCGAAATCGGCGCTATTTTTTCCGGGAATTTTTTTTTATATGTCTAGTTAGGCCTTGGTGCCTAGGCCCCAAAACCAGTCTCAGACATTTTTGATCTTCCATACCTGGCTGGTTGTAAGTGGCCAAAAGTCGAAAAATGAGGTTTCGTAGTTCGGATTTCATTTCCGTACATGCGTATCGCTGTAAAGCTGAGGCCTTCCACATTCATAATAAGTAATAATTTAATCAAATAATTGCATTAGTGAGGTCACAGCTCTCATCAAAGTTCACGGAGGTTCCATCGATTCTGAGAAATTTTCCGGAAGTCATATTTTCGGCCGATTATCATCAAATTTTATGAAGTTAATATTTGCCCCAGGAGTACTTGACCTCAGCTTTCCAACGAACCCATACACGCCCGTGTCCTCGCCACCTTAGTGAACTTACTGGTATGGAAGATCAAAAATATCTGAGACTGGTTTTGGGGCCTAGGCACCAAGGCCTAACTAGGCATATATAAAAAAAGTCCCGGAAAAAATAGCGCCGATTTCGGTCAGTCGAAATTCAAAAGAATCCCTCAGTAAACTAAACTATTAACCTTTTACAAACGGCAAGCATATGACGAGTATTATTATCGGGTCTATTGCTTCCAACGATCAAAGTATTTTTAATTTGTTGATTTCAAATCTTGTACTTCAATTTTTTAACATACATTTTGCCTTTGCTATATAATGCACCATATTACCCAGGGCTTGTCATTCTTTTTGTTGTCATAACAGATGAATAGCCGTATGTGACAGGTTAAACGGGACAGGCGAAAAGTGAAATTTTGAATGAGGAAAGGTTCAGACAGAATTACAAGTTAGACCATCGCACTGCTCCTAGTAACATTGACATAGAAAGTATTGAAGTCGTAAGTCCGCCCAAAATTCAAATGGTAAAACGGGATGAATTTGGGAAGCAGATGGTATCAGGATAGGCTTTGAATTTCTTTCGTTAAGTCATGACTCATGTAACGGGGTATGCCAGAAGTTAAAACACACAACTCTTTCAAGTGTGTACCGGTTTGTTACAAGTAACTGTAAACACGAACTTCGACAACCCGAACAACGACAATTTCATCCACACCACTTACGCTTACGTGATATTTCATACAAATCGAGCAACGTCGCCTACGCGATTTACACAGAAATATTATTGAGGTTATGGTTCTGTGGATGAAATTTGACAATTCATATGGCCTTGGATCAAACCTACACGCACACATCCATAAAAATTTGGAGCCTTCTTTACGTCTGACATACTAGTGTCAATGCTAGGAGCATATTGCTATGGTTAGACTTTTACCATAGCGCTTCAGAATGGTATGGACGTACACACAACATAAAAGAACAATCAGAACTTCATTTCACATCCAGAAGTCACGTATTTCGCAGTGCATTTTATCTGTGTGGTAAAAAAATAATCGAAATATTGAATGGACTCACAACCAGACGATGTCAACACAAACAAAATTTTTTGTTTACAAATATAACACGATCTTAGAAGTAGCTAAAAGTTACTGATATAAAACATTTCAAGCGAATGCTGTACACAGCAAAATCGCGATAAAAGTAATGTTTATTTCAACCATTCCAACCAAATTGTTAGTATGGTTCGGTTGATCGAGTCAAAATATTTCTGTTATGCACATGTCCAACCATGTTGATGTTTTAAAAGAATCATTTTGCTTGTTCTTGTAATTGGAGGAGCCACCTTCATTCGCTTTTTAATTGCTTCAACTTACCCAACAACAGTAGATGATTGAAATGAAGCGGTTGTGTATTGTGTCGGCCACAATGAAAAACTTTATTTCACTGAATTGATCTCTGGATGTTTATACTTTTGATCGCACACCTCGCACACTCGACTGGCTTTTGGCCCTTTTGGCATATAGTGTAATAAAGCCGATAAATGATAGTAGGTGGCGTTGAACGAATTCTGTGGTCATTGCGCGGTCACCATCGATTTAAAATTCGAAGCAAGGCGCAGAGTAAATTTCCAATCAATTTGTTTCATTTAACAGTGCCTTATCACTAAAAACGAAACAAATGGGAATACATTGAATTGAAATATAATTGCAGATCATTGTTGTGTAATCGTGACGGTAGTGGCACTTCTGTATTGCTCAAAACAAACGAGGCATTGAAAACGTGTTTTGACGCAATTTTCGAAACTGTCAAATGAAGTTAAAACTTTTTCTATTCAAAATCGCGACTGCTGCATCTGTCAATGAAAACTAGGACCAAAACACGTTTTCAATGCCTCGTTTGTTTTGAGCATTTACGAATTCTATAAACATTTACGGTATCTCCATGTGTAAATCACAGTAAACGAAGATACGACCAATGAAAGTGTAAAACAGGTATGGTCTATTGTCCGCCAGGAGGACATAAAAATTTGATTTTCGTACTTAAACGCACTCATTTTCATATTATTTTGACATAATATGTGAGTGCGTTTAAGACGAATTCGCCGATCGACCATACCTGTTCTAGACTTTCATTGGATACGACTGCTTGTCAGAATTCTTCATAGATGTAGACTACCTAGAGTAATTATGACCCGAAATTCTTTGAAAAATTATATCACACAAACATTACTAACACGAAAACGTCAACTTTGCTTTGCTTTTGACGTTATGAGTCCCTTTACTTTCGACATTCAGAGTCCCTTCTAACTGTCTGTACACACATTTAAATATATGATTTTTCGTTTTAATTTGTCAGTTTGCTCTATTGAGATGGCCCTAAATTCCTAAATCTTTTAAAAGAAAGTAAGTCATTTTTTGATTGAGTGTTATTATCAACTGGAATGATTCATTGAATGAAAAAAAAAGTCGATCCGTTTACACTTAAAATGAATGCAGCAATCGCGAGCGAAGCGAGTATTTTTTTTACTCATTATTATGAGTGGGAGGGATTCTTTTGAAAAACAGCCTGCCGAAATCGCACGCATTTTCTAGTGGATTTTTTGATATGTGCCTAGATAGGCATTGGTCCCTAGATACCAAAACCACTTTCAAAAAAATTCGTCTAAGCTTGTGTGACCAAGTGAGAGGTGACCAAAAACTGAAAACATGCACTTTTCTTATGGAAAGGTAATATTACAATTGAATGTTTTTTTACTCTATTATATGTATGGTACCGACTCAGAAAGTCATTAAAGTTTATTACTTTTCAAAAAAATCTTGAAATTTAATAATTTCGTTTTCGAGAGCTCCAGATTTGCGAGTAGAGTGACTTCGATTGAAAACTGAATCATCAACAGTACTTGTTGTGGATCAAGTATGGCATGTTTGGTGTCGTTGAAAAGCTTATTCCTCAGGCTGTAATATTAGGGGCAAATTACTTTAAAATAAAGCTGCCAGAAAGGTACAGAATTGTCCAAATTTCACCGAGGGTAGCGGAAAAAGTAACTTCTCTGAAAATGTAACATAAAAGAACATTTTCAAAATTTCTTTGTTGCCATTCGAAAAAGCTTATTAACCGCGTCTAGAATCAATCTGGACTGGCTGGTTCGGTCACTTTGTCAAGGATATATCACTCTTCGAAAATGGTAAAATTTTGATTTTCAACAGTTATTGCTCCGAGAGCAAATGACCGAAAGCAATATTTTTTACACAGTATATCTTAGAATTTTTCCCTCTACCGATCCCCATTAAAATTTGTGCTCAGGCTGTGCCTGACTGCTTGTGGTAGCGCATCCACTGGTTCTCAGAAACGGCTCAGGGGTTCGGGCTAATTTTTTCCTGTGTGATGTTCTTATCCATCACTCATTATAAATATGAAAAAAAATTATTGGTGGTCGGCGGTCCCTATTTAATCTCGTTTCAAACCAACCGTGACCTATATGAACATTCCGTTCCGCAACTTTTATATTAAATACAAATTGTATCATAGAAAAAATGCAATGAATGTTTAACGATCAGTCCAAAAAAACAGAGCTATGACAGTGCCCTACTCCACATTCGCATAAATGACGCAACGTTGCAAATATGTTAAATTTTATGGCCGTAATAAAATGGAATGTCTATATAATATTCACATCCATACATTGAACCTACATCAATAAAATCACTGGAAAATAACTTCATAAATCTCGTGTATAAATATGAGACGGTAAAAAAGAAGCTGTGTTGAGCTGGTGTGTACATACTATAACATTTATCGCAATTGAATCGACTTTTCATTTCAATGTGCAATGTATACAAAGTATTTAATATAAATAACCATCCACCCCGTTAAAAGTTTAATCCGTTTTCAATATTTTTGCGATCCAGAATTGAATAGCTGGTATGTGCATTACACACACACACCCCCACACATACTCCACCCTTCTCTTTATGTACAATAAACTGAGAACCGTATCATTAAGGACACAAATCTTTTTGATATAAAATATTTTTCTCAACATAATAGCACCAGGCGACCTACAAAATAACAGGAGCTTTTAACTCGGTCTGGGATCATATACTTTTATACGTTATATCCCAACCGAACGAAAAATCATTATTATTATTACGTAGAAAAATGTTTGTATACACAAATTCAAGCATATTATAGGAACCCGTCTTATATATCTTTTCAAAATCATACACCATATCAATAGGAAAATGGTGAAAATAAGTGCTCTTTAACAAAAATCTCATAGCAGCTGGCGTTTCAATTTTATCGGTTGTGGAATTTTCAATTTCCCTAAACGATGGCTCTGAAATGAATTTAGAAAAGTTCCAAGATATTTTTTTTATTACACACTTTTATGGGCTTTGAATTTTTTATTTATTAGCAATTTTCGCTGCCGGATTTATTTAACGAACTTCTAATAACTGAACCATATAATTGACGATGGCTTCATATAACTTTGATTGTATGTTTCGATAATTGAAAGGTACTCGTCAGATTATTATTAATTGAATAAATACGAAAGAAATTAGAAATTGAAATAATATTTTGTGTCGTACATATAACAGAAGATGACGGGCTTACGTCTTTGTAAATAAGTAGAAATGAAACACGCTGCATCACAGCTCTAAAATTTTTATTTTGTCAATTTCAGTCAAAAACCCTACAAAGGGAAATTTGACGCAAGTCCTTGTGCATATTCCCAAAACAAACGATAAATTTTTTAACCTCAAAATTGAAGTAAAAAAAGTTTTGAAATAAAGTCTGTCACAAGTGGCAGATGATTCTATTCGGCTTTCCTCCTTTTCTGTTTTTAAAATGTCATCAAACTTTTTGGGCTAATCCTAGAATTATCGCCCCGGGAGCGGTAAGAATCGAAGCTGTCAGATATTGACGATAGTATTGTCAAAGTCTGTCAGGGGGATAATTCTAGGATATTTCAGGTTTTTTTGGGTTACTTTCTGCTCTGCGCAAACTATTCGAACGGCGAGAATGTAAAAAAGTACAGTCAGAGGCAGTGAAGTTTCAGCATGAATTTGCTTCAGCTGATCCACATATACATTCAAAACTGTTTATACGGTTGAGTATGCTACAGACACGCGCGTAGTCGTAAAAACGTATACACAGTTTTTATTGTTTGTGTGAATCAGCTGAAAAACAGCTGAAGCAAATTCATGCTGAAATTTCACTGCCTCTAACTGTATCCGACCAACTAATTCTACAATAAGAGCAGAAGTTCTGTAAATTCTGTACGTCTCGAAACGAATCTTACCAGGGCCTATTATTTGGGAATTAATTCCCAATATTCCCAAATATTCCCAAATATTCCCAAATATTCCTAAATATTCACAAATATTCACAAATATTCACAAATATTCACAAATATTCACAAAAATTTAAAACCAGGTAGACGTAGACTTAAATAAAATTTGAACGATTCAGTGGATATCATGCTTATATTTGTGATTACATAATAAAGTGTTTTAAGCTAGCGGCGTTGGAGGTACCCCAAAAAATGTATGTGTTACGGCACAGCCCTGCTACTAGCATGAACACTGAGGACTGAATTGACAAGTGTCAAATCTGGAGGCTTTAGTGATACGAGCTACCGCTTAGGATTATGTTTTAACTCATACAACAAAAACAAGTCATCTATCTGTATAACAGAAACGCAGTGCCTACTGTGATTTCATCAGCCTCATGGCTTGGGAATCAATATTGTTAATATTTGTGAATATTTGGGGATATTTGTGAATATTGGTGAATTTTGGGAATATTTGGGAATTTTTGAGAATATTTGGGAATATTTGGGAATTTTGGGAATATTTGTGAATATTTGTGAATTTTGGGAATATTTGGGAAGTAGACGATGTGTAAAAGTTTTAACGATAGAAAATACCTGCTGTAATGCCACTGGTTATTTCTAAGTCATTAGAAAATCGAAAATAAACTTCTGATGGATGAGATTAAATGTCAATGGTATTTAAACACGATTTATAAAGCTTTATTGATAACAGTACAAAATAGAAACCAAACATTTTGGGATAATATATTCAAAAGGAGTAATTATTTGGGAATTAATCCCCAAATATTCACAAAAATTCTCAAATATTCCCAAAATTCCCAAATATTCACAAATATTCCCAAATATTCCCAAATATTCTCAAATATTCCCAAATATTCCCAAATATTCCCAAATATTCCCAAATATTCCCAAAATTCACAAATATTCCCAAATATTCCCAAAATCGATTCCCAAATAATAGGCCCTGAATCTTACACTTAACACTAAACGTTACCCAAACTACTTCCAAAACAGCTCATAATCTACAAAACCCTCAAAAGAGTAACAGATGACGCCAGTTACTTCAATTGATATTCCAAAACATTTGATATAAGTTTCTGTGACGCATTCTGCGCCTGAACGCATACAATTTTAACTAAAAAATTTAACAAAAAAGTTTATCGAAAATTTTGCAAGACAAAAAGTTGCGTCACAAAGTGCTGAGGAAACCAGTCATAAGAAAGGTTTGTAATAGAAAAGTATGTCCTAGGTCCTACCTACATCTAAAAATGACAATTTGTAACTTTTGTTAAAATCTTTGTTGTTAAAATTATATGCGTTCAGGCGCAGAATGCGTCACCAAAACTGATATCAAATGTTTTGGAAGTTGAATTGAAGTAAACTTAAAAAAATTAAGAAATTCTCACATATTCTTTTGAGGTTTTTTTGGTCAGATTAGCTGATTAGACTATTAACTCAATCTTTATGTTTGAACTAAGAACAAGAATTTCCTAGATAACCTAAATTCACTAGAAACGTAGTTAAAAATAACATCCGTCAAAAATGGTATAGAAAGACTAACTTTTGGTAAAAACCGGAATTAAATTTATTCAACATTAACATTAACTGAAGATAACAAACTCTAATGATCCACATTATTGTTTGAGTCATTCTAGCTAAACAACCAATGAATATAGAATTTTTCGACAGTTTGCAGAATTGCACTTACACGGCACTTTCATCGAGGAGGTGTCACTTTCACCTGCGTGGAATGTCCCTGGACCTATACATGGAATAAATATCATTAGTAAATCATGTATGATGCTGGCGGCTGAGTTGTCCAAAAGTAAATGCTATTCAATTCTAGTTCGGATCAGTGGTAAGGTAATCCAGGAAAAATTACCGGAAAGTCGAAAATGTTCTATGGTTGTAGAAAGTAGAAACGAATAGATTTGGTTCGACAGGTTACTTAGAGAATTTGAAAAAAGGGCGTAAATTAAGCGACTAAAAGGTTGCAGTACTATAGAGTTCAGGTCCGAATTCACAGTCATCCATTTTGCCTCCGTGTACGTGACAGTTGACATGTCAAACAATTTAGCATATGATAAACCTATTGTTTGAAATGTCACCTGCCATGTACACAGAGGCAAAGTAAAAACGGATGACTGTGAGACCACCTTGATGCTTCTTCTCACAGAAACATTTCAAATTTGCACTGTAAATCGGTGACCACGATACGTTGAGTTCCTCATAAGGCCACTGTTTGAAACCTATGCCATATTATTGCGTTACCTGACACGACAAGCATTTGTTTTATGACTATTCGTTTTGAGCCTGAGAAGGTCTCTAACGAGGGTAGCCCTTGTGTGTATCTCGGCCGTCACACATCGTAGAAAACCCAAATTGATGGAAAAATGAAGTCATTGGTGTCAAATGAAGAATTTAAAAATAACATTTTTATGGAAAGATCTGACGTGCCTGACAAGTCAAACTTTCGATTTTTTTAACTGGTGAGTCCAACCGGGCCTCTCAATAAAAACTTGATTTTTCTATCGCATTCTTTATTGGTCTTCGATACCTTCATTACTCCAAATTGGATTTTCTACAATATATGAGGAGATATTATACACTAGGGCTACCTTAGTCTAGGTTTCAATTCGTGGTCTTATAAGTATTGTACCGATCTACAACTGTTCTCTAGACCTATTGTCCTTACTGTCCTCATAAGTACATGCTTCAGCTTCCCAGTGACCGAACCACCAGCGCTTATTGTTGGAATTTTAATTCTAAAAATTCAGAATAGATTTCAAAAGTTAGGAAAAATTCCGAATTTTCTGAATTTTCAGAACTGAAATTTCCAATAATAAGCACTGCAAACCACTGAACTAGTCATCTAGTCAAGAGCAGAAAAACATTCTCTTTTTTTGATTCTAGTAGTTCACTTACCGCTCATCCTGTAATCAAATGTTAGCTCTTCACCACAAGCAATATTTTTCCTCGAGAAGAAGGCAACTCTTGGCATCTTTCTGTCGGTATTGTCAATCCAAAACATAAACGCTTCCATATTTGGTGTGCACTGGAATGTGGAATTATGATATTCTCCTCTCCAAGAGCAATATTATCTCTCTCCCTCTCTCACTTACCGAATGATTGATAAATCGAGACATGTTGCCGAATTTCTCACCATCCACGACGTAATTGCAAATAGTTCCGGTTTCGTAGCTCAGATCAAATAGGTACGTCAAATGTGAATTGTCTTTGAGCGCGAATCTTCGTTCCGCTTCCTCAACGGTTATTATTTCGCCAACGTATTCGACAATGAATCGACACTTCGGAATTCGT